>NC_064645.1:87494075-87798528 GCF_023864345.2 Schistocerca serialis cubense
TATTAAATTCGGATGGAATTTCTGTGTTTCATCGTCGATAAGAAGGTCCAATGCATACAGTAAACCTGAAGTGAAGCAGCAGAAACTAAAACTGGTCTCACAGAAAAGGTTCAAGACATAGATAGTGAGAGTGTCATTCCTATTGTACTTAAGTCGGCATTGTGCCTTTTGTATTATATTCGGTTGCAATTTCTGTGTTTCTTCGTCAATAAGAAGGTCCAAAGGATACAGTAAACCTGAAGTGAAGCATCGGAATCTAAAACTGGACTCACAGGAGAGGTTCAAAACACAGACAGTTAGAGTGTCTGTCCTCTTGTACTTAAGTCGGCATTGTGCCTTTTGTATTAAATTCGGATGCAAATTCTGTGTTTTATCGTCAATAAGAAGGTCCAAGGGATAGAGTAAACCTGAAGTGAAGCATCGGAATCTAACACTGGACTAACAGGAGAGGTTCAAATCATAAAAAGTTAGAGTGTCAGTCCTCATGTACTTAAGGCGGCATTGTGCCTTTTGTATTAAATTCTGATGCAATATCTGTGTTTCATCGTCAATAAGAAAGTCCAAGGTTCACAGTAAACCTGAAGTGAAGCATCGGAATCAAAAACTGGACTCACAGGAGAGGTTCAAACCTTAGAAAGTTAGAGTGTCAGTCCTCTTGTACTTAAGTCGGCATTGTGCCTTTTGAATTTAATTCCGAAGCAATTTCTGTGTTTCATCGTCAATAAGAAGGTGCAAGGTATACAGTAAACCTAACGTGAAGCATCGGAATCTAAAACTGGACTCACAGGAGAGGTTCAAAACATAGACAGTTAGAGTTTCTGTCCTCTTGTACTTAAGTCGGCATTGTGCCTTTTGAATTAAATTCGGGTGCAAACTCTGTGTTTCATCGTAAATAAGAAGGTCCAACTGATATAGTAAACCTGAAGTGAAGCATCGGAATCTAAAACTGGACTCACAGGAGAGGTTCAAATCATAGAAAGTTACAGTGTCAGTCCTCTTGTACTTAAGTCGGCATTGTACCTTTTGTATTAAATTCGGATGCAATATCTGTGTTTCATCGTCAATTAGAAGGTCCAAGGGATTCAGTAAACCTGAAGTGTAGCATCGGAATCTAAAACTAGACTCACAGGGGAGGTTCAAATCATAGATAGAGTGTCAGTCCTCTTGTTTTTAAGTCGGCATTGTGCATTTTGAATTTAATTCCGAAGCAATTTCTGTGTTTCATCGTCAATGAGAAGGTGCATGGTATACAGTAAACCTGAAGTGAAGCATCAAAACCTAAAACTGCACTCACAGGAGAGTTTCAAATCATAGAGAGTTTGAGTGTCAAACCTCCTGTACTTAAGTCAGCATTGTGCCTTTTGAATTTAATTCCGATGCAATTTCTGTGTTTCATCGTCAATAAGAAGGTGCAAGATATACAGTAAACCTAAAGTGAAGCATCAGAATCTGACACTGGACTCACAGGAGAGCTTCAAATCACAGAAAGTGAGAGTGTCTTTCCTCTTGTACTAGGGTCGGCATTGTGTATTTTGTATTATATTTGGATGAAAACTCTGTGTTTCATCGTAAATAAGAAGGTCCAAGGGATACAGTAAACCTGAAGTGAAGCATCGGAATCTAAAACTGGACTCAGAGGAGAGATTCAAAACATAGACAGTTACAGTGTCAGTCCTCTTGTACTTAAGTCGGCATTGTGCCTTTTAGATTAAATTCGGATGCAATCTCTATGTCTCATCGTCAGTGAGAACGTTTAAGGCATACAGTAAACCTGAAGTGAAGCATCGGAATCTAAAACTGGACTCACAGGAGTGGTTCAAATCACAGAAAGTGAGAGTGTTAGTCCTCTTTTACTTAAGTCGGCATTGTGCCTTTTGTAATAAATTCGGATGCAATTTCTGTGTTTCATCGTCAGTAAGAAGGTTCAACGGATACAGTAAACCTGAAGAGAAGCATCGGAATCTAAAACTGGACTCACAGGAGAGCTTCAAAACATAGACAGTTAGAGTGTGTGTCCTCTGGTACCTTAGTCGGCATTGTGCCCTTAGTATTAAATTCGGATGCTAACTCTCTGTTTCATCGTAAATAAGAAGGTCCAGGGGATACAGTAAACCTGAAGTGAAGGATCGGAATCTAAAACTGGACTCAAAGGAGAGGTTCAAAACATAGAAAGTTAGAGAGTCAGTCCTCTTGTACTTAAGTAGGCATTGTGCCTTTTGTAATAAATTCGGACACAAACTCTGTATTTCATCGTTAATAAGAAGGTCCCAGGGATACAGTACACCTGAAGTGAATCTTCGAAATCTAAAACTGGACTCACAGGATAAGTTCAAATCATAGAAAGTGAAAGTGTCAGTCCTCTAGTACTTAAGTCGGCATTGTGCCTTTTGTATTGAATTGGGATGCAATTTCTGTGTTTCTTCGTCACTAAGTAGGTCCAAGGGATACAGTAAACCTGAAGTGAAGCATAGGAATCTAAAACTAGACTCGCAGGAAAGTTTCAAAACATAGAAAGTTAGAGTGTCATTTCTCTTATACTGAAGTCGGCATTGTGTATTTTGTATTATATTCGGATGAAAACTCTGTGTTTCATCGTAAATAAGAAGGTCCAAGGGATACAGTAAACCTGAAGTGAAGCATCGGAATCTAAAACTGGACTCACAGGAGGGGTTCAAAACATAGAGAGTTAGAGTGTCTGTCCTATTTTACTTAAGTCGGCATTGTGCCTTTTGTATTAAATTCGGATGCAATTTCTGTGTCTCATCGTCAATGAGAAGGTCCAAGGCATACAGTAAGCCTGAAGTGATGTATCGGAATCTAAAACTGGACTCACAGGAGAGGTTCAAATCACAGAAAATGAGAGTGTCAGTCCTCTTTTACTTAAGTCGGCATTGTGCCTTTTGTATTAAATAAGGATGCAATTTCTGTGTTTCATCGTCAATAAGAAGGTCCAAGGGATACAGTAAACTCGAAGTGTAGCATCGGAATCTAAAACTGGACTCACAGGAGAAGTTCAAAACATAGACAGTTAGAGTGTCTGTCCTCTTGTACTTAAGTTGGCATTGTGCCTTTTGTATTAAATTCGGATGCAAATTCTGTGTTTTATCGTCAATAAGAAGGTCCCTCGGATACAGTAAACCTGAAGTGAAACATCGGAATCTAACACTGGACTCACAGGAGAGGTTCAAATCATAAAAAGTTAGAGTGTCAGTCCTCTTGTACTTAAAGCGGCATTGTGCCTTTTGTATTAAATTCTGATGCAATTTCTGTGTTTCATCGTCAATAAGAAAGTCCAAGGTATACAGTAAACCTGAAGTGAAGCATCGGAATCAAAAACTGGACTCACAGGAGAGGTTCAAATCTTAGAAAGTTAGTGTGTCAGTCCTCTTGTACTTAAGTCGGCATTGTGCCTTTTGAATTTAATTCCGAAGCAATTTCTGTGTTTCATCGTCAATAAGAAGGTGCAAGGTATACAGTAAACCTAACGTGAAGCATCGGAATCAAAACTGGACTCACAGGAGAGGTTCAAATCATAGAAAGTTACAGTGTCAGTCCTCTTGTACTTAAGTCGGCATTGTACCTTTTGTATTAAATTCGGATGCAATATCTGTGTTTCATCGTCAATTAGAAGGTCCAAGGGATTCAGTAAACCTGAAGTGTAGCATCGGAATCTAAAACTAGACTCACAGGGGAGGTTCAAATCATAGATAGAGTGTCAGTCCTCTTGTTTTTAAGTCGGCATTGTGCATTTTGAATTTAATTCCGATGCAATTTCTGTGTTTCATCGTCAATAAGAAGGTGCAAGGTATACAGTAAACCTGAAGTGAAGCATCGGAACCTAAAACTGCACTCACAGGAGAGTTTCAAATCATAGAGAGTTTGAGTGTCAGTCCTCTTGTACTTAAGGCGGCATTGTGCCCTTTGAATTTAATTCCGATGCAATTTCTATGTTTCATCGTCAATAAGAAGGTGCAAGGTAAACAGTAACCCCTGAAATAAAGCATCGGAATCTAAAACTGGACTCACAGGAGAGGTTCAAATCATAGAAAGAGAGAGTGTCAGTCCTCTTTTACTTAAGTCGGCATCGTGCCTATTGTACTAAATTCGGATGCTATTTCTGTGTTTCATCGTAAATAAGAAGGTCCAAGGGATACAGTAAACCTGAAGTGAAGCATCGGAATCTAAAACTGGACTCACAGGAGAGGTTCAAAACATAGAAAGTTAGAGAGTCAGTCCTCTTATACTTAAGTAGGCATTGTGCCTTTTGTAATAAATTCGGACGCAAACTCTGTTATTCATCGTTAATAAGAAGGTCCAAGGGATACAGTAAACATGGAGTGAATCTTCGAAATCTAAAACTGGACTCACAGGAGAAGTCCAAATCATAGAATGTGAGAGTGACAGTCCTCTAGTACTTAAGTCGGCATTGTGCCTTTTGTATTGAATTCGCATGCAATTTCTGTGTTTCTTCGTCACTAAGAAGGTCCAAGGGATACAGTAAATCTGAAGTGAAGCATCGGAATCTAAAACTGGACTCACAGGAGAGGTTTCAATCATAGAAAGTGAGAGTGTCAGTCCTCTTTTACTTAAGTCGGCATTGTGCCCATTGTATTAAATTCGGATGCAATTTCTGTGTTTCATCGTCAATAAGAAAGTCCACGGTATACAGTAAACCTGAAGTGAAGCATCGGAATCAAAAACTGGACTCACAGGAGAGGGTCAAATCACAGAAAGTGAGAGTGTCATTCCTCTGGTACTTAAGTCGGCATTGTGTATTTTGTATTATATTTGGATGAAAACTCTGTGTTTCATCGTAAATCAAAAGGTCCAAGGGATACAGTAAACCTGAAGTGAAGCATCGGAATCTAAAACTGGACTCACAGGAGAGGTTCGAAACATAGACAGTTAGAGTGTCTGTCCTCTTGTACTTAAGTCGGCATTGTGCCTTTTGTATTAAATTCGGATGCAATTTCTGTGTCTCATCGTCAATGAGAAGGTCCAAGGCATACAGTAAACCAGAAGTGAAGCATCGGAATCTAAAACTGGTCTCACAGGTGAGATTCAAAACATAGAAAGTGAGAGTGTCATTCCTCTTGTACTTAAGTCGGCATTGTGCCTTTTGTATTATATTCGGATGCAATTTCTGTGTTTCATCGTCGATAAGACGGTCCAAGAGATTCAGTAAACCTGAAGTGAAGCATCGGATTCCAAAACTAGACTCACAGGAGAGGTTCAAATCATAGATAGTGAGAGTGTCAGTCCTCTTGTACTTATGTCGGCTTTGTGCCTTTTCAATTAAATTCGGATGCAAACTCTGTGTTTCATCGTAAATAAGAAGGTCCCAGGGATACAGTAAACCTGAAGTGAAGCATCAGAATCTAAAACTGGACTCACAGGAGAGGTTCAAATGACAGAAAGTGAGAGTGTCAGTCCTCTTTTACCTAAGTCTTCATTGTGTCATTTGTATTAAATTCGGTTGCATTTTCTGTGTTTCATCGTCAATAAGAAGGTCCAAGGGATAGAGTAAACCTGAAGTGAAGCCTCGGAATCTAAAACTGGACTCACAGGAGGGTTTAATAACATAGAAAGTTAGAGTGTCAGTCCTCTTGTACTTAAGTCGGCATTGTGCCTTTCGTAATGAATTCGGCTGCAATTTCTGTGTTACATCGTCAATAAGAAGGTCCAAGGGATACAGTAAACCTGAAGTGAAGCATCGGAATCTAAAACTGGACTCACAGGAGAGGTTCAAATCTTAGACAGTTATAGTGTCAGTCCTCTTGTATTTAAGTCAGCATTGTGCCTTTTGAATTTAATTCCGATGCAATTTCTGTTTTTCATCGTCAATATGATGGTGCAAGGTATACGGTAAACCTAAAGTGAAGCATCGGAATCTAAAACTGGAATCACAGGAGAGATTCAAATCACAGAATGTGAGAGTGTCAGTCCTCTTGTACTTTTGACGGCATTGTGCCATTTGCATTAAATTCGGATGCAATTTCTGTTTTTCATCGTTGAAAAGACGGTCCAAGGTATACACTAAACCTGAAGTGAAGCATCAGAAACTAAAACTGGTCTCACAGGAGAGGTTCAAAGCATAGAAAGTGAGAGTGTCAGTCTTCTTGTACTTAAGTCGGCATTGTGCCTTTTGTATTAAATTCGGATGCTAACTCTGGATTCATCGTAAATAAGAAGGTCCATGGGATACAGTAAACCTGAAGTGAAGCATCGGAATCTAAAACTGGACTCACAGGGGAGGTTCAAAACATAGACAGTTAAAGTGTCTGTCCTCTTGTACTTAAGTCGGCATTGTGCCTTTTGTATTAAATTCGGATGCAATTTCTGTGTCTCATCGTCAATAAGAAGGTCCAAGGGATACAGTAAACCTGAAGTGAAGCATCGGAATCTAAAACTGGACTCACAGGAGAGGTTCAAATCATAGAAAGGGAGAGTGTCAGTCCGCTTGTACATAAGTCGGCATTGTGCCATTTGTATTAAATTCGGGTGCAATTTCTGCGTTTAATCGTCAATAAGAAGGTCCAAGGGATACAGTAAACCTGAAGTGAAGCATCGGAATCGAAAACTGGGCTCACAGGAGAGGTTCAAATCATAGAAAGGGAGAGTGTCAGTCCGCTTGTACATAAGTCGGCATTGTGAATTTTGTATTAATTTCGGATGCAATTTCTGTGTTTCATCGTCAATAAGATGGTCCAAGGGATACAGTTAACCTGAAGTGAAACATCGGAATGTAAAACTGGACTCACAGGAGAGGCTCAAGTCATAGAAAGTGAGGGTGTCAGTCCTCTTGTACTTTAGTCGGCATTGTACCCTTTGTATTAAATTCGGATGCAATTTCTGTGTTTCATCGTCAATTAGAAGGTTCAAGGGATACAGTAAACCTGAAGTGAAGCATCGGAAACTAAAACTAGACTCACAGGAGAGGTTGAGAACATAAATAGTTAGAGTGTCATTCCTGTTGATTTAAGTGGGCATTGTGCCTTTTGTATTGGATTCAGATGCAAACTCTGTGTTTCATCGTTAATAAGAAGGTGCAAGGTATACAGTAAACCTGAAGTGAAGCATCGGAAACTAAAACTGGACTCACAGGAGAGGTTCAAATCATAGAAAGAGAGAGTGTCAGTCCTCTTTTGCTTAAGTCGGCATCGTGCGTTTTGTACTAAATTCGGATGCTATTTCTGTGTTTCATCGTCAATAAGAAGGTCCAAGGTATACAGTAAACCTGAAGTGAAGCAACGGAACCTCAACTGGACTCAAAGGAGGGGTTCAAATCTTAGAAAGTTTGAGTGTCAGACCTCTTCTACTGAAGTCGACGTTGTGCCTTTTGAATTTAATTCCGATGCAATTTCCTTGTTTCATCGTCAGTAAGAAGGTGCAAAGTATACTGTAAACCCGAAGTGAAGCATCGGAATCTAAAACTGGTCTCACAGGAGAGGTTCAAATCATAGAAAGTGAGAGTGTCAGTCCTCTTGTACTTAAGTCGGCTTTGTGCCTTTTGTATTAAATTCGGATGCAATCTCTGTGTTTCATCATAAATAAGTAGGTCCAAGGGATACAGTAAACCTGAAGTGATGCATCGGAATCTAAAACTGGACTCACAGGAGAGGTTCAAATTACAGAAAGTGAGAGTGTCAGTCCTCTTTTACTTAAGTCGACATTGTGCCTTTTGTATTAAATTCGGATGCAAATTCTGTGTTTTATCGTCAATAAGAAGGTCCAAGGGGTACAGTAAACCTGAAGTGAAACATCGGAATCTAAAACTGGACTCACAGGAGAGGTTCAAATCATAGAATGTTAGAGTGTCAGTCCTCTTGTACTTAAGTCGGCATTGTGCCTTTTGTATTAAATACGAATGCAATTTCTGTGTTTCATCGTCAATAAGTAGGTCCAAGGTATACAGTAAACCTGAAGTGAAGCATCGGACTCTAATACTGGACTCACAGGAGAGGTTCAAATCTTAGATAGTTAGAGTGTCAGTCCTCTTGTACTTAAGTCGACGTTGTGGCTTTTGAATTTAATTCCGATGCAATTTCTGTTTTTCATCGTCAATAAGATGGTGCAAGGTATACGGTAAACCTAAAGTGAAGCATCGGAATCTAAAACTGGACTCACAGGAGAGATTCAAATCACAGAAAGTGAGAGTGTCAGTCCTCTTTTACTTAAGACGGCATTGTGCCAGTTGCATTGAATTCGGATGCAATTTCTGTGTTTCATCGTCGAAAAGAAGGTCCAAGGTATACACTAAACCTGAAGTGAAGCATCAGAAACTAAAACTGGTCTCACAGGAGAGGTTCAAAGCATAGAAAGTGAGAGTGTCAGTCCTCTTGTACTTAAGTCGGCATTGTGCCTTTTGTATTAAATTCGGATGCTAACTCTGTGATTCATGGTAAATAAGAAGGTCCAAGGGATACAGTAAACCTGAAGTGAAGCATCGGAATCTAAAATTGGACTCACAGGAGAGGTTCAAAACATAGACAGTTAGAGTGTCTGTCCTCTTGTACTTAAGTCGGCATTGTGCATTTTGTATTAAATTCGGATGCAATTTCTGTGTCTCATCGTCAATAAGAAGGTCCAAGGCATACAGTAAACCTGAAGTGAAGCATCAGAATCTAAAACTGGACTCACAGGAGTGGTTCAAATCACAGAGAGTGAGAGTGTCAGTCCGCTTTTACTTAAGTCGGCATTGTGCCTTTTGTATTAAATTCGGATGCAATTTCTGTGTTTCATCGTCAATAAGAAGGTCAAAGGGATACAGTAAACCTGAAGTGGAGCTTCGGAATCTAAAACTGGACTCACAGGAGAGGATCAAAACATAGAAAGTTAGAGTGACAATCCTCTTGTTCTTAAATCGGCATTGTGCCTTTTGTATTAGATTCAGATGCAAACTCTGTGTTTCATCGTCAATAAGAAGGTCCAAGGGATACAGTAAACCTGAAGTGAAGCATCGGAATCTAAAACTGGACTCACAGGAGAGGTTCAAATCATAGAAAGTTAGAGTGTCAGTCCTCTTGTACTTAAGTCGGCATTGTGCCTTTTGATTTAAATTCGGCTGCAAACTCTTTGTTTCATCGTCAATAAGAAGGTCCAAGGGATACAGTAAACCTGAAGTGAAGCATCGGAACATAAAACTGGACTCACAGGAGAGTTTCAAAACATAGACAGTTAGAGTGTCTGTCCGCTTGTACTTAAGTCGGCATTGTGATTTTTGTATTAAATTCGTATGCAAACTCTGTGTTTCATCGTAAATAAGAAGGTCCAAGGGATACAGTAAACCTGAAGTGAAGCATCGGAATCTAAAACTCGACTCACAGGAAAGGTTCAAAACATAAACAGAGTGTCCGTCCTCATGTACTTAAGTCGGCATTGTGCCTTTTGTATTAAATTCGGATACAATTTCTGTGTTTCATCGTCAATAAGAAGGTCCAAGGGACATAGTAAATCGGAAGTGAAGCATTGGAAAATATAACTGGACTCACAGGAGAGGTTCAAACCATAGAAAGAGAGAGTGTCAGTCCTCTTGTACTTAAGTCGGCATTGTGCCTTTTGTAATACATTCAGTTTCCATTTCTGTATTTCATCATCAATAAGAAGGTCCTAGGAATACAGTAAACCTGAAGTGAAGCATCGGAATCTAAAACTGGACTCACAGGAGAGGTTCAAATCATAGAAAGTGAGAGTGTCAGTCCTCTTGTACTTAAGTCGGCATTGTGCCATTTGTATTAAATTCGGATGCAATTTCTGTGTTTCATCGTCAATAAGAAGGTGCAAGGTATACAGTAAACCTGAAGTGAAGCATCGGAATCTAAAACTGGACGCACAGGGGAGGTTCTAATCATAGAAGGAGAGAGTGTCAGTCCTCTTTTACTTAAGTCAGCATTGTGCCTTTTGTATTAAATTCGGATGCAATTTCTGTGTTTCATCGTCAATAAGAAGGTCCAAGGGATACAGTATACCTTAAGTGGAGAATTGGAATCTAAAACTGGACTCACAGGAGTGGTTCAAATCATAGAAAGGGAGAGTGTCAGTCCGCTTGTACATAAGTCGGCATTGTGAAATTTGTATTAATTTCGGATGCAATTTCTGTGTTTCATCGTCAATAAGAAGGTCCAAGGGATACAGTTAACCTGAAGTGAAACATCGGAATGTAAAACTGGACTCACAGGAGAGGTTCAAATCATAGAAAGTGAGAGTGTCAGTCCTCATGTACTTAAGTCGGCATTGTACCTTTTGTATTAAATTCGGATGCAATTTCTGTGTTTTATCGTCAATTAGAAGGGCCAAGGGATACAGTAAACCTGAAGTGAAGCATCGGAAACTAAAAGTAGACTCATAGTGGAGGTTCAAATCTTACATAGTTAGAGTGTCAGTCCTCTTAATTTAAGTCGGCATTCTGCATTTTGAATTTAATTCCGATGCAATTTCTGTATTTAATCGTCAATACGAAGGTGCAAGGTATACAGTAAACCTGAAGTGAAGCATCGGAAACTAAAACTGGACTCACAGGAGAGGTTCAAATCATAGAGAGTTAGAGTGTCAGTCCTCTTGTACTTATGTCGGCAGTGTGCCTTTTGAATTTAATTCCGAAGCAATTTCTGTGTCTCATCGTCAATAAGAAGGTGCAAAGTATACGGTAAACCTGAAGTAAAGCATCGGAATCTTAAACTGGACTCACAGAGGAGGTTCAAATCATAGAAAGAGAGAGTGTCAGTCCTCTTTTACTTAAGTCGACATCGTGCATTTTGTACTAAATTCGGATGCAATCTCTGTGTTTCATCGTCAATAAGAAGGTCCAAGGTATACAGTAAACCTGAAGTGAAGCAACTGAATCTAAAACTGGACTCACAGGAGAGGTTCAAATCACAGAAAGTGAGAGTGTCAGTCCTCTTTTACTTAAGTCGGCATTGTGCATTTTGTATTAAATTCGGATGCATTTTCTGTGTTTCATCGTCAATAAGAAGGTCGAAGGGATACAGTAAACCTCAAATGTAGCATCGGAATCTAAAACTGGACTCAAAGGAGCGGTTCATAACATAGAAAGTTAGAGTGTCAGTCCTCTTGTACTTAAGTCGGCATTGTGCCTTTTGTAATAAATTCGGATGCAAACTCTGTGTTTCATCGTCAATAAGAAGGTCCAAGGGAGACAGTAAACCTGAAGTGAAGCATCGGAATCTAAAACTGGACTCACAGGAGGGGTTAATAACATAGAAAGTTAGAGTGTCAGTCCTCTTGTACTTAAGTCGGCATTGTGCCTGTTGTAATAAATTCGGATGGAAACTCTGTGTATCATCGTCAATAAGAAGGTCCAAGGGATACAGTACACCTGAAGTGAAGCTACGGAATCTAAAACTGGACTCACAGGAGATGTTCAAATCAGAGAAAGTGAGAGTGTCAGTCCTCTAGTACTTAAGTCGGCATTGTGCATTTTGTATTGAATTCGGATGCAATTTCTGTGTTTCATCGTCAATAAGAAGGTCCAAGGGATACAGTAAACCTGAAGTGAAGCATCGGAATCTAAAACTGGACTCACAGGAGAGGTTCAAATCATAGAAATTAAGAGTGTCAGTCCTCTTTTACTTAAGTCGGCATTGTCCCTTTTGTATTAAATTCGGATGCAATGTCTGTGTTTCATCGTCAATAAGAAGGTGCAAGGTATACAGTAAACCTGAAGTGAAGCATCGGAAACTAAAACTGGACTCACAGGAGAGGTTCAAATCATAGAGAGTTAGAGTGTCACTCCTCTTGTACTTAAGTCGGCATTGTGCCTTTTGAATTTAATACCGAAGCAATTTCAATGTCTCATCGTCAATAAGAAGGTGCAAAGTATACAGTAAACCTGAAGTAAAGCATCGGGATCTGAAACTGGACTCACAGGAGAGGTTCAAATCATAGAAAAGAGAGTGTCAGTCCTCTTTTACTTAAGTCGGCATCGTGCCTTTTGTACTGAATTCGGATGCTATTTCTGTGTTTCATCGTCAATAAGATGGTCCAAGGTATACAGTAAACCTGAAGTGAAGCAACGGAATCTGAAACTGGACTCAAAGGAGAGGTTCAAATCTTAGAAAGTTTGAGTGTCAGTCCTCTTCTACTGAAGTCGACGTTGTGCCTTTTGAATTTAATTCCGGTGCAATTTCCTTGTTTCATCGTCAGTAAGAAGGTGCAAGGTATACTGTAAACCTGAAGTGAAGCATCGGAATCTAAAACTGGTCTCACAGGAGAGGTTCAAATCATAGAAAGTGAGAGTGTCAGTCCTCTTGTACTTAAGTCGGCTTTGTGCTTTTTGTATTAAATTCGGATGCAATCTCTGTGTTTCATCGTAATGAAATAGGTCCAAGGGATGCACTAAACCTGAAGTGAAGCATCGGAATCTAAAACTGAACTCACAGGAGAGGTTCAAATCACAGAAAGTGAGAGTGTCAGTCCTCTTTTACTTAAGTCGGCATTGTGCCTTTTGTATTAAATTTGGATGCAAATTCTGTGTTTTATCGTCAATAAGAAGGTCCAAGGGGTACAGTAAACCTGAAGTGAAACATCGGAATCTAAAACTGGTCTCACAGGAGAGGTTCAAATCATAGAAAGACAGAGTGTCAGTCCTCTTGTACTTAAGTCGGCATTGTGCCTTTTGTATTAAATTCTGATGCAATTTCTGTGTCTCATCGTCAATAAGAAGGTCCAAGGCATACAGTAAACCTGAAGTGAAGCATCAGAATCTAAAACTGGACTCACAGGAGTGGTTCAAATCACAGAGAGCGAGTGTGTCAGTCCGCTTTTACTTAAGTCGGCATTGTGCCTTTTGAATTAAATTCGGATGCAAACTCTTTGTTTCATCGTCAATAAGAAGGTCCAAGGGATACAGTAAACCTGAAGTGAAGCATCGGAATCTAAAACTGGACTCACAGGAGAGGTTCAAATCATAGAAAGTGAGAGTGTCAGTCCACTAGTACTTAAGTCGGCATTGTGCCTTTTGTATTGATTTCGGATGCAATTTCTATGCTTCACCGTCTATAAGAAGTTTCAAGGGATACAGTAAACCTAAAGTGAAGCATCGGAATCTATAACTGGACTCACAGGAGAGGTTCAAATCATTGAAAGGGAGAGTGTCAGTCCTCTTGTACTTAAGTCGGCATTGTGCGTTTGTATTAAATCCGGATACAAGTTCTGTGTTTTATCGTCAATAAGAAGGTCCAAGGGATACAGTAAACACTGAAGTGAAGCATCGGAATATAAAACTGGACTCACAGGAGAGTTTCAAAACATAGACAGTTAGAGTGTCTGTCCTCTTGTACTTAAGTCGGCATTGTGCCTTTTGTATTAAATTCGGATACAATTTCTGTGTTTCATCGTCAATAAGAAGGTCCAAGGGATACAGTAAACCTGAAGTGAAGCATCGGAATTTAAAACTGGACTCACAGGAGAGGTTCAAACCATAGAGACTTAGAGCGTCAGTCCTCTTGTACTTAAGTCGGCATTGTGCCTTTTGAATTTAATTCCGATGCAATTTCTATTTTCAATCGTCAATAAGAAGGTGCTAGGTACATGGTAATCCTGAAGTGAAGCATCGGAATCTAAAACTGGACTCACAGGAGAGGGTCAAATCATAGAAAGAGAGAGTGTCAGTCCTCTTTTACTTAAGTCGGCATTGTGTTTTTTGTTTTAAATTCGGATGCAATTTCTGTATTTCATCGTCAATAAGAAGGTCCAAGGTATACAGTAAACCTGAAGTGAAGCATCGGAATCTAAAAATGGACTCACAGGAGAGGTTCAAATCACAGAATGTTTGAGTTTCCGTCCTCTTGTATTTATGTCGGCATTGTGCCTTTTGTATTGATTTCGGATGCAATTTCTATGCTTCACCGCCTATAAGAAGTTTCAAGGGATACAGTAAACCTAAAGTGAAGCATCGGAATCTAAAACTGGACCCACAGGAGATGTTCAAATCATTGAAAGTGAGAGTGTCAGTCCTCTTATACTTAAGTCGGCATTGTGCATATTGTATTAAATTCGGATGCAATTTCTGTGTCTCATCGTCAATAAGAAGGTCCAAGGTATACAGTAAACCTGAAGTGAAGGATCGGAATCTAAAGCTGGACTCACAGGAAAGGATAAAATCTTAGAAATTTGGAATGTCAGTCCTCTTGTACTTAAGTCGGCATTGTGCCTTTTGAATTTAATTCCGATGCAATTTCTGTGTTTCCTCGTCAATAAGAAGGTGCAAGGTATACAGTAAACCTGAAGTGAAGGATCGGAATCTAAAACTAAACTCACAGGAGAGCTTCAAAACATAGACAGTTAGAGTGTCGGTCCTGTTTTACTTATGTTGGCATTGTGCCTTTTGTATTAAATTCGGAAACAATTTCTCTGTCTCATCGTCAACAAGAAGGTCGAAGGCATACAGTAAACCTGAAGTAAATCGTCGGAATCTAAAACTAGACTCACAGGAGAGGTTCAAATCACAGAAAGTGAGAGTGTCAGTCGTCTTTTACTTAAGTCGACATTGTGCCTTTTGTATTAAATTCGGATGCAATTTCTTTGTTTCATCGTCAAGAAGAAGGTCCAAGGGACACAGTAAACCTGAAGTGAAGCATCGGAATCTAAAACTGGACTCACAGGAGAGGTTCAAATCATAGAAAGTTAGAGTGTCAGTCCTCTTGTACTTAAGTCGGCATTGTGCCTTTTGTATTAAATTCGTATGCAAACTCTGTGTTTCATCGTCAATAACAAGGTCCAAGGGATACAGTAAACCTGAAGTGAAGCATCGGAATCTAAAACTGAACTCACAGGAGAGATTCAAATCATAGAAAGTGAGAGTGTCAGTCCTGTAGTACTTAAGTCGGCATTGTGCCTTTTGTAATAAATTCGGATGCAAACTCTGTGTTTCATCGTCAATAAGAAGGTCCAAGGGATACAGTAAACCTGAAGTGAAGCATCAGAATCTAAAACTGGACTCACAGGAGGGGTTAATAACACAGAAAGTTAGAGTGTCAGTCCTCTTGTACTTAAGTCGGCATTGTGCCTTTTGTAATAAATTCGGATGCAAACTCTGAGTTTCATCGTCAATAAGAAGGTCCAAGGGATACAGTAAACCTGAATTGAAGCTACGGAATCTAAAACTGGACTCACAGGAGATGTTCAAATCAGAGAAAGTGAGAGTGTCAGTCCTCTAGTACTTAAGTCGGCATTGTGCATTTGTATTGAATTCGGATGCAATTTCTGTGTTTCATCGTCAATAAGAAGGTCCAAGGGAAACAGTAAACCTGAAGTGAAGCATCGGAATCTAAAACTGGACTCACAGGAGAGGTTCAAATCATAGAAATTAAGAGTGTCAGTCCTCTTTTACTTAAGTCGGCATTGTCCCTTTTGTATTAAATTCGGATGCAATTTCTGTGTTTCATCGTCAATTAGAAGGTGCAAGGTATACAGTAAACCTGAAGTGAAGCATCGGAAACTAAAACTATACTCACAGGAGAGGTTCAAATCATAGAAAGTGAGAGTGTCAATCCTCTTGTACTTAAGTCGACTTTGTGCTTTTTGTTTTAAATTCGGATGCAATCTCTGTGTTTCATCGTAATGAAATAGGTCCAAGGGATGCAGTAAACCTGAAGTGAAGCATCGGAATCTAAAACTGAACTCACAGGAGAGGTTCAAATCACAGAAAGTGAGAGTGTCAGTCCTCTTTTACTTAAGTCGGCATCGTGCCTTTTGTACTGAATTCGGATGCTATTTCTGTGTTTCATCGTCAATATGAAGGTCCAAGGTATACAGTAAACCTGAAGTGAAGCAACGGAATCTGAAACTGGACTCAAAGGAGAGGTTCAAATCTTAGAAAGTTTGAGTGTCAGTCCTCTTCTACTGAGGTCGACGTTGTACCTTTTGAATTTAATTCCGATGCAATTTCCTTGTTTCATCGTCAGTAAGAAGGTGCAAGGTATACTGTAAACCTGAAGTGAAGCATCGGAATCTAAAACTGGTCTCACAGGAGAGGTTCAAATCATAGAAAGTGAGAGTGTCAATCCTCTTGTACTTAAGTCGACTTTGTGCTTTTTGTTTTAAATTCGGATGCAATCTCTGTGTTTCATCGTAATGAAATAGGTCCAAGGGATGCAGTAAACCTGAAGTGAAGCATCGGAATCTAAAACTGAACTCACAGGAGAGGTTCAAATCACAGAAAGTGAGAGTGTCAGTCCTCTTTTACTTAAGTCGGCATTGTGCCTTATGTATTAAATTCGGATGCAAATTCTGTGTTTTATCGTCAATAAGAAGGTCCAAGGGGTACAGTAAACCTGAAGTGAAACATCGGAATCTAAATCTGGACTCACAGGAAAGGTTCAAATCATAGAAAGACTGAGTGTCAGTCCTCTTGTACTTAAGTCGGCATTGTGCCTTTTGTATTAAATTCTGATGCCATTTCTGTGTCTCATCGTCAATAAGAAGGTCCAAGGCATACAGTAAACCTGAAGTGAAGCATCAGAATCTAAAACTGGACTCACAGGAGTGGTTCAAAACACAGAGAGTGAGTGTGTCAGTCCGCTTTTACTTAAGTCGACATTGTGCCTTTTGAATTAAATTCGAATGCAAACTCTTTGTTTCATCGTCAATAAGAAGGTCCAAGGGATACAGTAAACCTGAAGTGAAGCATCGGAATCTAAAACTGGACTCACAGGAGAGGTTCAAATCATAGAAAGTGAGAGTGTCAGTCCACTAGTACTTAAGTCGGCATTGTGCCTTTTGTATTGATTTCGGATGCAATTTCTATGTTTCATCGTCTATAAGAAGTTTCAAGGGATACAGTAAACCTAAAGTGAAGCATCGGAATCTATAACTGGACTCACAGGAGAGGTTCAAATCATTGAAAGGGAGAGTGTCAGTCCTGTAGTACTTAAGTCGGCATTGTGCCTTTTGTATTAAATTCGGATACAAATTATGTGTTTTATCGTCAATAAGAAGGTCCAAGGGATACAGTAAACCTGAAGTGAAGCATCGGAATATAAAACTGGACTCACAGGAGAGTTTCAAAACATAGACAGTTAGAGTGTCTGTCCTCTTGTACTTAAGTCGGCATTGTGCCTTTTGTATTAAATTCGGATGCAAACTCTGTGTTTCATCGTAAATAATAAGGTCCAAGGGATACAGTAAACCTGAAGTGAAGCATCGGAATCTAAAACTCGACTCACAGGAAAGGTTCAAAACATAAACAGTTAGAGTGTCTGTCCTCTTGTACTTAAGTCGGCATTGTGCCTTTTGTATTAAATTCGTATACAATTTCTGTGTTTCATCGTCAATAAGAAGGCCCAAGGGATACAGTAAACCGGAAGTGAAGCATTGGAATCTATAACTGGACTCACAGGAGAGGTTCAAATCATAGAAAGAGAGAGTGTCAGTCCTCTTGTACTTAAGTCGGCATTGTGCCTTTTGTATTAAATTCAGTTGCCATTTCTGTATTTCATCATCAATAAGAAGGTCCTGGGAATACAGTAAACCTGATGTGAAGCATCGGAATCTAAAACTGGACTAACAGGAGAGGTTCAAATCATAGAGACTTAGAGCGTCAGTCCTCTTGTACTTAAGTCGGCATTGTGCCTTTTGAATTTAATTCCGATGCAATTTCTATTTTCAATCGTCAATAAGAAGGTGCTAGGTACATGGTAATACTGAAGTGAAGCATCGGAATCTAAAACTGGACTCACAGGAGAGGGTCAAATCATAGAAAGAGAGAGTGTCAGTCTTCTTTTACTTAAGTCGGCATTGTGTATTTTGTTTTAAATTCGGATGCAATTTCTGTATTTCATCGTCAATAAGAAGGTCCAAGGTATACAGTAAACCTGAAGTGAAGCATCGGAATCTAAAACTGGACTCACAGGAGAGGTTCAAATCATAGAAAGTTTGAGTTTCCGTCCTCTTGTATTTATGTCGGCATTGTGCCTTTTGTATTAAATTCTGATGCAATTTCTGTGTTTCATCATCAATAATAAGGTGCAAGGTATACGGTAAACCTGAAGTGACGCATCGGAATCTAAAACTGGACTCACAGGAGAGGATAAAATCTTAGAAATTTGGAGTGTCAGTCCTCTTGTACTTAAGTCGGCATTGTGCCTTTTGAATTTAATTCCGATGCAATTTCTGTGTTTCCTCGTCAATAAGAAGGTGCAAGGTATACAGTAAACCTGAAGTGAAGCATCGGAATCTAAAACTAAACTCACAGGAGAGCTTCAAAACATAGACAGTTAGAGTGTCGGTCCTGTTTTACTTATGTTGGCATTGTGCCTTTTGTATTAAATTCGGAAACAATTTCTCTGTCTCATCGTCAACAAGAAGGTCGAAGGCATACAGTAAACCTGAAGTAAATCGTCGGAATCTAAAACTAGACTCACAGGAGAGGTTCAAATCACAGAAAGTGAGAGTGTCAGTCGTCTTTTACTTAAGTCGGCATTGTGCCTTTTGTATTAAATTCGGATGCAATTTCTTTGTTTCATCGTCAAGAAGAAGGTCCAAGGGACACAGTAAACCTGAAGTGAAGCATCGGAATCTAGAACTGGACTCGAAGGAGGGGTTCATAACATAGAAAGTTAGAGTGTCAGTCCTCTTGTACTTAAGTCGGCATTGTGCCTTTTGTAATAAATTCGGATGCAAACTCTGTGTTTCATCGTCAATAAGAAGGTCCAAGGGATACAGTAAACCTGAAGTGAAGCATCAGAATCTAAAACTGGACTCACAGGAGGGGTTAATAACACAGAAAGTTAGAGTGTCAGTCCTCTTGTACTTAAGTCGGCATTGTGCCTTTTGTAATAAATTCGGATGCAAACTCTGAGTTTCATCGTCAATAAGAAGGTCCAAGGGATACAGTAAACCTGAATTGAAGCTACGGAATCTAAAACTGGACTCACAGGAGATGTTCAAATCAGAGAAAGTGAGAGTGTCAGTCCTCTAGTACTTAAGTCGGCATTGTGCATTTTGTATTGAATTCGGATGCAATTTCTGTGTTTCATCGTCAATAAGAAGGTCCAAGGGATACAGTAAACCTGAAGTGAAGCATCGGAATCTAGAACTGGACTCGAAGGAGGGGTTCATAACATAGAAAGTTAGAGTGTCAGTCCTCTTTTACTTAAGTCGGCATCGTGCCTTTTGTACTGAATTCGGATGCTATTTCTGTGTTTCATCGTCAATAAGAAGGTCCAAGGTATACAGTAAACCTGAAGTGAAGCAACGGAATCTGAAACTGGACTCAAAGGAGAGGTTCAAATCTTAGAAAGTTTGAGTGTCAGTCCTCTTCTACTGAGGTCGACGTTGTGCCTTTTGAATTTAATTCCGATGCAATTTCCTTGTTTCATCGTCAGTAAGAAGGTGCAAGGTATACTGTAAACCTGAAGTGAAGCATCGGAATCTAAAACTGGCCTCACAGGAGAGGTTCAAATCATAGAAAGTGAGAGTGTCAATCCTCTTGTACTTAAGTCGACTTTGTGCTTTTGTATTAAATTCGGATGCAATCTCTGTGTTTCATCGTAATGAAATAGGTCCAAGGGATGCAGTAAACCTGAAGTGAAGCATCGGAATCTAAAACTGAACTCACAGGAGAGGTTCAAATCACAGAAAGTGAGAGTGTCAGTCCTCTTTTACTTAAGTCGGCATTGTGCCTTATGTATTAAATTCGGATGCAAATTCTGTGTTTTATCGTCAATAAGAAGGTCCAAGGGGTACAGTAAACCTGAAGTGAAACATCGGAATCTAAATCTGGACTCACAGGAGAGGTTCAAATCATAGAAAGACTGAGTGTCAGTCCTCTTGTACTTAAGTCGGCATTGTGCCTTTTGTATTAAATTCTGATGCCATTTCTGTGTCTCATCGTCAATAAGAAGGTCCAAGGCATACAGTAAACCTGAAGTGAAGCATCAGAATCTAAAACTGGACTCACAGGAGTGGTTCAAAACACAGAGAGTGAGTGTGTCAGTCCGCTTTTACTTAAGTCGACATTGTGCCTTTTGAATTAAATTCGGATGCAAACTCTTTGTTTCATCGTCAATAAGAAGGTCCAAGGGATACAGTAAACCTGAAGTGAAGCATCGGAATCTAAAACTGGACTCACTGGAGAGGTTCAAATCATAGAAAGTAAGAGTGTCAGTCCACTAGTACTTAAGTCGGCATTGTGCCTTTTGTATTGATTTCGGATGCAATTTCTATGTTTCATCGTCTATAAGAAGTTTCAAGGGATACAGTAAACCTAAAGTGAAGCATCGGAATCTATAACTGGACTCACAGGAGAGGTTCAAATCATTGAAAGGGAGAGTGTCAGTCCTCTAGTACTTAAGTCGGCATTGTGCCTTTTGTATTAAATTCGGATACAAATTATGTGTTTTATCGTCAATAAGAAGGTCCAAGGGATACAGTAAACCTGAAGTGAAGCATCGGAATATAAAACTGGACTCACAGGAGAGTTTCAAAACATAGACAGTTAGAGTGTCTGTCCTCTTGTACTTAAGTCGGCATTGTGCCTTTTGTATTAAATTCGGATGCAAACTCTGTGTTTCATCGTAAATAATAAGGTCCAAGGGATACAGTAAACCTGAAGTGAAGCATCGGAATCTAAAACTCGACTCACAGGAAAGGTTCAAAACATAAACAGTTAAAGTGTCTGTCCTATTGTACTTAAGTCGGCATTGTGCCTTTTGTATTAAATTCGGATACAATTTCTGTGTTTCATCGTCAATAAGAAGGCCCAAGGGATACAGTAAACCGGAAGTGAAGCATTGGAATCTATAACTGGACTCACAGGAGAGGTTCAAATCATAGAAAGAGAGAGTGTCAGTCCTCTTGTACTTAAGTCGGCATTGTGCCTTTTGTATTAAATTCAGTTGCCATTTCTGTATTTCATCATCAATAAGAAGGTCCTGGGAATACAGTAAACCTGATGTGAAGCATCGGAATCTAAAACTGGACTCACAGGAGAGGTTCAAATCATAGAGACTTAGAGCGTCAGTCCTCTTGTACTTAAGTCGGCATTGTGCCTTTTGAATTTAATTCCGATGCAATTTCTATTTTCAATCGTCAATAAGAAGGTGCTAGGTACATGGTAATCCTGAAGTGAAGCATCGGAATCTAAAACTGGACTCACAGGAGAGGGTCAAATCATAGAAAGAGAGAGTGTCAGTCTTCTTTTACTTAAGTCGGCATTGTGTTTTTTGTTTTAAATTCGGATGCAATTTCTGTATTTCATCGTCAATAAGAAGGTCCAAGGTATACAGTAAACCTGAAGTGAAGCATCGGAATCTAAAACTGGACTCACAGGAGAGGTTCAAATCATAGAAAGTTTGAGTTTCCGTCCTCTTGTATTTATGTCGGCATTGTGCATTTTGTATTAAATTCCGATGCAATTTCTGTGTTTCATCATCAATAATAAGGTGCAAGGTATACGGTAAACCTGAAGTGACGCATCGGAAACTAAAACTGGACTCACAGGAGATGTTCAAATCATTGAAAGTGATATTATCAGTCCTCTTATACTTAAGTCGGCATTGTGCCTATTGTATTAAATTCGGATGCAATTTCTGTGTTTCATCGTCAATAAGAAGGTCCAAGGGATACAGTAAACCTGAAGTGAAGCATCGGAATTTAAAACTGGACTCACAGGAGAGGTTCAAACCATAGAAAGTGAGAGTGTCAGTCCTCTTGTGCTTAAGTCGGCATTGTGCCTTTTGTACTAAATTCGGATGCAATTTCTGTGTTTCATCGGCAATAAGAAGGTCCAAGGTATACAGTAAACCTGATGTGAAGGATCGGAATCTATAGCTGGACTCACAGGAGAGGATAAAATCTTAGAAATTTGGAGTGACAGTCCTCTTGTACTTAAGTCGGCATTGTGCCTTTTGGATTTAATTTCGATGCAATTTATGTGTTTCCTCGTCAATAAGAAGGTGCAAGGTATACAGTAAACCTGAAGTGAAGCATCGGAATCTAAAACTAAACTCACAGGAGAGCTTGAAAACATAAACAGATAGAGTGTCGGTCCTCTTGTACTTATGTTGGCATTGTGCCTTTTGTATTAAATTCGGAAACAATTTCTCTGTCTCAGCGTCAACAAGAAGGTCGAAGGCATACAGTAAACCTGAAGTAAATCGTCGGAATCTAAAACTGGACTCACAGGAGAGGTTCAAATCACAGAAAGTGAGAGTGTCAGTCGTCTTTTACTTAAGTCGGCATTGTGCCTTTTGTATTAAATTCGGATGCAATTTCTTTGTTTCATCGTCAAGAAGAAGGTCCAAGGGTCACAGTAAACCTGAAGTGAAGCATCGGAATCTAAAACTGGACTCACAGGAGAGGTTCAAATCATAGAAAGTTAGAGTGTCAGTCCTCTTGTACTTAAGTCGGCATTGTGCCTTTTGTATTAAATTCGTATGCAAACTCTGCGTTTCATCGTCAATAACAAGGTCCAAGGGATACAGTAAACCTGAAGTCAAGCATCGGAATCTAAAACTGAACTCACAGAAGAGATTCAAATCATAGAAAGTGAGAGTGAAGTCCTGTAGTACTTAAGACGGCATTGTGCCTTTTGTATTGAATTCGGATGCAATTTCTGTGTTTCACCGTCAATAAGAAGGTCCAAGGGATACAGTAAACCTGAAGTGAAGCATCGGAATCTAAAACTGGACTCACAGGAGAGGTCCAAATCTTAGAAAGTGAGAGTGTCAGTCCTCTTGTACTTAGTCGGCATTGTGCCATTTGTACTAAATTCGGATGCAATTTCTGTGTTTCATCGTCAATAAGAAGGTCCAAGGTATACAGTAAACCTGAAGTGAAGCATCTGATTCTAAAACTGGACTCACAGGAGAGGTTCAAATCATAGAAAGTTAGAGTGTCAGTCGTCTTGTACTTAAGTCGGCATTGTGCCTTTTGCATTAAATTGGGATGCAATTTCTGTGTTTCATCGTCAATAAGAAGGTCCAAGGTATACAGTAAACCTGAAGTATAGCATCGGAATGTGATATTGGACTCACAGGTCAGGTTCAAATCATAGAAAGTGAGAGTGTCAGTCCTCTTTTACTTAAGTCGGCATTGTGCCTTTTGTATAAAATTCGGATGCAATTTCTGTGTTTCATCGTCATTAAGAATGTCCAAGGGATACGGTAAACCTGAAGTGAAGCATCGGAATCTAAAACTGGACTCACAGGAGAGGTTCAAATCACAGAAAGTGGGAGTGACAGTGCTCTTTTACTTAAGGCGGCATTGTGCTTTTTCTATTAAATTCGGATACAATTTCTGTGTTTCATCGTCAATAAGAAGGTCCAAGGATATAGTAAACCTGAAGTGAAGCATCGGAATCTAAAACTTGACTCACAGGAGAGGTTCAAATCATAGAAAGTTAGAGTGTCAGTCCTCTTGTACTTAAGTCGGCATTGTGCCTTTTGTATTAAATTCGGATGCAAACTCTGTGTTTCATCGTCAATAAGAAGGTCCAAGGGATACAGTAAACCTGAATTGAAGCATCGGAATCTAAAACTGGACTCACAGGAGAGGTTCAAATCATAGAAAGTGAGAGTGTCAGTCCTCTAGTAATTAAGTCCGCATTGCGCCTATTGTATTGAATTCGGATGCAATTTCTGTGTTTCATTGTCAATAAGAAGGTCCAAGGGATACAGTAAACCTGTAGCGAAGCATCGGAATCTAAAACTGGACTGACAGGAGAGGTTCAAATCATAGAAAGGGAGAGTGTCAGTCCCCCTTGTACTTAAGTCGGCATTGTGCCTTTTGTATTAAATTCGGATGCAATATCTGTGTTTCATCGTCAATAAGAAGGTGCAAGGTATTCATTAAACCTGAAGTGAACCATCGGAATCTAATATTGGACTCACAGGAGAGGATCAAAATATGGAAAGTGAGAGTGTCAGTCCTCTTGTATTTATGTCGTCATTGTGCCTTTAGTATTAAATTCGGATGCAATTTCTGTGTTTCATCGTCAATAAGAAGTTCCAAGGGATACAGTAAACCTGAAGTGAAGCATCGGAATACAAAACTGGAATCACAGGAGAGGTTCAAACCATAGAAAGGGAGAGTGTCAGTCCTCTTGTACTTAAGACGGCATTGTGCCTTTTGTATTAAATTCGGATTCAATTTCTGTGTTTCATCGTCAATAGGAATGTGCAAGGTATACAGTAAACCTGAAGAGAACCATCGGAATCTAAAACAGGACTCACAGGAGACGTTCAAATCATTGAAAGTGAGAGTGTCAGTCCTCTTTTACTTAAGCCGGCATTGTGCATTTTTGTATTAAATTTGGATGCAATTTCTGTGTTACATCGTCAATAAGAAGGTCCAAGGCTTACAGTATACCTGAAGTGAGGCATCGGAATCTAAAACTGGACTCACAGGAGAGGTTCAAATCACAGAAAGTGGGAGTGACAGTCCTCTTTTACTTAAGGCGGCATTGTGCTTTTTCTATTAAATTCGGATACAATTTCTTTGTTTCATCGTCAATAAGAAGGTCCAAGGATATAGTAAACCTCAAGTGAAGCATCGGAATCTAAAACTGGACTCACAGGAGAGGTTCAAATCATAGAAAGTTAGAGTGTCAGTCCTCTTGTACTTAAGTCGGCATTGTGCCTTTTGTATTAAATTCGGATGCAAACTCTGTGTTTCATCGTCAATAAGAAGGTCCAAGGGATACAGTAAACCTGAAGTGGAGCATCGGAATCTATAACTGGACCCACAGGAGAGGTTCAAATCATAGAAAGTGAGAGTGTCAGTCCTCTAGTACTTAAGTCGGCATTGTGCCTTTTGTATTGAATCAGGATGCAATTTCTGTGTTTCATCGTCAATTAGAATGTCCAAGGGATACAGTAAACCTGAAGTGAAGCATCGGAATCTAAAACTGGACTCACAGGACAGGTTCAAATCATAGATAGTTAGAGTGTCAGTCCTCTTGTACTTAAGTCGGCATTGTGCCTTTTGAATTTAATTCCGATTCAATTTCAGTGTTTCATCGTCAATAAGAAGGTGCAAGGTATACAGTAAACCTGAAGTGAAGCATCGGAATCTAAAACTGGACTCACAGAAGAGGTTCAAATCACAGAGAGTTAGAGTGTCAGTCCTCTTGTACTTAAGTCGGCATTGTGCCTTTTAAATTTAATCCCGATGCAATTTCTATGTTTCATCGTCAATAAGAAGGTGCAAGGTATACAGTAAACCTGATGTGAAACATCGGAATGTAAAACTGGACTCACAGGAGAGGTTCAAATCATAGAAATAGAGAGTGTCTGTCCTCTTGTACTTAAGTCGGCATTGTGCCTTTTGTATTGAATCCGGATGCAATTTCTGTGTTTCATCGTCAATTAGAAGGTCCAAGGCATACAGTAAACCTGAAGTGAAGCATCGGAATCTAAAACTGGACTCACAGGAGAGGTTCAAATCATAGAAAGTGAGAGTGTCAGTCTTCTTTTACTTAAGTCGGCATAGTGCCTTTTGTTTAAATTCGGATGCCATTTCTGCGTTTCATCGTCAATAAGAAGGTTTAAGGGAGACAGTAAACCTGAAGTAAAGCATCGGAATCTAATACTGGACTCACAGGAGAGGTTCAAATTATAGAAAGTTAGAGTGTCAGTCCTCTTGTACTTAAGTCGGCATTGTGCCTTTTGCATTAAATTGGGATGCAATTTCTGTGTTTCATCGTCAATAAGAAGGTCCAAGGTATACAGTAAACCTGAAGTGTAGCATCGGAATGTGATATTGGACTAACAGGTCAGGTTCAAATCATAGAAAGTGAGAGTGTCAGTCCTCTTTTACTTAAGTCGGCATTGTGCCTTTTGTATAAAATTCGGATGCAATTTCTGTGTTTCATCGTCATTAAGAATGTCCAAGGGATACGGTAAACCTGAAGTGAAGCACCGGAATCTAAAACGGGACTCACTGGAGAGGTTCACATCATAGAAATTGAGAGTGTCAGTCCTCTTTTACTTACGTCGGCATTGTGCCTTTTGTATTAAATTTGGATGCAATTTCTGTGTTTCATCGTCAATAAGAAGGTCCAAGGGATACAGTAAACCTGAAGTGAAGCACCGGAATACAAAACTGGAATCACAGGAGAGGTTCAAACCGTAGAAAGGGAGAGTGTCAGTCCTCTTGTACTTAAGACGGCATTGTGCCCTTTGAATTTAATCCCGATGCAATTTCTATGTTTCATCGTCAATAAGAAGGTTCAAGGTATACAGTAAACCTGATGTGAAACATCGGAATCTAAAACTGGACTCACAGGAGAGGTTCAAATCATAGAAAAAGAGAGTGTCTGTCCTCTTGTACTTAAGTCGGCATTGTGCCTTTTGTATTGAATCCGGATGCAATTTCTGTGTTTCATCGTCAATTAGAAGGTGCAAGGTATACAGTAAACCTGAATTGAAGCATCGGAATCTAAAACTGGACTCACAGGACAGGTTCAAATCATAGAAAGTTAGAGTGTCAGTCCTCTTGCACTTATGTCGGCATTGTGCCTTTTGTATTAAATTCCGATGCAATTTCTGTGTTTAATCGTCAATAATAAGGTGCAAGGTATACAGTAAACCTAAAACTGGACTCACAGGAGACGTTCAAATCACAGAAAGTGAGAGTGTCATTCCTCTTGTACTTAAGTCGGCATTGTGTATTTTGTATTATATTCGGATGAAAACTCTGTGTTTCATCGTAAATAAGAAGCTCCAAGGGATACAGTAAACCTGAAGTGAAGTATCGGAATCTAAAACTGGACTCACAGGAGAGGTTCAAAGCATAGATAGTTAGTGTGTCTGTCCTCTTGTACTTAAGTCGGCATTGTCACTTTGTATTAAATTCGGATGCAAACTCTGTGTTTCATCGTAATTAAGAAGGTCCAAGGGATACAGTAAACCTGAAGTGAAGCATCGGAATCTAAAACTGGACTCACAGGAGCGGTTCAAAACATAGAAAGTTAGAGAGTCAGTCCTCTTGTACTTAAGTAGGCATTGTGCCTTTTGTAATAAATTCGGACGCAAACTCTGTGTTTCATCGTCAATTAGAATGTCCAAGGGATACAGTAAACCTGAAGTGAAGCATCGGAATCTAAAACTGGACTCACAGGACAGGTTCAAATCATAGATAGTTAGAGTGTCAGTCCTCTTGTACTTAAGTCGGCATTGTGCCTTTTGAATTTAATTCCGATTCAATTTCAGTGTTTCATCGTCAATAAGAAGGTGCAAGGTATACAGTAAACCTGAAGTGAAGCATCGGAATCTAAAACTGGACTCACAGAAGAGGTTCAAATCACAGAGAGTTAGAGTGTCAGTCCTCTTGTACTTAAGTCGGCATTGTGCCTTTTAAATTTAATCCCGATGCAATTTCTATGTTTCATCGTCAATAAGAAGGTGCAAGGTATACAGTAAACCTGATGTGAAACATCGGAATTTAAAACTGGACTCACAGGAGAGGTTCAAATCATAGAAATAGAGAGTGTCTGTCCTCTTGTACTTAAGTCGGCATTGTGCCTTTTGTATTGAATCCGGATGCAATTTCTGTGTTTCATCGTCAATTAGAAGGTCCAAGGCATACAGTAAACCTGAAGTGAAGCATCGGAATCTAAAACTGGACTCACAGGAGAGGTTCAAATCATAGAAAGTGAGAGTGTCAGTCTTCTTTTACTTAAGTCGGCATAGTGCCTTTTGTTTAAATTCGGATGCCATTTCTGCGTTTCATCGTCAATAAGAAGGTTTAAGGGAGACAGTAAACCTGAAGTAAAGCATCGGAATCTAATACTGGACTCACAGGAGAGGTTCAAATTATAGAAAGTTAGAGTGTCAGTCCTCTTGTACTTAAGTCGGCATTGTGCCTTTTGCATTAAATTGGGATGCAATTTCTGTGTTTCATCGTCAATAAGAAGGTCCAAGGTATACAGTAAACCTGAAGTGTAGCATCGGAATGTGATATTGGACTCACAGGTCAGGTTCAAATCATAGAAAGTGAGAGTGTCAGTCCTCTTTTACTTAAGTCGGCATTGTGCCTTTTGTATAAAATTCGGATGCAATTTCTGTGTTTCATCGTCATTAAGAATGTCCAAGGGATACGGTAAACCTGAAGTGAAGCACCGGAATCTAAAACGGGACTCACTGGAGAGGTTCACATCATAGAAATTGAGAGTGTCAGTCCTCTTTTACTTACGTCGGCATTGTGCCTTTTGTATTAAATTTGGATGCAATTTCTGTGTTTCATCGTCAATAAGAAGGTCCAAGGGATACAGTAAACCTGAAGTGAAGCACCGGAATACAAAACTGGAATCACAGGAGAGGTTCAAACCGTAGAAAGGGAGAGTGTCAGTCCTCTTGTACTTAAGACGGCATTGTGCCCTTTGAATTTAATCCCGATGCAATTTCTATGTTTCATCGTCAATAAGAAGGTGCAAGGTATACAGTAAACCTGATGTGAAACATCGGAATCTAAAACTGGACTCACAGGAGAGGTTCAAATCATAGAAAAAGAGAGTGTCTGTCCTCTTGTACTTAAGTCGGCATTGTGCCTTTTGTATTGAATCCGGATGCAATTTCTGTGTTTCATCGTCAATTAGAAGGTGCAAGGTATACAGTAAACCTGAATTGAAGCATCGGAATCTAAAACTGGACTCACAGGACAGGTTCAAATCATAGAAAGTTAGAGTGTCAGTCCTCTTGCACTTATGTCGGCATTGTGCCTTTTGTATTAAATTCCGATGCAATTTCTGTGTTTAATCGTCAATAATAAGGTGCAAGGTATACAGTAAACCTAAAACTGGACTCACAGGAGACGTTCAAATCACAGAAAGTGAGAGTGTCATTCCTCTTGTACTTAAGTCGGCATTGTGTATTTTGTATTATATTCGGATGAAAACTCTGTGTTTCATCGTAAATAAGAAGCTCCAAGGGATACAGTAAACCTGAAGTGAAGTATCGGAATCTAAAACTGGACTCACAGGAGAGGTTCAAAGCATAGATAGTTAGTGTGTCTGTCCTCTTGTACTTAAGTCGGCATTGTCACTTTGTATTAAATTCGGATGCAAACTCTGTGTTTCATCGTAATTAAGAAGGTCCAAGGGATACAGTAAACCTGAAGTGAAGCATCGGAATCTAAAACTGGACTCACAGGAGCGGTTCAAAACATAGAAAGTTAGAGAGTCAGTCCTCTTGTACTTAAGTAGGCATTGTGCCTTTTGTAATAAATTCGGACGCAAACTCTGTGTTTCATCGTCAATTAGAAGGTCCAAGGGATACAGCAAACCAGAAGTGAAGCATCGGAATCTAAAACTGGACTCACAGGACAGGTTCAAATCATAGATAGTTAGAGTGTCAGTCCTCTTGTACTTAAGTCGGCATTGTGCCTTTTGAATTTAATTCCGATGCAATTTCAGTGTTTCATCGTCAATAAGAAGGTGCAAGGTATACAGTAAACCAGAAGTGAAGCATCGGAATCTAAAACTGGACTCACAGGAGAGGTTCAAATCATAGAGAGTTAGAGTGTCAGTCCTCTTGTACTTAAGTCGGCATTGTGCCTTTTGAAATTAATCCCGATGTAATTTCTATGTTTCATCGTCAATAGGAAGGTGCAAGGTATACAGTAAACCTGAAGTGAAACATCGGAATCTAAAACTGGACTCACAGGAGAGGTTCAAATCATAGAAATAGAGAGTGTCAGTCCTCTTTTACTTAAGTCGGCATTGTGCCTGTTGTATTAAATTCGGATGCAATTTCTTTATTTCATCGTCAATAAGAAGGTCCAAGGATATAGTAAACCTGAAGTGAAGCTTCGGAATCTAAAACTGGACTCACAGGAGGGGTTCAAATCGTAGAAAGTTAGAGTGTCAGTCCTCTTGTACTTAAGTCGGCATTGTGCCTTTTGTATTAAATTCGGATGCAAACTCTGTTTTTTGTCGTCAATAATAAGGTCCAAGGGATACAGTAAACCTGAAGTGAAGCATCGGAATCTAAAACTGGACTCACAGGAGAGGTTCAAATCATAGAAAGTGAGAGTGTCAGTCCTCTTGTACTTAAGACGGCATTGTGCCTTTTGTATTAAATTCGGATTCAATTTCTGTGTTTCATCGTCAATAAGAATGTGAAAGGTATACAGTAAACCTGAAGAGAACCATCGGAATCTAAAACAGGACTCACAGGAAAGGTTCAAATCATAGAAATAGAGAGTGCCAGTCCTCTTTCACTTAAGTCGGCATTGTGCCTTTTGTAATAAATTCGTATGCAATTTCTGTGTTTCATCGTCAACAAGAAGGTCCAAGGGATACAGTAAACCTGAAGTGAAGCATCGGTATCTAAAACAGGACTCACAGGAGATGTTCAAATCATAGAAAGTGAGAGTGTCAGTCCTCTTATACTTAAGTCGGCATTGTGCCTTTTGTATTAAATTCGGATGCAATTTCTGTGTTTCATTGTCAATAAGAAGGTGCAAGGTATACAGTAAAACCTGAAGTGAAGCATCGGAATGTAAAACTGGACTCACAGGAGAGGTTCAAATCATAGAGAGTTAGAGTGTCAGTCCTCCTGTACTTAAGTCGGCATTGTGCCTTTTGAAATTAATTCCGAAGCAATTTCTATGTTTCATCGTCAATAAGAAGGTGCAAGGTATACAGTAAACCTAAAGTGAAGCATCGGAATCTAAAACTGGACACACAGGAGAGGTTCAAATCATAGAAAGAGAGAGTGTCAATCATTTTTAATTAAGTCGGCATTGTGCCTTTTGTATTACATTCGGATGCAAACTCTGTGTTTCATCGTAAATAAGAAGGTCTGAGGGATACAGTAAACCTGAAGTGGAGCATCGGAATCTATAACTGGACCCACAGGAGAGGTTCAAATCATAGAAAGTGAGAGTGTCAGTCCTCTAGTACTTAAGTCGGCATTGAGCCTTTTGTATTGAATCCGGATGCAATTTCTGTGTTTCATCGTCAATTAGAAGGTCCAAGGGATACAGTAAACCTGAAGTGAAGCATCGGAATCTAAAACTGGACTCACAGGACAGGTTCAAATCATAGATAGTTAGAGTGTCAGTCCACTTGTACTTAAGTCGGCATTGTGCCTTTTGAATTTAATTCCGATTCAAATTCAGTGTTTCATCGTCAATAAGAAGGTGCAAGGTATACAGTAAACCTGAAGTGAAGCATCGGAATCTAAAACTGGACTCACAGAAGAGGTTCAAGTCATAGAGAGTTAGAGTGTCAGTCCTATTGTACTTAAGTCGGCATTGTGCCTTTTGAATTTAATTACGATGCAATTTCTATGTTTCATCGTCAATAAGAAGGTGCAAGGTATACAGTAAACCTGAAGTGAAACATCGGAATCTAAAACTGGACTCACAGAAGAGGTTCAAATCATAGAAATAGAGAGTGTCAGTCCTCTTTTACTTAAGTCGGCATTGTGCCTGTTGTATTAAATTCGGATGCAATTTCTGTATTTCATCGTCATTAAGAAGGTCCAAGGGATACAGTAAACCTGAAGTGAAGCATCGTAATCTAATACTGGACTCACAGGAGAGGTTCAAATCATAGAAAGTTAGAGTGTCAGTAATCTTGTACTTATGTCGGCATTGTGCCTTTTGTATGAAATTCCGATGCAATTTCTGTGTTTAATCGTCAATAATAAGGTGCAAGGTATACAGTAAACCTAAAGTGAAGCATCGGAATCTAAAACTGGACTCACAGGAGAGTTTCAAATCACAGAAAGTGAGAGTGTGATTCCACTTGTACTTGAGTCGGCATTGTGTATTTTGTATTATATTCGGATGGAAACTCTGTGTTTCATCGTAAATAAGAAGGTCCATGGGATTCAGTAAACCTGAAGTAAAGCATCGGAATCTAAAACTGGACTCACAGGAGAGGTTCAAATCACAGAAAGTGAGAGTGTCAGTCCTCTAGTACTTAAGTCCGCATTGCGCCTATTGTATTGAATTCGGATGCAATTTCTGTGTTTCATCGTCAATAAGAAGGTCCAAGGGATACAGTAAACCTGTAGCGAAGCATCAGAATCTAAAACTGGACTCACAGGAGAGGATCAAATCATAGAAAGTGAGAGTGTCAGTCCTCTTTTACTTAAGTCGGCATTGTGCCTTTTGTATTAAATTCGGATGCAATTTCTGTGTTTCATCGTCAATAAGAAGGTTTAAGGGAGACAGTAAACCTGAAGTAAAGCATCGGAATCTAATACTGGACTCACAGGAGAGGTTCAAATCATAGAAAGAGAGAGTGTCAGTCCTCTTGTACTTAAGTCGGCATTGTGCCTTTTGTATTAAATTCGGATGCAATATCTGTGTTTCATCGTCAATAAGAAGGTGCAAGGTATTCATTAAACCTGAAGTGAACCATCGGAATCTAAAATTGGACTCACAGGAGAGGATTAAAATATGGAAAGTGAGAGTGTCAGTCCTATTGTACTTATGTCGACATTGTGCCTTCTGTATTAAATTCGGATGCAATTTCTGTGTTTCATCGTCAATAAGAAGGTCCAAGGGATACAGTAAACCTGAAGTGATGCACCGGAATACAAAACTGGAATCACAGGAGAGGTTCAAACCGTAGAAAGGGAGAGTGTCAGTCCTCTTGTACTTAAGACGGCATTGTGCCTTTTGAATTTAATCCCGATGCAATTTCTATGTTTCATCGTCAATAAGAAGGTGCAAGGTATACAGTAAACCTGATGTGAAACATCGGAATCTAAAACTGGACTCACAGGAGAGGTTCAAATCATAGAAAAAGAGAGTGTCTGTCCTCTTGTACTTAAGTCGGCATTGTGCCTTTTGTATTGAATCCGGATGCAATTTCTGTGTTTCATCGTCAATTAGAAGGTGCAAGGTATACAGTAAACCTGAATTGAAGCATCGGAATCTAAAACTGGACTCACAGGACAGGTTCAAATCATAGAAAGTTAGAGTGTCAGTCCTCTTGCACTTATGTCGGCATTGTGCCTTTTGTATTAAATTCCGATGCAATTTCTGTGTTTAATCGTCAATAATAAGGTGCAAGGTATACAGTAAACCTAAAACTGGACTCACAGGAGACGTTCAAATCACAGAAAGTGAGAGTGTCATTCCTCTTGTACTTAAGTCGGCATTGTGTATTTTGTATTATATTCGGATGAAAACTCTGTGTTTCATCGTAAATAAGAAGGTCCAAGGGATACAGTAAACCTGAAGTGAAGTATCGGAATCTAAAACTGGACTCACAGGAGAGGTTCAAAGCATAGACAGTTAGAGTGTCTGTCCTCTTGTACTTAAGTCGGCATTGTGCCTTTTGTATTAAATTCGGATGCAAACTCTGTGTTTTATCGTCAATAATAAGGTCCAAGGGATACAGTAAACCTGAAGTGAAGCATCGGAATCTAAAACTGGACTCACAGGAGAGGTTCAAATCATAGAAAGTGAGAGTGTCAGTCCTCTTGTACTTAAGACGGCATTGTGCCTTTTGTATTAAATTCGGATTCAATTTCTGTGTTTCATCGTCAATAAGAATGTGAAAGGTATACAGTAAACCTGAAGAGAACCATCGGAATCTAAAACAGGACTCACAGGAGACGTTCAAATCATAGAAAGTGAGAGTGTCAGTCCTCTTATACTTAAGTCGGCATTGTGCCTTTTGTATTAAATTCGGATGCAATTTCTGTGTTTCATCGTCAATAAGAAGGTGCAAGGTATACAGTAAACCTGAAGTGAAGCATCGGAATGTAAAACTGGACTCACAGGAGAGGTTCAAATCATAGAGAGTTAGAGAATCAGTCCTCCTGTACTTATGTCGGCATTGTGCCTTTTGAATTTAATTCCGAAGCAATTTCTATGTTTCATCGTCATTAAGAAGGTGCAAGGTATACAGTAAACCTAAGGTGAAGCATCGGAATCTAAAACTGGACTCACAGGAGAGGTTCAAATCATAGAAAGAGAGAGTGTCACTCCTTTTTTACTTAAGTCGGCATTGTGCCTTTTGTATTACATTCGGATGCAGACTCTGTGTTTCATCGTAAATAAGAAGGTCTAAGGGATACAGTAAACCTAACGTGGAGCATCGGAATCTATAACTGGACCCACAGGAGAGGTTCAAATTATAGATAGTGAGAGTGTCAGTCCTCTAGTACTTAAGTCGGCATTGTGCGTTTTGTATTGAATCCGGACGCAATTTCTGTGTTTCATCGTCAATTGGAAGGTCCAAGGGATACAGTAAACCTGAAGTGAAGCATCGGAATCTAAAACTGGACTCACAGGACAGGTTCAAATCATAGATAGTTAGAGTGTCAGTCCTCTTGTACTTAAGTCGGCATTGTGCATTTTGAATTTAATTCCGATTCAATTTCAGTGCTTCATCGTCAATAAGAAGGTGCAAGGTATACATTAAACCTGAAGTGAAACATCGGAATCTAAAACTGGACTCACAGAAGAGGTTCAAATCATAGAGAGTTAGAGTGTCAGTCCTCTTGTACTTAAGTCGGCATTGTGCCTTTTGAATTTAATCCCGATGCAATTTCTATGTTTCATCGTCAATAAGATGGTGCAAGGTATACAGTAAACCTGAAGTGAAGCATCGGAATCTAAAACTGGATTTACAGGAAAGGTTCAAATCATAGAAATAGAGAGTGCCAGTCCTCTTTCACTTAAGTCGGCATTGTGCCTTTTGTAATAAATTCGTATGCAATTTCTGTGTTTCATCGTCAACAAGAAGGTCCAAGGGATACAGTAAACCTGAAGTGAAGCATCGGAATCTAAAACAGGACTCACAGGAGATGTTCAAATCATAGAAAGTGAGAGTGTCAGTCCTCTTATACTTAAGTCGGCATTGTGCCTTTTGTATTAAATTCGGATGCAATTTCTGTGTTTCATCGTCAATAAGAAGGTGCAAGGTATACAGTAAAACCTGAAGTGAAGCATCGGAATGTAAAACTGTACTCACAGGAGAGGTTCAAATCATAGAGAGTTAGAGTGTCAGTCCTCCTGTACTTAAGTCGGCATTGTGCCTTTTGAAATTAATTCCGAAGCAATTTCTATGTTTCATCGTCAATAAGAAGGTGCAAGGTATACAGTAAACCTAAAGTGAAGCATCGGAATCTAAAACTGGACTCACAGGAGAGGTTCAAATCATAGAAAGAGAGAGTGTCAATCATTTTTAATTAAGTCGGCATTGTGCCTTTTGTATTACATTCGGATGCAAACTCTGTGTTTCATCGTAAATTAGAAGGTCTGAGGGATACAGTAAACCTGAAGTGGAGCATCGGAATCTATAACTGGACCCACAGGAGAGGTTCAAATCATAGAAAGTGAGAGTGTCAGTCCTCTAGTACTTAAGTCGGCATTGAGCCTTTTGTATTGAATCCGGATGCAATTTCTGTGTTTCATCGTCAATTAGAAGGTCCAAGGGATACAGTAAACCTGAAGTGAAGCATCGGAATCTTAAACTGGACTCACAGGACAGGTTCAAATCATAGATAGTTAGAGTGTCAGTCCACTTGTACTTAAGTCGGCATTGTGCCTTTTGAATTTAATTCCGATTCAAATTCAGTGTTTCATCGTCAATAAGAAGGTGCAAGGTATACAGTAAACCTGAAGTGAAGCATCGGAATCTAAAACTGGACTCACAGAAGAGGTTCAAGTCATAGAGAGTTAGAGTGTCAGTCCTATTGTACTTAAGTCGGCATTGTGCCTTTTGAATTTAATTACGATGCAATTTCTATGTTTCATCGTCAATAAGAAGGTGCAAGGTATACAGTAAACCTGAAGTGAAACATCGGAATCTAAAACTGGACTCACAGAAGGGGTTCAAATCATAGAAATAGAGAGTGTCAGTCCTCTTTTACTTAAGTCGGCATTGTGCCTGTTGTATTAAATTCGGATGCAATTTCTGTATTTCATCGTCATTAAGAAGGTCCAAGGGATACAGTAAACCTGAAGTGAAGCATCGTAATCTAATACTGGACTCACAGGAGAGGTTCAAATCATAGAAAGTTAGAGTGTCAGTAATCTTGTACTTATGTCGGCATTGTGCCTTTTGTATGAAATTCCGATGCAATTTCTGTGTTTACTCGTCAATAATAAGGTGCAAGGTATACAGTAAACCTAAAGTGAAGCATCGGAATCTAAAACTGGACTCACAGGAGAGTTTCAAATCACAGAAAGTGAGAGTGTAATTCCACTTGTACTTGAGTCGGCATTGTATATTTTGTATTATATTCGGATGGAAACTCTGTGTTTCATCGTAAATAAGAAGGTCCATGGGATTCAGTAAACCTGAAGTAAAGCATCGGAATCTAAAACTGGACTCACAGGAGAGGTTCAAATCACAGAAAGTGAGAGTGTCAGTCCTCTAGTACTTAAGTCCGCATTGCGCCTATTGTATTGAATTCGGATGCAATTTCTGTGTTTCATCGTCAATAAGAAGGTCCAAGGGATACAGTAAACCTGTAGCGAAGCATCGGAATCTAAAACTGGACTCACAGGAGAGGATCAAATCATAGAAAGTGAGAGTGTCAGTCCTCTTTTACTTAAGTCGGCATTGTGCCTTTTGTATTAAATTCGGATGCAATTTCTGTGTTTCATGGTCAATAAGAAGGTTTAAGGCAGACAGTAAAATTGAAGTAAAGCATCGGAATCTAATACTGGACTCACAGGAGAGGTTCAAATCATAGAAAGAGAGAGTGTCACTCCTTTTTTACTTAAGTCCGCATTGCGCCTATTGTATTGAATTCGGATGCAATTTCTGTGTTTCATCGTCAATAAGAAGGTCCAAGGGATACAGTAAACCTGTAGCGAAGCATCGGAATCTAAAACTGGACTCACAGGAGAGGATCAAATCATAGAAAGTGAGAGTGTCAGTCCTCTTTTACTTAAGTCGGCATTGTGCCTTTTGTATTAAATTCGGATGCAATATCTGTGTTTCATCGTCAATAAGAAGGTGCAAGGTATTCATTAAACCTGAAGTGAACCATCGGAATCTAAAATTGGACTCACAGGAGAGGATTAAAATTAGGAAAGTGAGAGTGTCAGTCCTATTGTACTTATGTCGACATTGTGCCTTCTGTATTAAATTCGGATGCAATTTCTGTGTTTCATCGTCAATAAGAAGGTCCAAGGGATACAGTAAACCTGAAGTGAAGCGTCAGAATACAAAACTGGAATCACAGGAGAGGTTCAAACCATAGAAAGGGAGAGTGTCAGTCCTCTTGTACTTAAAACGGCATTGTGCCTTTTGTATTAAATTCGGATTAAATTTCTGTGTTTCATCGTCAATAAGAATGTGCAAGATATACAGTAAACCTGAAAAGAACCATCGGAATCCAAAACAGGACTCACAGGAGACGTTCAAATCATAGAAAGTGAGAGTGTCAGTCCTCTTATACTTAAGTCGGCATTGTGCCTTTTGTATTAAATTCGGATGCAATTTCTGTGTTTCATCGTCAATAAGAAGGTGCAAGGTATACAGTAAACCTGAAGTGAAGCATCGGAATGTAAAACTGGCCTCACAGGAGAGGTTCAAATCTGAGAGAGTTAGAAAGTCAGTCCTCCTGTACTTAAGTCGGCATTGTGCCTTTTGAATTTAATTCCGAAGCAATTGCTATGTTTCATCGTCAATAAGAAGGTGCAAGGTATACAGTAAACCTAAAGTGAAGCATCGGAATCTAAAACTGGACTCACAGGAGAGGTTCAAATCATAGAAAGAGAGAGTGTCACTCCTTTTTTACTTAAGTCCGCATTGTGCCTTTTGTATTACATTCGGATGCAAACTCTGTGTTTCATCGTAAATAAGAAGGTCTGAGGGATACAGTAAACCTTAAGTGGAGCATCGGAATTTGTAACCGGACCCACAGGAGAGGTTCAAATCATAGAAAGTGAGAGTGTCAGTCCTCTAGTACTTAAGTCGGCATTGTGCCTTTTGTATTGAATCCGGATGCAATTTCTGTGTTTCATCGTCAATTAGAAGGTCCAAGGGATACAGTAAACCTGAAGTGAAGCATCGGAATCTAAAACTGGACTCACAGGACAGGTTCAAATCATAGATAGTTAGAGTGTCAGACCTCTTGTGCTTAAGTCGGCATTGTGCCTTTTGAATTTAATTCCGATTCAATTTCAGTGTTTCATCATCAATAAGAAGGTGCAAGGTATACAGTAAACCTGAAGTGAAGCAACGGAATCTAAAACTGGACTCACAGAAGAGGTTCAAATCATAGAGAGTTAGAGTGTCAGTCCTCTTGTACTTAAGTCGGCATTGTGCCTTTTGAATTTAATCCCGATGCAATTTCTATGTTTCATCGTCAATAAGAAGGAGCAAGGTATACAGTAAACCTGAAGTGAAACATCGGAATCTAAAACTGGACTCACAGGAGAGGTTCAAATCATAGAAATAGAGAGTGTCAGTCCTCTTTTACTTAAGTCGGCATTGTGCCTGCTGTATTAAATTCGGATGCAATTTCTGTATTTCATCGTCAATAAGAAGGTCCAAGGGATACAGTAAACCTGAAGTGAAGCATCGTAATCTAGTACTGGACTCACAGGAGAGGTTCAAATCATAGAAAGTTAGAGTGTCAGTCCTCTTGTACTTATGTCGGCATTGTGCCTTTTGTATTACATTCCGATGCAATTTCTGTGTTTAATCGTCAATAAGATGGTGCAAGGTATACAGTAAACCTGAAGTGAAGCATCGGAATCTAAAACTGGACTCACAGGAAAGGTTCAAATCATAGAAATAGAGAGTGCCAGTCCACTTATACTTAAGTCGGCATTGTGCCTTTTGTATTAAATTCGGATGCAATTTCTGTGTTTCATCGTCAATAAGAAGGTGCAAGGTATACAGTAAAACCTGAAGTGAAGCATCGGAATGTAAAACTGGACTCACAGGAGAGGTTCAAATCATAGAGAGTTAGAGTGTCAGTCCTCTTGTACTTAAGTCGGCATTGTGCATTTTGAATTTAATTCCGATTCAATTTCAGTGCTTCATCGTCAATAAGAAGGTGCAAGGTATACATTAAACCTGAAGTGAAACATCGGAATCTAAAACTGGACTCACAGAAGAGGTTCAAATCATAGAGAGTTAGAGTGTCAGTCCTCTTGTACTTAAGTCGGCATTGTGCCTTTTGAATTTAATCCCGATGCAATTTCTATGTTTCATCGTCAATAAGATGGTGCAAGGTATACAGTAAACCTGAAGTGAAGCATCGGAATCTAAAACTGGACTCACAGGAAAGGTTCAAATCATAGAAATAGAAAGTGCCAGTCCTCTTTCACTTAAGTCGGCATTGTGCCTTTTGTAATAAATTCGTATGCAATTTCTGTGTTTCATCGTCAACAAGAAGGTCCAAGTGATACAGTAAACCTGAAGTGAAGCATCGGTATCTAAAACAGGACTCACAGGAGATGTTCAAATCATAGAATGTGAGAGTGTCAGTCCTCTTGTACTTAAGTCGGCATTGTGCCTTTTGTATTAAATTCGGATGCAATTTCTGTGTTTCATCGTCAATAAGAAGGTGCAAGGTATACAGTAAAACCTGAAGTGAAGCATCGGAATGTAAAACTGGACTCACAGCAGAGGTTCAAATCATAGAGAGTTAGAGTGTCAGTCCTCCTGTACTTAAGTCGGCATTGTGCCTTTTGAAATTAATTCCGAAGCAATTTCTATGTTTCATCGTCAATAAGAAGGTGCAAGGTATACAGTAAACCTAAAGTGAAGCATCGGAATCTAAAACTGGACACACAGGAGAGGTTCAAATCATAGAAAGAGAGAGTGTCAATCATTTTTAATTAAGTCGGCATTGTGCCTTTTGTATTACATTCGGATCAAACTCTGTGTTTCATCGTAAATAAGAAGGTCTGAGGGATACAGTAAACCTGAAGTGGAGCATCGGAATCTATAACTGGACCCACAGGAGAAGTTCAAATCATAGAAAGTGAGAGTGTCAGTCCTCTAGTACTTAAGTCGGCATTGAGCCTTTTGTATTGAATCCGGATGCAATTTCTGTGTTTCATCGTCAATTAGAAGGTCCAAGGGATACAGTAAACCTGAAGTGAAGCATCGGAATCTAAAACTGGACTCACAGGACAGGTTCAAATCATACATAGTTAGAGTGTCAGTCCACTTGTACTTAAGTCGGCATTGTGATTTTTGAATTTAATTCCGATTCAAATTCAGTGTTTCATCGTCAATAAGAAGGTGCAACGTATACAGTAAACCTGAAGTGAAGCATCGGAATCTAAAACTGGACTCACAGAAGAGGTTCAAGTCATAGAGAGTTAGAGTGTCAGTCCTGTTGTACTTAAGTCGGCATTGTGCCTTTTGAATTTAATTACGATGCAATTTCTATGTTTCATCGTCAATAAGAAGGTGCAAGGTATACAGTAAACCTGAAGTGAAACATCGGAATCTAAAACTGGACTCACAGAAGAGGTTCAAATCATAGAAATAGAGAGTGTCAGTCCTCTTTTACTTAAGTCGGCATTGTGCCTGTTGTATTAAATTCGGATGCAATTTCTGTATTTCATCGTCATTAAGAAGGTCCAAGGGATACAGTAAACCTGAAGTGAAGCATCGTAATGTAATACTGGACTCACAGGAGAGGTTCAAATCATAGAAAGTTAGAGTGTCAGTAATCTTGTACTTATGTCGGCATTGTGCCTTTTGTATGAAATTCCGATGCAATTTCTGTGTTTAATCGTCAATAATAAGGTGCAAGGTATACAGTAAACCTAAAGTGAAGCATCGGAATCTAAAACTGGACTCACAGGAGAGTTTCAAATCACAGAAAGTGAGAGTGTGATTCCACTTGTACTTGAGTCGGCATTGTGTATTTTGTATTATATTCGGATGGAAACTCTGTGTTTCATCGTAAATAAGAAGGTCCATGGGATTCAGTAAACCTGAAGTAAAGCATCGGAATCTAAAACTGGACTCACAGGAGAGGTTCAAATCACAGAAAGTGAGAGTGTCAGTCCTCTAGTACTTAAGTCCGCATTGCGCCTATTGTATTGAATTCGGATGCAATTTCTGTGTTTCATCGTCAATAAGAAGGTCCAAGGGATACAGTAAACCTGTAGCGAAGCATCGGAATCTAAAACTGGACTCACAGGAGAGGATCAAATCATAGAAAGTGAGAGTGTCAGTCCTCTTTTACTTAAGTCGGCATTGTGAATTTTGTATTAAATTCGGATGCAATTTCTGTGTTTCATCGTCAATAAGAAGGTTTAAGGGAGACAGTAAACCTGAAGTAAAGCATCGGAATCTAATACTGGACTCACAGGAGAGGTTCAAATCATAGAAAGAGAGAGTGTCAGTCCTCTTGTACTTACGTCGGCATTGTGCCTTTTGTATTAAATTCGGATGCAATATCTGTGTTTCATCGTCGATAAGAAGGTGCAAGGTATTCATTAAACCTGAAGTGAACCATCGGAATCTAAAATTGGACTCACAGGAGCGGATTAAAATATGGAAAGTGAGAGTGTCAGTCCTATTGTACTTATGTCGACATTGTGCCTTCTGTATTAAATTCGGATGCAATTTCTGTGTTTCATCGTCAATAAGAAGGTCCAAGGGATACAGTAAACCTGAAGTGAAGCATCGGAATACAAAACTGGAATCACAGGAGAGGTTCAAACCATAGAAAGGGAGAGTGTCAGTCCTCTTGTACTTAAGACGGCATTGTGCCTTTTGTATTAAATTCGGATTAAATTTCTGTGTTTCATCGTCAATAAGAATGTGCAAGGTATACAGTAAACCTGAAGTGAAGCATCGGAATGTAAAACTGGCCTCACAGGAGAGGTTCAAGTCATAGAGAGTTAGAAATTCAGTCCTCCTGTACTTAAGTCGGCATTGTGCCTTTGAATTTAATTCCGAAGCAATTGCTATGTTTCATCGTCAATAAGAAGGTGCAAGGTATACAGTAAACCTAAAGTGAAGCATCGGAATCTAAAACTATACTCACAGGAGAGGTTCAAATCATAGAAAGAGAGAGTGTCACTCCTTTTTTACTTAAGTCCGCATTGTGCCTTTTGTATTACATTCGGATGCAAACTCTGTGTTTCATCGTAAATAAGAAGGTCTGAGGGATACAGTAAACCTGAAGTGGAGCATCGGAATCTGTAACTGGACCCACAGGACAGGTTCAAATCATAGATAGTTAGAGTGTCAGCCCTCTTGTACTTAAGTCGGCATTGTGCCTTTTGAATTTAATTCCGATTCAATTTCAGTGTTTCATCATCAATAAGAAGGTGCAAGGTATACAGTAAACCTGAAGTGAAGCAACGGAATCTAAAACTGGACTCACAGATGAGGTTCAAATCATAGAGAGTTAGAGTGTCAGTCCTCTTGTACTTAAGTCGGCATTGTGCCTTTTGAATTTAATCCCGATGCAATTTCTATGTTTCATCGTCAATAAGAAGGAGCAAGGTATACAGTAAACCTGAAGTGAAACATCGGAATCTAAAACTGGACTCACAGGAGAGGTTCAAATCATAGAAATAGAGAGTGTCAGTCCTCTTTTACTTAAGTCGGCATTGTGCCTGCTGTATTAAATTCGGATGCAATTTCTGTATTTCATCGTCATTAAGAAGGTCCAAGGGATACAGTAAACCTGAAGTGAAGCATCGTAATCTAGTACTGGACTCACAGGAGAGGTTCAAATCATAGAAAGTTAGAGTGTCAGTCCTCTTGTACTTATGTCGGCATTGTGCCTTTTGTATTACATTCCGATGCAATTTCTGTGTTTAATCGTCAATAAGATGGTGCAAGGTATACAGTAAACCTGAAGTGAAGCATCGGAATCTAAAACTGGACTCACAGGAAAGGTTCAAATCATAGAAATAGAGAGTGCCAGTCCTCTTTCACTTAAGTCGGCATTGTGCCTTTTGTAATAAATTCGTATGCAATTTCTGTGTTTCATCGTCAACAAGAAGGTCCAAGGGATACAGTAAACCTGAAGTGAAGCATCGGAATCTAAAACAGGACTCACAGGAGATGTTCAAATCATAGAAAGTGAGAGTGTCAGTCCTCTTATACTTAAGTCGGCATTGTGCCTTTTGTATTAAATTCGGATGCAATTTCTGTGTTTCATCGTCAATAAGAAGGTGCAAGGTATACAGTAAAACCTGAAGTGAAGCATCGGAATGTAAAACTGGACTCACAGGAGAGGTTCAAATCATAGAGAGTTAGAGTGTCAGTCCTCCTGTACTTAAGTCGGCATTGTGCCTTTTGAAATTAATTCCGAAGCAATTTCTATGTTTCATCGTCAATAAGAAGGTGCAAGGTATACAGTAAACCTAAAGTGAAGCATCGGAATCTAAAACTGGACTCACAGGAGAGGTTCAAATCATAGAAAGAGAGAGTGTCAATCATTTTTAATTAAGTCGGCATTGTGCCTTTTGTATTACATTCGGATGCAAACTCTGTGTTTCATCGTAAATAAGAAGGTCTGAGGGATACAGTAAACCTGAAATGGAGCATCGGAATCTATAACTGGACCGACAGGAGAGGTTCAAATCATAGAAAGTGAGAGTGTCAGTCCTCTAGTACTTAAGTCGGCATTGAGCCTTTTGTATTGAATCCGGATGCAATTTCTGTGTTTCATCGTCAATTAGAAGTTCCAAGGGATACAGTAAACCTGAAGTGAAGCATCGGAATCTAAAACTGGACTCACAGGACAGGTTCAAATCATAGATAGTTAGAGTGTCAGTCCTCTTGTACTTAAGTCGGCATTGTGCCTTTCGAATTTAATTCCGATTCAAATTCAGTGTTTCATCGTCAATAAGAAGGTGCAAGGTATACAGTAAACCTGAAGTGAAGCATCGGAATCTAAAACTGGACTCACAGAAGAGGTTCAAGTCATAGAGAGTTAGAGTGTCAGTCCTATTGTACTTAAGTCGGCATTGTGCCTTTTGAATTTAATTACGATGCAATTTCTATGTTTCATCGTCAATAAGAAGGTGCAAGGTATACAGTAAACCTGAAGTGAAACATCGGAATCTAAAACTGGACTCACAGGAGAGGTTCAAATCATAGAAATAGTGAGTGTCAGTCCTCTTTTACTTAAGTCGCCATTGTGCCTGTTGTATTAAATTCGGATGCAATTTCTGTATTTCATCGTCATTAAGAAGGTCCAAGGGATACAGTAAACCTGAAGTGAAGCATCGTAATCTAATACTGGACTCACAGGAGAGGTTCAAAACATAGAAAGTTAGAGTGTCAGTCCTCTTGTACTTATGTCGGCATTGTGCCTTTTGTTTTAAATTCCGATGCAATTTCTGTGTTTAATCGTCAATAATAAGGTGCAAGGTATACAGTAAACCTAAGGTGAAGCATCGGAATCTAAAACTGGACTCACAGGAGACGTTCAAATCACAGAAAGTGAGAGTGTCATTCCTCTTGTACTTAAGTCGGCATTGTGTATTTTGTATTATATTCGGAAGAAAACTCTGAGTTTCATCGTAACTAAGAAGGTCCAAGGGATTCAGTAAACCTGAAGTAAAGCATCGGAATCTAAAACTGGACTCACAGGAGAGGTTCAAAACATAGACAGTTAGAGTGTCTGTCCTCTTGTACATAAGTCGGCATTGTGCCTATTAGATTAAATTCGGATACAATTTCTGTGTCTCATCGTCAATGAGAAGGTCCAAGGCATACAGTAAACCTGAAGTGAAGCATCGGAATCTAAAACTGGACTCACAGAAGAAATTCAAATCATAGAGAGTTAAGTGTCAGTCCTATTGTACTTAAGTCGGCATTGTGCGTTTTGAATTTAATCCCGATGCAATTTCTATGTTTCATCGTCAATAAGAAGGTGCAAGGTATACAGTAAACCTGAAGTGAAACATCGGAATCTAAAACTGGACTCACAGGAGAGGTTCAAATCATAGAAATAGAGAGTGTCAGTCCTCTTTTACTTAAGTCGGCATTGTGCGTTTTGAATTAATTCCCGATGCAATTTCTATGTTTCATCGTCAATAAGAAGGTGCAAGGTATACAGTAAACCTGAAGTGAAACATCGGAATCTAAAACTGGACTCACAGCAGAGGTTCAAAACATAGACAGTTAGAGTGTCTGTCCTCTTGTACTTAAGTCGGCATTGTGCCTATTAGATTAAATTCGGATACAATTTCTGTGTCTCATCGTCAATGAGAAGGTCCAAGGCATACAGTAAACCTGAAGTGAAGCATCGGAATCTAAAACTGGACTCACAGAAGAAATTCAAATCATAGAGAGTTAAGTGTCAGTCCTATTGTACTTAAGTCGGCATTGTGCGTTTTGAATTTAATCCCGATGCAATTTCTATGTTTCATCGTCAATAATAAGGTGCTAGGTATACAGTAAACCTAAAGTGAAGCATCGGAATCTAAAACTGGACTCACAGGAGAGTTTCAAATCACAGAAAGTGAGAGTGTCATTCCTCTTGTACTTGAGTCGGCATTGTGTATTTTGTATTATACTCGGATGGAAACTCTGTGTTTCATCGTAAATAAGAAGGTCCTAGGGATTCAGTAAACCTGAAGTAAAGCATCGGAATCTAAAACTGGACTCACAGCAGAGGTTCAAAACATAGACAGTTAGAGTGTCTGTCCTCTTGTACTTAAGTCGGCATTGTGCCTTTTAGATTAAATTCGGATGCAATTTCTGTGTCTCATCGTCAATGAGAAGGTGCAAGGCATACAGTAAACCTGAAGTGAAGCATCGGAATCTAAAACTGGACTCACAGGAGAGGTTCAAATCACAGAAAGTGAGAGTGTCAGTCCTCTTTTACTTAAGTCGGCATTGTGCCTTTTGTAATAAATTCGGATGCAGATTTCTGTGTTTCATCGTCAACAAGAAGGTCCAAGGGATAGAGTAAACCTGAAGTGAAGCATCGGAATCTAAAACTGGACTCACAGGAGAGGTTCAAAACATAGACAGTTAGAGTGTCTGTCCTCTTGTACTTAAGTCGGCATTGTGCCTTTTGTATTAAACTCGGATGCAAACTCTGTGTTTCATCGTAAATAAGAAGGTCCAAGGGATACAGTAAACCTGAAGTGAAGCATCGGAATCTAAAACTGGACTCACAGGAGAGGTTCAAAACATAGAAAGTTAGTGAGTCAGTCCTCTTGTACTTACGTAGGCATTGTGCCTTTTGTAATAAATTCGGACGCAAACTATGTGTTTCATCGTCAATTAGAAGGTCCAAGTTATACAGTAAACCTGAAGTGAAGCATCGGAATCTAAAACTGGACTCACACGACAGGTTCAAATCATAGAAAGTGAGAGTGTCAGTCCTCCAGTACTTTAGTCCGCATTGCGCCTATTGTATTGAATTCGGATGCAATTTCTGTGTTTCATCGTCAATAAGAAGGTCCAAGTGATACAGTAAACCTGTAGCGAAGCATCGGAATCTAAAACTGGACTCACAGGAGAGGATCAAATCATAGAAAGTGAGAGTGTCAGTCTTCTTTTACTTAAGTCGGCATTGTGCCTTTTGTATTAAATTCAGATGCAATTTCTGTGTTTCATCGTCGATAAGAAGGTTTAAGGGAGACAGTAAACCTGAAGTAAAGCATCGGAAGCTAATACTGGACTCACAGGAGAGGTTCAAATCATAGAAAGGGAGAGTGTCAGTCCTCTTGTACTTAAGTCGGCATTGTGCCTTTTGTATTAAATTCGGATGCAATATCTGTGTTTCATCGTCAATAAGAAGGTGCAAGGGATACAGTAAACCTGAAGTGAAGCATCGGAATACAAAACTGGAATCACAGGAGAGGTTCAAACCATAGAAAGGGAGATTGTCAGTCCTCTTGTACTTAAGACGGCATTGTGCCTTTTGTATTAAATTCGGATTAAATTTCTGTGTTTCATCGTCAATAAGAATGTGCAAGATATACAGTAAACCTGAAAAGAACCATCGGAATCCAAAACAGGACTCACAGGAGACGTTCAAATCATAGAAAGTGAGAGTGTCAGTCCTCTTATACTTAAGTCGGCATTGTGCCTTTTGTATTAAATTCGGATGCAATTTCTGTGTTTCATCGTCAATAAGAAGGTGCAAGGTATATAGTAAACCTGAAGTGAAGCATCGGAATGTAAAACTGGCCTCACAGGAGAGGTTCAAATCATAGAGAGTTAGAGTGTCAGTCCTCCTGTACTTAAGTCGGCATTATGCCTTTTGAATGTAATTCCGAAGCAATTGCTATGTTTTATCGTCAATAAGAAGGTGCAAGGTATACAGTAAACCTAAAGTGAAGCATCGGAATCTAAAACTGGACTCACAGGAGAGGTTCAAATCATAGAAAGAGAGAGTGTCACTCCTTTTTTACTTACGTCGGCATTGTGGATTTTGTATTACATTCGGATGCAAACTCAGTGTTTCATCGTAAATAAGAAGGTCTGAGGGATACAGTAAACCAGAAGTGGAGCATCGGAATCTATAACTGGACCCACAGGAGAGGTTCAAATCATAGAAAGTGAGAGTGTCAGTCCTCTAGTACTTAAGTCGGCATTGTGCCTTTTGTATTGAATCCGGATGCAATTTCTGTGTTTCATCGTCAATTAGAAGGTCCAAGGGATACAGTAAACCTGAAGTGAAGCATCGGAATCTAAAACTGGACTCACAGGACAGGTTCAAATCATAGATAGTTAGAGTGTCAGTCCTCTTGTACTTAAGTCGGCATTGTGCCTTTTGAATTTAATTCCGATTCAATTTCAGTGTTTCATCGTCAATAAGAAGGTGCAAGGTATACAGTAAACCTAAAGTGAAGCATCGGAATCTAAAACTGGACTCACAGGAGAGGTTCAAATCACAGAAAGTGAGAGTGTCATTCCTCTTGTACTTAAGTCGGCCTTGTGTATTTTGTATTATATTCGGAAGAAAACTCTGAGTTTCATCGTAACTAAGAAGGTCCAAGGGATTCAGTAAACCTGAAGTAAAGCATCGGAATCTAAAACTGGACTCACAGGAGAGGTTCAAATCATAGAAAGTTAGAGTGTCAGTCCTCTTGTACTTATGTCGGCATTGTGCTTTTTGTATTAAATTCCGATGCAATTTCTGTGTTTAATCGTCAATAATAAAGTGCAAGGTATACAGTAAACCTAAAGTGAAGCATCGGAATCTAAAACTGGACTCACAGGAGAGGTTCAAATCACAGAAAGTGAGAGTGTCATTCCTCTTGTACTTAAGTCGGCCTTGTGTATTTTGTATTATATTCGGAAGAAAACTCTGAGTTTCATCGTAACTAAGAAGGTCCAAGGGATTGAGTAAACGTGAAGTAAAGCATCGGAATCTAAAACTGGACTCACAGGAGAGGTTCAAAACATAGACAGTTAGAGTGTCTGTCCTCTTGTACTTAAGTCGGCATTGTGCCTTTTAGATTAAATTCGGATACAATTTCTGTGTCTCATCGTCAATGAGAAGGTCCAAGGCATACAGTAAACCTGAAGTGAAGCATCGGAATCTAAAACTGGACTCACAGGAGAGGTTCAAATCACAGAAAGTGAGAGTGTCAGTCCTCTTTTACTTAAGTCGGCATTGTGTCTTTTGTAATAAATTCGGATGCAATTTCTGTGTTTCATCGTCAACAAGAAGGTCCAAGGGATACAGTAAACCTGAAGTGAAGCATCGGAATCTAAAACTGGACTCACAGGAGAGGTTCAAACCATAGACAGTTAGAGTGTCTGTCCTCTTGTACTTAAGTCGGCATTGTGCCTTTTGTATTAAATTCGGATGCAAACTCTGTGTTTCATCGTAAATAAGAAGGTCCAAGGGATACAGTAAACCTGAAGTGAAGCATCGGAATCTAAAACTGGACTCACAGGAGAGGTTCAAAACATAGAAAGTTAGAGAGTCAGTCCTCTTGTACTTAAGTAGGCATTGCGCCTTTTGTAATAAATTCGGACGCAAACTCTGTGTTTCATCGTCAATTAGAAGGTCCAAGGGATACAGTAAACCTTAAGTGAAGCATCGGAATCTAAAACTGGACTCACAGGACAGGTTCAAATCATGGATAGTTAGAGTGTCAGTCCTCTTGTACTTAAGTCGGCATTGTGCCTTTTGAATTTAATTCCGATGCAATTTCAGTGTTTCATCGTCAATAAGAAGGTGCAAGGTATACAGTAAACCTGAAGTGAAGCATCGGAATCTAAAACTGGACTCACAGGAGAGGTTCAAATCATAGAAAGAGAGAGTGTCACTCCTTTTTTACTTAAGTCGGCATTGTGCCTTTTGTATTAAATTCGGATGCAATTTCTGTATTTCATCGTCATTAAGAAGGTCCAAGGGATGCAGTAAACCTGAAGTGAAGCATCGCAATCTAATACTGGACTCTCAGGAGAGGTTCAAATCATAGAAAGTTAGAGTGTCAGTCCTCTTGTACTTATGTCGGCATTGTGCCTTTTGTATTAAATTCCGATGCAATTTCTGTGTTTAATCGTCAATAATAAGGTGCAAGGTATACAGTAAACCTAAAGTGAAGCATCGGAATCTAAAACTGGACTCACAGGAAAGGTTCAAATCACAGAAAGTGAGAGTGTCATTCCTCTTGTACTTAAGTCGGCATTGTGTATATTGTATTATATTCGGATGAAAACTCTGAGTTTCATCGTAACTAAGAAGGTCCAAGGCATACAGTAAAGCTGAAGTGAAGCATCGGAATCTAAAACTGGACTAACAGGAGGGGTTCAAATCACAGATAGTGAGAGTGTCAATCCTCTTTTACTTAAGACGGCATTGTGCCTTTTGTAATAAATTCGGATGCAATTTCTGTGTTTCATCGTAAATAAGAAGGTCCAAGGGATACAGTAAACCTGAAGTGAAGCATCGGAATCTAAAACTGGACTCACAGGAGAGGGTCAAAACATAGAAAGTTAGAGAGTCAGTCCTCTTGTACTTAAGTAGGCATTGTGCCTTTTGTAATAAATTCGGACGCAAACTCTGTGTTTCAACGTCACTAAGAAGGTCCAAGGGATACAGTAAACCTTAAGTGAAGCATCGGAATCTAAAACTGGACTCACAGGACAGGTTCAAATCATAGATAGTTAGAGTGTCAGTCCTCTTGTACTTAAGTCGGCGTTGTGACTTTTGAATTTAATTCCGATGCAATTTCAGTGTTTCATCGTCAATAAGAAGGTGCAAGGTATACAGTAAACCTGAAGTGAAGCATCGGAATCTAAAACTGGACTCACAGAAGAGGTTCAAATCATAGAGAGTTAGAGAGTCAGTCCTCTTGTACTTAAGTCGGCATTGTGCCTTTTGAATTTAATCCTGATGCAATTTCTATGTTTCATCGTCAATAGGAAGGTGCAAGGTATAGAGTAAACCTGAAGTGAAAGATCGGAATCTAAATCTGGACTCACAGGAGAGGTTCAAATCATAGAAATAGAGAGTGTCAGTCCTCTTTTACTTAAGTCGGCATTGTGCCTGTTGTATTAAATTCGGATGCAATTTCTGTATTTCATCGTCATTAAGAAGGTCCAAGGGATACAGTAAACCTGAAGTGAAGCATCATAATGTAATACTGGTCTCAAAGGAGAGGTTCAAATCATAGAAAGTTAGAGTGTCAGTCCTCTTGTACTTATGTCGGCATTGTGCCTTTTGTATGAAATTCCGATGCAATTTCTGTGTTTAATCGTCAACAATGAGGTGCAAGGTATACGGTAAACCTGAAGTGAAACATCGGAATCTAAAACTGGACTCACAGGAAAGGTTCAAATCATAGAAATAGAGAGTGTCAGTCCTCTTTTACTTAAGTCGGCATTGTGCCTGTTGTATTGAATTCGGTTGCAATTTCTGTATTTCATCGTCATTAAGAAGGTCCAAGGGATACAGTAAACCTGAAGTGAAGCATCGTAATCTACTACTGGACTCAGAGGAGAGGTTCAAATCATAAAAAGTTAGAGTGTCAGTCCTCTTGTACTTATGTCGGCATTGTGCCTTTTGTATTAAATTCCGATGCAATTTCTGTGTTTAATCGTCAATAATAAGGTGCAAGGTATACAGTAAACCTAAAGTGAAGCATCGGAATCTAAAACTGGACTCACAGGAGAGGTTCAAATCATAGAAAGTGAGAGTGTCATTCCTCTTGTACTTAAGTCGGCATTGTGTATTTTGTATCATATTCGGATGAAAACTCTGAGTTTCATCGTAACTAAGAAGGTCCAAGGGATTCAGTAAACCTGAAGTAAAGCATCGGAATCTAAAACTGGACTCACAGGAGAGGTTCAAAACATAGACAGAGTGTCTGTCCTCTTGTACTTAAGTCGGCATTGTGCCTTTTAGATTAAATTTGGATACAATTTCTGTGTCTCATCGTCAATGAGAAGGTCCAAGGCATACAGTAAACCTGAAGTGAAGCATCGGAATCTAAAACTGGACTCACAGGAGAGGTTCAAATAACAGAAAGTGAGAGTGTCTGTCCTCTTTTACTTAAGTCGGCATTGTGCGTTTTGTAATAAATTCGGATGCAATTTCTGTGTTTCATCGTCAACAAGAAGGTCCTAGGGATACAGTAAACCTGAAGTGAAGCATCGGAATCTAAAACTGGACTCACAGGAGAGGTTCAAAACATAGACAGTTAGAGTGTCTGTCCTCTTGTACTTAAGTCGGCATTGTGCCTTTTGTATTAAACTCGGATGCAAACTCTGTGTTTCATCGTAAATAAGAATGTCCAAAGGATACAGTAAACCTGAAGTGAAGCATCGGAATCTAAAACTGGACTCACAGGAGAGGTTCAAAACATAGATAGTTAGAGAGTCAGTCCTCTTGTACTTAAGTAGGCATTGTGCCTTTTGTAATAAATTCGGACGCAAACTCTGTGTTTCATCGTCAATTAGAAGGTCCAAGGGATACAGTATACCTTAACTGAAGCATCGGAATCTAAAACTGGACTCACATGACAGGTTCAAATCATAGACAGTTAGAGTGTCAGTCCTCTTGTACTTAAGTCGGCATTGTGCCTTTTGAATTTAATTCCGATGCAATTTCAGTGTTTCATCGTCAATAAGACGGAGCAAGGTATACAGTAAACCTGAAGTGAAGCATCGGAATCTAAAACTGGACTCACAGAAGAGGTTCAAATCATAGAGAGTTAGAGAGTCAGTCCTCTTGTACTTAAGTCGGCATTGTGCCTTTTGAATTTAATCCTGATGCAATTTCTATGTTTCATCGTCAATAGGAAGGTGCAAGGTATAGAGTAAACCTGAAGTGAAACATCGGAATCTAAAACTGGACTCACAGGAGAGATTCAAATCATAGAAATAGAGAGTGTCAGTCCTCTTTTACTTAAGTCGGCATTGTGCCTGTTGTATTAAATTCGGATGCAATTTCTGTATTTCATCGTCATTAAGAAGGTCCAAGGAATACAGTAAACCTGAAGTGAAGCATCGTAATCTAATACTGGGCTCACAGGAGAGGTTCAAATTATAGAAAGTTAGAGTGTCAGTCCTCTTGTACTTACGTCGGCATTGTGCCTTTTGTATTAAATTCCGATGCAATTTCTGTGTTTAATCGTCAATAATAAGGTGCAAGGTATACGGTAAACCTGAAATGACGGATCGGAATCTAAAACTGGACTCACATGAGAAATTCAGATCATAGAAAGTGAGAGTGTCAGTCCTCTTTTGCTTAAGACGGCAATGTGCCTTTTGTATTAAATTCGGATGCAATTTCTGTGTTTCATCGTCAATAAGAAGGTCCAAGGTATACAGTAAACCTGAAGTGAAGCATCGTAATCTAAAACAAATCTCACAGGAGAGCTTCAAATCATAGAGAGTAAGAGTGTCAGTCCTCTTTTACTTAAGTCGGCATTTTGACTTTTGTATTAAATTCGGATGCTATTTCTGTGTTTCATCGTCAACAACAAGGTCCAAGGGGCATGGTAAACCTGAAGTGAAGCATCGGAATCTAAAACTGGACTCACAGGAGAGGTTCAAATCATAGAATGTGAGACTGTCAGTCCTCTTTTACTTAAGTCGGCATTGTGCCTTTTGTATTAAATTCGGTTGCAATTTCTGTGTTTCATCATCAATAAGAAGGTGCAAGGTATGCAGTAAACCTGAAGTGAAGCATCGGAATCTAAAACTGGACTCACAGGAGAGGTTCATATCACAGTAAGTTAGGGTGTCATTCCCCTTGTACTTAAATCAGCATTGTGCCTTTTGTATTAAATTCGGATGCAAACTGTGTGTTTCATCATCAATAATATGGTGCAAAGTATACGGTAAACATGAAGTGTCGCATCGGAATCTAAAACTAAACTCACAGGAGAGGTTCAAATCATAGAAAGAGAGGGTGTCAGTCCTCTTCTACTTAAGTCGGCATTGTGCCTTTTGTATTAAATTCGGATGCAATTTCTGTGTTTCATCGTCAATAAGAAGGTCCAAGGGATACAGTAAAACTGAAGTGAAGCATCGGAATCTTAAACTGCTCTCACAGGAGAGATTCGAATCATAGGAAGTTAGAGTGTCAGTCCTCATTTACTTAAGTCTGCATTGTGCCTTTTGTATTAAATTCGGATGCAAACTCTGTGTTTCATCGTCAATAAGAAGATCCAAGGGATACAGTAAACCTGAAGTGAAGCATCGGAATCTAAAACTGGACTCACAGGAGAGGTTCAAATCATTGAAAATGAGAGTGGCAGTCCTCTAGTACTTAAGTCGGCATTGTGCCTTTTGTATTGAGTTCGGATGCAATTTCTGTGCTTCATTGTCATTAAGATGGTCCAGGGGATGCAGTAAACCTGAAGTGAAGCATCGGAATCTAAAACTGGACTCACAGGAGAGGTTCAACTCATAGAAAGTGAGAGTGTCAGTCCCCTTTTACTTAGGTCGGCATTGTGCCTTTTGTATTAAATTCGGATGCAATTTCTGTGTTTCATCGTCAATAAGAAGGTCCAAGGGATGCAGTAAACCTGAAGTGAAGCATCGGAATCTAAAACTGGACTCACAGGAGAGGTACAAATCATAGAAAGTGAGAGTGTCAGCCCTCTTTCACTTAATTCGGCATTGTGCCTTTTGTATTAAATTCGGATGCAATTTCTGTGTTTCATCGTCAATAAGAAGGTCCAAGGGATACGGTAAACCTGAAGTGAAGCATCGGAATCTAAAACTGGACTCACAGGAAAGGTTCAAATCATTGAAAGTGAGAGTGTCAGTCCTCTTTTACATAAGTCGGCATTGTGCCTTTTGTATTAAATTCGGATGCAATTTCTCTGTTTCATCGTCAATAAGAAGGTGCAAGGTATACAGTAAACCTGAAGTGAGGCATCGGGATCTAAAACTGGACTCACAGGAGAGGTTCGAATCACAGAAAGTGAGAGTGTCAGTCCCCTTGTAATTAAGTCGGCATTGTGCCTTTTGTATTAAATTCGGATGCAAACTCTGTGTTTCATCGTCAATAAGAAGGTCCAAGGGATACAGTAAACCTGAAGTGAAGCATCGGAATATAAAACTGAACTCACAGGAGCGGTACAAATCATAGAAAGTGAGAGTGTCAGACCTCTTTCACTTAATTCGGCATTGTGCCTTTTGTATTAAATTCGGATGCAATTTCTGTGTTTCATCGTCAATAAGAAGGTCCAAGGTATACAGTAAACCTGAAGTGCAGCATCGGAATCTAAAACTGGACTCACAGGAGAGGTTCAAATCATAGAATGTGATACTGTCAGTCCTCTTTTACTTAAGTCGGAATTGTGCCTTTTGTATTGAGTTCGGATGCAATTTCTGTGTTTCATCGTCATTAAGAAGGTCCAAGGGATGCAGTAAACCTGAAGTGAAGCATCGGAATCTTAAACTGGACTCACAGGAGAGGTTCAAATCGTAGAAAGTGAGAGTGTCAGTCCTCTTTTACTTAAGTCGGCATTGTGCCTTTTGTATTAAATTCGGATGCAATTTCTGTGTTTCATCGTCAATAAGAAGGTCCAAGGTATACATTTAACCTGAAGTGAAGCATCGGAATGTAAAACTGGACTCACAGGAGAGGTTCAAATCATAGAAAGTGAGAGTGTCAGTCCTCTTTTACTTAAGTCGGCATTGTGCCTTTTGTATTAAATTCGGATGCAATATCTGTGTTTCATCGTCAATAAGAAGGTCCAAGGGATACGGTAAACCTGAAGTGAAGCATCGGAATCTAAAACTGGACTCACAGGAAAGGTTCAAATCATCGAAAGTGAGAGTGTCAGTCCTCTCTTACATAAGTCGACATTGTGCCTTTTGTATTAAATTCGGATGCAATTTCTCTGTTTCATCGTCAATAAGAAGGTGCAAGGTATACAGTAAACCTGAAGTGAGCCATCGGAATCTAAAACTGGACTCACAGGAGAGGTTCGAATCACAGAAAATGAGAGTGTCAGTCCTCTTGTACTTCATTCGGCATTGTGCCTTATGATTTAATTCCGATGCAATTTCTGTGTTTCATCGTCAATAAGAAAGTCCAAGGGATACAGTAATACTGAAGTGAAGCATCGGAATCTAAAACTGCACTCACAGGAGAGATTCAAATCATAGGAAGTTAGAGTGTCAGTCCTCTTTTACTTAAGTCTGCATTGTGCCTTTTGTATTAAATTCGGATGCAAACTCTGTGTTTCATCGTCAATAAGAAGATCCAAGGGATACAGTAAACCTGAAGTGAAGCATCGGAATCTAAAAGTGGACTCACAGGAGAGGTTCAACTCATAGAAAGTGAGAGTGTCAGTCCCCTTTTACTTAGGTCGGCATTGTGCCTTTTGTATTAAATTCGGATGCAATTTCTGTGTTTCATCGTCAATAAGAAGGTCCAAGGGATACGGTAAACCTGAAGGGAAGCATCAGAATGTAAAACTGGACTCACAGGAGAGGTTCAAATCATAGAAAGTGAGAGTGTCAGTCCTCTTTTACTTAAGTCGGCATTGTGCCTTTTGTATTAAATTCGGATGCAATTTCTGTGTTTCATCGTCAATAAGAAGGTCCAAGGGATACGGTAAACCTGAAGTGAAGCATCGGAATCTAAAACTGGACCCACAGGAAAGGTTCAAATCATAGAAAGTGAGAGCGTCAGTCCTCTTTTACTTAAGTCGGCATTGTGCCTTTTGTATTAAATTCGGATACAATTTCTGTGTTTCATCGTCAATAAGAAGGTGCAAGGTATACAGTAAACCTGAAGTGAGGCATCTGAATCTAAAACTGGACTAACAGGAGAGGTTCAAATCATAGAAAATTAGGGTGTCAGTCCTCATGTAGTTAAGTCGGCATTGTGCCTTTTGTATTAAATTCGGATGCAAACTCTATGTTTCATCGTCAATAAGAACGTCCAAGGGATACAGTAATCCTGAAGTGAAGCATCGGAATCTAAAACTGGACACACAGGAGAGGTTCAAATCATAGGAAGTGAGAGTGTCAGTCCTCTAGTACTGAAGTCGGCATTGTGCCTTTTGTATTGAATTTTGATGCAATTTCTGTGTTTCATCGTCAATGAGTATGTCCAAGGGATGCAGTAAACCTGAAGTGAAGCATCGGAATCTTAAACTGGACTCACAGGAGAGGTTCAAATCGTAGAAAGTGAGAGTGTCAGTCCTCTTTTACTTAAGTCGGCATTGTGCCTTTTGTATTAAATTCGGATGCAATTTCTGTGTTTCATCGTCAATAAGAAGGTCCAAGGTATACATTTAACCTGAAGTGAAGCATCGGAATGTAAAACTGGACTCACAGGAGAGGTTCAAATCATAGAAAGTGAGAGTGTCAGTCCTCTTTTACTTAAGTCGGCATTGTGCCTTTTGTATTAAATTCGGATGCAATATCTGTGTTTCATCGTCAATAAGAAGGTCCAAGGGATACGGTAAACCTGAAGTGAAGCATCGGAATCTAAAACTGGACTCACAGGAAAGGTTCAAATCATCGAAAGTGAGAGTGTCAGTCCTCTCTTACATAAGTCGACATTGTGCCTTTTGTATTAAATTCGGATGCAATTTCTCTGTTTCATCGTCAATAAGAAGGTGCAAGGTATACAGTAAACCTGAAGTGAGCCATCGGAATCTAAAACTGGACTCACAGGAGAGGTTCGAATCACAGAAAATGAGAGTGTCAGTCCTCTTGTACTTCATTCGGCATTGTGCCTTATGATTTAATTCCGATGCAATTTCTGTGTTTCATCGTCAATAAGAAAGTCCAAGGGATACAGTAATACTGAAGTGAAGCATCGGAATCTAAAACTGCACTCACAGGAGAGATTCAAATCATAGGAAGTTAGAGTGTCAGTCCTCTTTTACTTAAGTCTGCATTGTGCCTTTTGTATTAAATTCGGATGCAAACTCTGTGTTTCATCGTCAATAAGAAGATCCAAGGGATACAGTAAACCTGAAGTGAAGCATCGGAATCTAAAAGTGGACTCACAGGAGAGGTTCAACTCATTGAAAATGAGAGTGGCAGTCCTCTAGTACTTAAGTCGGCATTGTGCCTTTTGTATTAAATTCGGATGCAATTTCTGTGTTTCATCGTCAATAAGAAGGTCCAAGGGATACGGTAAACCTGAAGTGAAGCATCAGAATGTAAAACTGGACTCACAGGAGAGGTTCAAATCATAGAAAGTGAGAGTGTCAGTCCTCTTTTACTTAAGTCGGCATTGTGGCTTTTGTATTAAATTCGGCTGCAATTTCTGTGTTTCATCGTCAATAAGAAGGTCCAAGGTATACATTTAACCTGAAGTGAAGCATCGGAATGTAAAACTGGACTCACAGGAGAGGTTCAAATCATAGAAAGTGAGAGTGTCAGTCCACTTTTACTTAAGTCGGCATTGTGCCTTTTGTATTAAATTCGGATGCAATTTCTGTGTTTCATCGTCAATAAGAAGGTCCAAGGGATACGGTATACCTGAAGTGAAGCATCGGAATCTAAAACTGGACTCACAGGAAAGGTTCAAATCACAGAAAGTGAGAGTGTCAGTCCTCTTGTACTTAAGTCGGCATTGTGCCTTTTGTATTAACTTCGGATGCAAACTCTGTGTTTCATCGTCAATAAGAAGGTCCAAGGGATACAGTAAACCTGAAGTGAAGCATCGGATTCTAAAACTAGACTCACAGGAGAGGTTCAAATCATAGATAGTGAGAGTGTCAGTCCTCTAGTACTTAAGTCGGCATTGCGCCTATTGTATTGAATTCGGATGCAAACACTGCGTTTCATCGTCAATAAGAAGCTCCAAGGGATACAGTAAACCTGAAGTGAAGCATCAGAATCTAAAACTGGACTCACAGGAGAGGTTCAAATCATTGAAAATGAGAGTGGAAGTCCTCTAGTACTTAAGTCGGCATTGTGCCTTTTGTATTGAGTTCGGATGCAATTTCTGTGTTTCATCGTCATTAAGATGGTCCAAGGGATGCAGTAAACCTGAAGTGAAGCATCGGAATCAAAAACTGGACTCACAGGAGAGGTTCAAATCATAGAAAGTGAGAGTGTCAGTCCTCTTTTACTTAAGTCGGCATTGTGCCTTTTGTATTAAATTCGGATGCAATTTCTGTGTTTCATCGTCAATAAGAAGGTCCAAGGTATACATTTAACCTGAAGTGAAGCATCGGAATGTAAAACTGGACTCACAGGAGAGGTTCAAATCATAGAAAGTAAGAGTGTCAGTCCTCTTTTACTTAAGTCGGCATTGTGCCTTTTGTATTAAATTCGGATGCAATTTCTGTGTTTCATCGTCAATAAGAAGGTCCAAGGGATACGGTAAACCTGAAGTGAAGCATCGGAATCTAAAACTGGACTCACAGGAAAGGTTCAAATCATCGAAAGTGAGAGTGTCAGTCCTCTTTTACATAAGTCGGCATTGTGCCTTTTGTATTAAATTCGGATGCAATTTCTCTGTTTCATCGTCAATAAGAAGGTGCAAGGTATACAGTAAACCTGAAGTGAGGCATCGGAATCTAAAACTGGACTCACAGGAGAGGTTCGAATCACAGAAAGTGAGAGTGTCAGTCCTCTTGTACTTAAGTCGGCATTGTGCCTTATGATTTAATTCCGATGCAATTTCTGTGTTTCATCGTCAATAAGAAGGTCCAAGGAATACAGTAAAACTGTAGTGAAGCATCGGAATCTAAAACTGCACTCACAGGAGAGATTCAAATCATAGGAAGTTAGAGTGTCAGTCCTCTTTTACTTAAGTCGGCATTGTGCCTTTTGTATTAAATTCGGATGCAATTTCTGTGTTTCATCGTCAATAAGAAGGTCCAAGGGATACGGTAAACCTGAAGTGAAGCATCGGAATCTAAAACTGGACTCACAGGAAAGGTTCAAATCATAGAAAGTAAGAGCGTCAGTCCTCTTTTACTTAAGTCGGCATTGTGCCTTTTGTATTAAATTCGGATGCAATTTCTGTGTTTCATCGTCAATAAGAAGGTGCAAGGTATACAGTAAACCTGAAGTGAGGCATCGGAATCTAAAACTGGACTCACAGGAGAGGTTCAAATCATAGAAAATTAGAGTGTCAGTCCTCATGTAGTTAAGTCGGCATTGTGCCTTTTGTATTAAATTCGGATGCAAACTCTATGCTTCATCGTCAATAAGAACGTCCAAGGGATACAGTAATCCTGAAGTGAAGCATCGGAATCTAAAACTGGACACACAGGAGAGGTTCAAATCATAGGAAGTGAGAGTGTCAGTCCTCTAGTACTTAAGTCGGCATTGTGCCTTTTGTATTGAATTTTGATGCAATTTCTGTGTTTCATCGTCAATGAGAATGTCCAAGGGATGCAGTAAACCTGAAGTGAAGCATCGGAATCTAAAACTGGACTCACAGGAGAGATTCAAATCATAGGAAGTTAGAGTGTCAGTCCTCTTTTACTTAAGTCGGCATTGTGCCTTTTGTATTAAATTCGAATGCAATTTCTGTGTTTCATCGTCAATAAGAAGGTCCAAGGGATACGGTAAACCTGAAGTGAAGCATCGGAATCTAAAACTGGACTCACAGGAAAGGTTCAAATCATAGAAAGTAAGAGCGTCAGTCCTCTTTTACTTAAGTCGGCATTGTGCCTTTTGTATTAAATTCGGATGCAATTTCTGTGTTTCATCGTCAGTAAGAAGGTGCAAGGTATACAGTAAACCTGAAGTGAGGCATCGGAATCTAAAACTGGACACACAGGAGAGGTTTGAATCACAGAAAGTGAGAGTGTCAGTCCTCTTGTACTTAAGCCGGCATTGTGCCTTTTGTATTAAATTCGGATGCAAACTCTGTGTTTCATCGTCAATAAGAAGGTCCAAGGTATACAGTAAACCTGAAGTGAAGCATCGGATTCTAAAACTAGACTCACAGGAGAGGTTCAAATCATAGAAAGTGAGAGTGTCAGTCCTCTAGTACGTAAGTCGGCATTGCGCCTATTGTATTGAATTCGGATGCAAACACTGTGTTTCATCGTCAATAAGAAGCTCCAAGGGATACAGTAAACCTGAAGTGAAGCATCAGAATCTAAAACTGGACTCACAGGAGAGGTTCAAATCATTGAAAATGAGAGTGGAAGTCCTCTAGTACCTAAGTCGGCATTGTGCCTTTGGTATTGAGTTCGGATGCAATTTCTGTGTTTCATCGTCATTGAGAAGGTCCAAGGGATGCAGTAAACCTGAAGTGAAGCATCGGAATCTAAAACTGGAGTCACAGGAGAGGTTCAAATCGTAGAAAGTGAGAGTGTCAGTCCTCTTTTACTTAAGTCGGCATTGTGCCTTTTGTATTAAATTCGGATGCAATTTCTGTGTTTTATCGTCAATAAGAAGGTCCAAGGTATACATTTAACCTGAAGTGAAGCATCGGAATATAAAACTGGACTCACAGGAGAGGTTCAAATCATAGAAAGTGAGAGTGTCAGTCCTCTTTTACTTAAGTCGGCATTGTGCCTTTTGTATTAAATTCGGATGCAATTTCTGTGTTTCATCGTCAATAAGAAGGTCCAAGGTATACATTTAACCTGAAGTGAAGCATCGGAATGTAAAACTGGACTCACAGGAGAGGTTCAAATCATAGAAAGTGAGAGTGTCAGTCCTCTTGTACTTATGTCGGATTGTGCCTTTTGTATTAAATTCGGATGCAAACTCTGTGTTTCATCGTCAATAAGAAGGTCCAAGGGATACAGTAAACCTGAAGTGAGGCATCGGAATCTAAAACTGGACTCACAGGAGAGGTTCAAATCATAGAAAATTAGGGTGTCAGTCCTCATGTAGTTAAGTCGGCATTGTGCCTTTTGTATCAAATTCGGATGCAAACCCTATGTTTCATCGTCAATAAGAACGTCCAAGGGATACAGTAATCCTGAAGTGAAGCATCGGAATCAAAAACTGGGCTCACAGGAGAATTTCAAGTCATAGTATGTTAGAGTGTCAGTCCTCTTGTACTTAAGTCGGTATTGTGCCTTTTGAATTTAATTCCGATGCAATTTCTGTGTTTCATCGTCAATAAGAAGGTCCAAGGGATACAGTAAACCTGAAGTGAAGCATCGGAATCTAAAACTGCACTCACAGGAGAGATTCAAATCATAGGAAGTTAGAGTGTCAGTCCTCTTGTACTTAAGTAGGCATTGTGCCTTTTGTATTAAATTCCGATGCAAACACTGTGTTTCATCGTCAATAAGAAGCTCCAAGGGATACAGTAAACCTGAAGTGAAGCATCGGAATCTAAACCTGGACTCACAGGAGAGGTTCAAATCATTGAAAATGAGAGTGGAAGACCTCTAGTACTTAAGTCGGCATTGTGCCTTTTGTATTGAGTTCGGATGCAGTTTCTGTGTTTCATCGTCATTAAGAAGGTCTAAGGGATGCAGTAAACCTGAAGTGAAGCATCGGAATCTAAAACTGGACTCACAGGAGAGGTTAAAATCATAGAAAGTGAGAGTGTCAGTCCTCTTTTACTTAAGTCGGCATTGTGCCTTTTGTATTAAATTCGGATGCAATTTCTGTGTTTCATCGTCAATAAGAAGGTCCAAGGGATACGGTAAACCTGAAGTGAAGCATCGGAATCTAAAACTGGACTCACAGGAAAGGTTCAAATCATCGAAAGTGAGAGTGTCAGTCCTCTTTTACATAAGTCGGCATTGTGCCTTTTGTATTAAATTCGGATGCAATTTCTCTGTTTCATCGTCAATAAGAAGGTGCAAGTTATACATTTAACGTGAAGTGAAGCATCGGAATGTAAAACTGGACTCACAGGAGAGGTTCAAATCATAGAAAGTGAAAGTGTCAGTCCTCTTTTACTTAAGTCGGCATTGTGCCTTTTGTATTAAATTCGGATGCAATTTCTGTGTTTCATCGTCAATAAGAAGGTCCAAGGGATACGGTAAACCTAAAGTGAAGCATCGGAATCTAAAACTGGACTCACAGGAAAGGTTCAAATCATCGAAAGTGAAAGTATCAGTCCTCTTTTACATAAGTCTGCATTGTGCCTTTTGTATTAAATTCGGATGCAATTTCTCTGTTTCATCGTTAATAAGAAGGTGCAAGGTATACAGTAAACCTGAAGTGAGGCATCGGAATCTAAAACTGGACTCACAGGAGAGGTTCGAATCACAGAAAGTGAGAGTGTCAGTCCTCTTGTACTTAATTCGGCATTGTGCCTTTTGTATTAAATTCGGATGCAAACTCTGTGTTTCATCGTCAATAAGAAAGTCCAAGGGATACAGTAAACCTGAAGTGAAGCATCGGATTCTAAAACTAGACTCACAGGAGAGGTTCAAATCATAGAAAGTGAGAGTGTCAGTCCTCTAGTACTTAAGTCGGCATTGCGCCTATTGTATTGAATTCGGATGCAAACACTGTGTTTCATCGTCAATAAGAAGCTCCAAGGGATACAGTAAACCTGAAGTGAAGCATCAGAATCTAAAACTGGACTCACAGGAGAGGTTCAAATCATTGAAAATGAGAGTGGAAGTCCTCTAGTACTTAAGTCGGCATTGTGCCTTTTGTATTGAGTTCGGATGCAATTTCTGTGTTTCATCGTCATTAAGAAGGTCCAAGGGATGCAGTAAACCTGAAGTGAAGCATCGGAATCTAAAACTGGACTCACAGGAGAGGTTCAAATCATAGAAAGTGAGAGTGTCAGTCCTCTTTTACTTAAGTCGGCATTGTGCCTTTTGTATTAAATTCGGATGCAATTTCTGTGTTTCATCGTCAATAAGAAGGTCCAAGGTATACATTTAACCTGAAGTGAAGCATCGGAATGTAAAACTGGACTCACAGGAGAGGTTCAAATCATAGAAAGTGAGAGTGTCAGTCCTCTTTTAATTAAGTCGGCATTGTGCCTTTTGTATTAAATTCGGATGCAATTTCTGTGTTTCATCGTCAATAAGAAGGTCCAATGGATACGGTAAACCTGAAGTGAAGCATCGGAATCTAAAACTGGACTCACAGGAAAGGTTCAAATCATCGAAAGTGAGAGTGTCAGTCCTCTTTTACATAAGTCGGCAATGTGCCTTTTGTATTAAATTCGGATGCAATTTCTCTGTTTCATCGTCAATAAGAAGGTGCAAGTTATACAGTAAACCTGACGTGAGGCATCGGAATCTAAAACTGGACTCACAGGAGAGGTTCGAATCACAGAAAGTGAGAGTGTCAGTCCTCTTGTACTTAAGTCGGCATTGTGCCTTTTGTATTAAATTCGGATGCAAACTCTGAGTTTCATCGTCAATAAGAAGGTCCAAGGGATACAGTAAACCTGAAGTGAAGCATCGGATTCTAAAACTAGACTCACAGGAGAGGTTCAAATTATAGAATGTGAGAGTGTCAGTCCTCTAGTACTTAAGTCGGCATTGCGCCTATTGTATTGAATTCGGATGCAATTTCTGTGTTTCATCGTCAAAAAGAAGGTCCAAGGGATACAGTAAACCTGAAGTGAACCTTCGGAATCTAAAACTGGACCCACAGGAGAGGTTCAAAGTATAGAAAGTGAGAGTGTCAGTCCTCTTTTACTTAAGTCGGCATTGCGCCTATTGTATTGAATTCGGATGCAAACACTGTGTTTCATCGTCAATAAGAAGCTCCAAGGGATACAGTAAACCTGAAGTGAAGCATCAGAATCTAAAACTGGACTCACAGGAGAGGTTCAAATCATTGAAAATGAGAGTGGAAGTCCTCTAGTACTTAAGTCGGCCTTGTGCCTTTTGTATTGAGTACGGATGCAATTTCTGTGTTTCATCGTCATTAAGAAGGTCCAAGGGATACAGTAAACCTGAAGTGAAGCATCGGATTCTAAAACTAGACTCACAGGAGAGGTTCAAATCATAGAAAGTGAGAGTGTCAGTCCTCTAGTACTTAAGCCGGCATTGCGCCTATTGTATTGAATTCGGATGCAATTTCTGTGTTTCATCGTCAAGAAGAAGGTCCAAGGGATACAGTAAACCTGAAGTGAACCTTCGGAATCTAAAACTGGACTCACAGGAGAGGTTCAAAGTATAGAGAGTGAGAGTGTCAGTCCTCTTTTACTTAAGTCGGCATTTTGCCTTTTGTATTAAATTCGGATGCAATTTCTGTGTTTCATCGTCAATAAGAAGGTCCAAGGTATACAGTAAACCTGAAGTGAAGCATCGGAATGTAAAACTGGACTCACAGGAGAGGTTCAAATCATAGAAAGTGAGAGGGTCAGTCCTCTTTTACTTAAGTCGGCATTGTGATTTTTGTATTAAATTCGGATGCAATTTCTGTGTTTCATCGTCAATAAGAAGGTCCAAGGGATATGGTAAACCTGAAGTGAAGCATCGGAATCTAAAACTGGACTCACAGGAAAGGTTCAAATCATAGAAAGTGAGAATGTCAGTCCTCTTTTACTTAAGTCGGCATTGTGCCTTTTGTATTAAATTCGGATGCAATTTCTGTATTTCATCGTCAATAAGAAGGTTCAAGGTATACAGTGAACCTGAAGTGAGGCATCGGAATCTAAAACTGGACTCACAGGAGGTGTTCAAATCATAGAAAGTTAGGGTGTCAGTCCTCATGTAGTTAAGTCGGCATTGTGCCTTTTGTATTAAATTCGGATGCAAACTCTGTGTTTCATCGTAAATTAGAAATTCCAAGGGATACAGTAAACCTGAAGTGAAGCATCGGAATCTAAAACTGGACTCACAGGAAAGGTTCAAATCACAGAAAGTGATAGTGTTAGTCCTCTTTTACTTAAGTCCTCATTGTGCCTTTTCTATTACATTCGGATGCAATCTCTGTGTTTCATCGTCTGTAAGAAGGTCCAAGGGATATAGTAAACCTGAAGTGAAGCATCGGAATCTGAAACTGGACTCACAGGAGAGGTTCAAATCTTAGAAAGTTAGAGTGTCAGTCCTCTTGTACTTAAGTCGGCATTGTGCCTTTTGTATTAAATTCGGATGCAAACTCTGTGTTTCATCGTAAATAAGAAGGTCCCAGGGATACAGTTCACATGAAGTGAATCTTCGAAATCTAAAACTGGACTCACAGGATAAGTTCAAATCATAGAAAGTGAGAGTGTCAGTCCTCTAGTACTTAAGTCGGCATTGTGCCTTTTGTATTAAATTCGGATGCAATTTCTGTGTTTCATCGTCAATGAGAAGGTGCAAGGTATACAGTAAACCTGAAGTGAAGCATAGGAATCTAAAACTAGACTCACAGGAAAGTTTCAAAACATAGAAAGTTAGAGTGTCATTTCTCTTATACTGAAGTCGGCATTGTGTATTTTGTATTATATTCGGATGAAAACTCTGTGTTTCATCGTAAATAAGAAGGTCCAAGGGATACGGTAAACCTGAAGTGAAGCATCGGAATCTAAAACTGGACTCACAGGAAAGGTTCAAATCATAGAAAGTGAGAGCGTCAGTCCTCTTTTACTTAAGTCGGCATTGTGCCCTTTGTATTAAATTCGGATGCAATTTCTGTGTTTCATCGTCAATAAGAAGGTGCAAGGTATACAGTAAACCTGAAGTGAGGCATCGGAATCTAAAACTGGACTCACAGGGGAGGTTCAAATCATAGAAAATTAGGGTGTCAGTCCTCATGTAGTTAAGTCGGCATTGTGCCTTTTGTATTAAATTCGGATGCAAACTCTATGTTTCATCGTCAATAAGAACGTCCAAGGGATACAGTAATCCTGAAGTGAAGCATCAGAATCTAAAACTGGACACACAGTTGAGGTTCAAATCATAGGAAGTGAGAGTGTCAGTCCTCTAGTACTTAAGTCGGCATTGTGCCTTTTGTATTGAATTTTGATGCAATTTCTGTGTTTCATCGTCAATGAGAATGTCCAAGGGATGCAGTAAACCTGAAGTGAAGCGTCGGAATCTAAAACTGGACTCACAGGAGAGGTTCAAATCATAGAAAGTTAGAGTGTCAGACCTCTTTCTCTTCAGTCGGCATTGTGCCTTTTGTATTAAATTCGGATGCAATTTCTAAGTTTCATCGTCAATAAGAAGGTCCAAGGTATACAGTAAACCTGAAGTGCAGCATCGAAATCTAAAACTGGACTCACAGGAGAGGTTCAAATCATAGAAAGTGAGAGTGTCAGTCCTCTTTTACTTAAGTCGGCATTGTGCCTTTTGTATTAAATTCGGATGCAATTTCTGTGTTTCATCGTCAATAAGAAGGTCCAAGGTATACATTTAACCTGAAGTGAAGCATCGGAATGTAAAACTGGACTCACAGGAGAGGTTCAAATCATAGAAAGTGAGAGTGTCAAACCTCTTTTACTTAAGTCGGCATTGTGCCTTTTGTATTAAATTCGGATGCAATTTCTCTGTTTCATCGTCAATAAGAAGCTCCAAGGGATACAGTAAACCTGAAGTGAAGCATCAGAATCTAAAACTGGACTCACAGGAGAGGTTCAAATCATTGAAAATGAGAGTGGAAGTCCTCTAGTACTTAAGTCGGCATTGTGCCTTTTGTATTGAGTTCGGATGCAATTTCTGGGTTTCATCGTCATTAAGAAGGTCCAAGGGAGGCAGTAAACCTGAAGTGAAGCATCGGAATCTAAAACTGGACTCACAGGAGAGGTTCAAATCATAGAAAGTGAGAGTGTCAGTCCTCTTTTACTTAAGTCGGCATTGTGCCTTTTGTATTAAATTCGGATGCAATTTCTGTGTTTCATCGTCAATAAGAAGGTCCAAGGTATACATTTAACCTGAAGTGAAGCATCGGGATGTAAAACTGGACTCACAGGAGAGGTTCAAATCATAGAAAGTGGGAGTGTCAGTCCTCTTTTACTTAAGTCGGCATTGTGCCTTTTGTATTAAATTCGGATGCAATTTCTGTGTTTCATCGTCAATAAGAAGGTCCAAGGTATACATTTAACCTGAAGTGAAGCATCGGAATGTAAAATTGGGCTCACAGGAGAGGTTCAAATCATCGAAAGTAAGAGTGTCAGTCCTCTTTTACATAAGTCGGCATTGTGCCTTTTGTATTAAATTCGGATGCAATTTCTCTGTTTCATCGTCAATAAGAAGGTGCAAGGTATACAGTGAACCTGAAGTGAGGCATCGGAATCTAAAACTGCACTCACAGGAGAGGTTTGAATCACAGAAAGTGAGAGTGTTAGTCCTCTTGTACTTAAGTCGGCATTGTGCCTTTTGTATTAAATTCGGATGCAAACTCTGTGTTTCATCGTCAATAAGAAGGTCCAAGGGATACAGTAAACCTGAAGTGAGGCATCGGAATCTAAAACTGGACTCACAGGAGAGGTTCAAATCATAGAAAATTATGGTGTCAGTCCTCATGTAGTTAAGTCGGCATTGTGCCTTTTGTATTAAATTCGGATGCAATCCCTATGTTTCATCGTCATTAAGAACGTCCAAGGGATACAGTAATCCTGAAGTGAAGCATCGGAATCTAAAACTGGACACACAGGAGAGGTTCAAATCATAGAAAGTGAGAGAGTCAGACCTCTTTCACTTAAGTCGGCATTGTGCCTTTTGTATTAAATTCGGATGCAATTTCTGTGTTTCATCGTCAATAAGAAGGTCCAAGGTATACAGTAAACCTGAAGTGCAGCATCGGAATCTAAAACTGGACTCACAGGACAGGTTCAGATCATAGAAAGTGAGAGTGTCAGCCTCTTTTACTGAAGTCGGCATTTTGCCTTTTGTATTAAATTCGGATGCAATTTCTGTGTTTCATCGTCAATAAGAAGGTGCAAGGTATACAGTAAACCTGAAGTGAAGCATCGGAATCTAAAACTAAACACACAGGAGAGGTTCAAATCATAGAAAGAGAGGGTGTCAGTCCTCTTTTACTTAAGTCGGCATTGTGCCTTTTGTATTAAATTCGGATGCAATTTCTGTGTTTCATCGTCAATAGGAAGGTCCAAGGGATACAGTAAACCTGAAGTGAAGCATCGGAATCTAAAACTAGACTCACAGGAGATGTTCAAATCATAGAAAGTGAGAGTGTCAGTCCTCTTTTACTTAAGTCGGCATTGTGCCTTTTGTATCAAATTCGGATGCAATTTCTGTCTTTCATCGTCAATAAGAAGGTCCAAGGGATACAGTAAACCTGAAGTGAAGCATCGGAATCTAGAACTGGACTCCCAGGAGAGAATCAAATCATAGAAAGTAAGAGTGTCAGTCCTCTCGTACTTAAGTCGGCATTGTGCCTTTTGAATTTAATTCCGATGCAATTTCTGTGTTTCATCGTCAATAAGAAGGTCCAAGGGATACAGTAAACCTGAAGTGAAGCATCAGAATCTAAAACTGCACTACCAGGAGAATTTCAAGTCATAGTAAGTTAGAGTGTCAGTCCTCTTGTACTTAAGTCGGTATTGTGCCTTTTTAATTTAATTACGATGCAATTTCTGTGTTTCATCGTCAATAAGAAGGTCCAAGGGATACAGTAAACCTGAAGTGAAGCATCGGAATCTAAAACTGCACTCACAGGAGAGATTCAAATCATAGGAAGTTAGAGTGTCAGTCCTCTTGTACTTAAGTAGGCATTGTGCCTTTTGTAAAAAAATTCGGATGCAAACACTGTGTTTCATCGTCAATAAGAAGCTCCAAGGGATACAGTAAACCTGAAGTGAAGCATCGGAATCAATACCTGGACTCACAGGAGAGGTTCAAATCATTGAAAATGAGAGTGGAAGACCTCTAGTACTTAAGTCGGCATTGTGCCTTTTGTATTGAGTTCGGATGCAATTTCTGTGTTTCATCGTCATTAAGAAGGTCTAAGGGATGCAGTATACCTGAAGTGAAGCATCGGAATCTAAAACTGGACTCACAGGAGAGGTTCAAATCATAGAAAGTGAGAGTGTCAGTCCTCTTTTACTTAAGTCGGCATTGTGCCTTTTGTATTAAATTCGGATGCAATTTCTGTGTTTCATCGTCAATAAGAAGGTCCAAGGGATACGGTAAACCTGAAGTGAAGCATCGGAATCTAAAACTGGACTCACAGGAAAGGTTCAAATCATCGAAAGTGAGAGTGTCAGTCCTCTTTTACATAAGTCGGCATTGTGCCTTTTGTATTAAATTCGGATGCAATTTCACTGTTTCATCGTCAATAAGAAGGTGCAAGGTATACAGTGAACCTGAAGTGAGGCATCGGAATCTAAAACTGCACTCACAGGAGAGGTTCGAATCACAGAAAGTGAGAGTGTTAGTCCTCTTGTACTTAAGTCGGCATTGTGCCTTTTGTATTAAATTCGGATGCAAACTCTGTGTTTCATCGTCAATAAGAAGGTCCAAGGGATACAGTAAACCTGAAGTGAGGCATCGGAATCTAAAACTGGACTCACAGGAGAGGTTCAAATCATAGAAAATTAGGGTGTCAGTCCTCATGTAGTTAAGTCGGCATTGTGCCTTTTATATTAAATTCGGATGCAATTTCTCTGTTTCATCGTCAATAAGAAGGTGCAAGGTATACATTTAACCTGAAGTGAAGCATCGGAATGTAAAACTGGACTCACAGGAGAGGTTCAAATCATAGAAAGTGAGAGTGTCAGTCCTCTTTTACTTAAGTCGGCATTGTGCCTTTTGTATTAAATTCGGATGCAATTTCTGTGTTGCATCGTCAATAAGAAGGTCCAAGGGATACGGTAAACCTGAAGTGAAGCATCGGAATCTAAAACTGGACTCACAGGAAAGGTTCAAATCATCGAAAGTGAAAGTGTCAGTCCTCTTTTACATAAGTCGGCATTGTGCCTTTTGTATTAAATTCGGATGCAATTTCTCTGTTTCATCGTCAATAAGAAGGTGCAAGGTATACAGTAAACCTGAAGTGAGGCATCGGAATCTAAAACTGGACTCACAGGAGAGGTTCGAATCACAGAAAGTGAGAGTGTCAGTCCTCTTGTACTTAAGTCGGCATTGTGCCTTTTGTATTAAATTCGGATGCAAACTCTGTGTTTCATCGTCAATAAGAAGGTCCAAGGGATACAGTAAACCTGAAGTGAAGCATCGGATTCTAAAACTAGACTCACAGGAGAGGTTCAAATCATAGAAAGTGAGAGTGTCAGTCCTCTAGTACTTAAGTCGGCATTGCGCCTATTGTATTGAATTCGGATGCAATTTCTGTGTTTCATCGTCAAAAAGAAGGTCCAAGGGATACAGTAAACCTGAAGTGAACCTTCGGAATCTAAAACTGTACTTACAGGAGAGGTTCAAAGTATAGAAAGTGAGAGTGTCAGTCCTCTTTTACTTAAGTCGGCATTGCGCCTATTGTATTGAATTCGGATGCAAACACTGTGTTTCATCGTCAATAAGAAGCTCCAAGGGATACAGTAAACCTGAAGTGAAGCATCAGAATCTAAAACTGGACTCACAGGAGAGGTTCAAATCATTGAAAATGAGAGTGGAAGTCCTCTTTTACTTAAGTCGGCATTGTGCCTTTTGTATTAAATTCGGATGCAATTTCTGTGTTTCATCGTCAATAAGAAGGTCCAAGGGATACGGTAAACCTGAAGTGAAGCATCGGAATCTAAAACTGGACTCACAGGAAAGGTTCAAATCATAGAAAGTGAGAGTGTCAGTCCTCTTTTACTTAAGTCGGCATTGTGCATTTTGTATTAAATTCGGATGCAATTTCTGTGTTTCATCGTCAATAAGAAGGTGCAAGGTATACAGTGAACCTGAAGTGAGGCATCGGAATCCTAAACTGGACTCACAGGAGAGGTTCAAATAATAGAAAGATAGGGTGTCAGTCCTCATGTAGTTAAGTCGCCATTGTGCCTTTTGTATTAAATTCGGATGCAAACTCTGTGTTTCATCGTAAATTAGAAAGCCCAAGGGATACAGTAAACCTGAAGTGAAGCATCGGAATCTAAAACTGGACTCACAGGAAAGGTTCAAATCACAGAAAGTGATAGTGTTAGTCCTCTTTTACTTAAGTCCTCATTGTGCCTTTTCTATTACATTCGGATGCAATCTCTGTGTTTCATCGTCTATAAGAAGGTCCAAAGGTTATAGTAAACCTGAAGTGAAGCATCGGAATCTGAAACTGGACTCACAGGAGAGGTTCAAATCATAGAAAGTTAGAGTGTCAGTCCTCTTGTACTTAAGTCGGCATTGTGCCTTTTGTATTAAATTCGGATGCAAACTCTGTGTTTCATCGTCAATAAGAAGGTCCAAGGGATACAGTAAACCTGAAGTGAAGCATCGGTTTCTAAAACTAGACTCACAGGAGAGGTTCAAATCATAGAAAGTGAGAGTGTCAGTCCTCTAGTACTTAAGTCGGCATTGCGCCTATTGTATTGAATTCAGATGCAATTTCTGTGTTTCATCGTCAATAAGAAGGTCCAAGGGAGACAGTAAACCTGAAGTGAAGCATCGGAATCTAAAACTGGACTCACAGGAGAGGTTCAAATCATTGAAAATTGAGAGTGGAAGTCCTCTAGTACTTAAGTCGGCATTGTGCCATTTGTATTGAGTTCGGATGCAATTTCTGTGTTTCATCGTCAATAAGAACGTACAAGGGATACGGTAAACCTGAAGTGAAGCATCGGAATCTAAAACTGGACTCACAGGAAAGGTTCAAATCATAGAAAGTGAGAGTGTCAGTCCTCTAGTACTTAAGTCGGCATTGTGCCTTTTGTATTGAATTTTGATGCAATTTCTGTGTTTCATCGTCAATGAGAAGGTCCAAGGGATGCAGTAAACCTGAAGTGAAGCATCGGAATCTAAAACTGGACTCACAGGAGAGGTTCAAATCATAGAAAGTGAGAGTGTCAAACCTCTTTCACTTAAGTCGGCATTGTGTCTTTTGTATTAAACTCGGATGCAATTTCTGTGTTTCATCGTCAATAAGAAGGTCCAAGGTATACAGTAAACTTGAAGTGCAGCATCGGTATCTAAAACTGGACTCACAGGAGAGGTTCAGATCATAGAAAGTGACAGTGGCAGCATGTTTTACTGTAGTCGGCATTTTGCTTTTGTATTAAATTCGGATGCAATTTCTGTGTTTCATCGTCAATAAGATGGTGCAAGGTATACAGTAAACCTAAAGTGAAGCATCGGAATCTAAAACTAAACTCACAGGAGAGGTTCAAATCATGGAAAGAGAGGGTGTCAGTCCTCTTTTAATTAAGTCGGCATTGTGCCTTTTGTATTAAATTCGGATGCAATTTCTGTGCTTCATCGTCAATAGGAAGGTCCAAGGGATACAGTAAACCTGAAGTGAAGCATCGTAATCTAAAACTGGGCTCACAGGAGAATTTCATGTCATAGTAAGTTAGAGTGTCAGTCCTCTTGTACTTAAGTCGGCATTGTGCCCTTTGAATTTAATTCCGATGCAATTTCTGTGTTTCATCGTCAATAAGAAGGTCCAAGGGATACCGTAAACCTGAAGTGAAGCATCGGAATCTAAAACTGCACTCACAGGAGAGATTCAAATCATAGGAAGTTAGAGTGTCAGTCCTCTTGTACTTAAGTCGGCATTGTGCCTTTTGTATTAAATTCGGATGCAAACACTGTGTTTCATCGTCAATAAGAAGCTCCAAGGGATACAGTAAACCTGAAGTGAAGCATCAGAATCTAAAACTGGACTCACAGGAGAGGTTCAAATCATTGAAAATGAGAGTGGAAGTCCTCTAGTACTTAAGTCGGCATTGTGCCTTTTGTATTGAGTTCGGATGCAATTTCTGTGTTTCATCGTCATTAAGAAGGGCCAAGGGATGCAGTAAACCTGAAGTGAAGCATCGGAATCTAAAACTGGACTCACAGGAGAGGTTCAAATCATAGAAAGTGAGAGTGTCAGTCCTCTTTTACTTAAGTCGGCATTGTGCCTTTTGTATTAAATTCGGATGCAATTTCTGTGTTTAATCGTCAATAAGAAGGTCCAAGGTATACATTTAACCTGAAGTGAAGCATCGGAATGTAAAACTGGACTCACAGGAGAGGTTCAAATCATAGAAAGTGAGAGTGTCAGTCCTCTTTTACTTAAGTCGGCATTGTGCCTTTTGTATTAAATTCGGATGCAATTTCTGTGTTTCCTCGTCAATAAGAAGGTCCAAGGGATACGGTAAACCTGAAGTGAAGCATCGGAATCTAAAACTGGACTCACAGGAAAGGTTCAAATCATCGAAAGTGAGAGTGTCAGTCCTCTTTTACATAAGTCGGCATTGTGCCATTTGTATTAAATTCGGATGCAATTTCTCTGTTTCATCGTCAATAAGAAGGTGCAAGGTATACAGTAAACCTGAAGTGAGGCATCGGAATCTAAAACTGGACTCACAGGAGAGGTTCAAATCATAGAAAGTTAGGGTGTCAGTCCTCATGTAGTTAAGTCGGCATTGTGCCTTTTGTATTAAATTCGGATGCAAACTCTGTGTTTCATCGTAAATTAGAAAGTCCAAGGGATACAGTAAACCTGAAGTGAAGCATCGGAATCTAAAACTGGACTCACAGGAGAGGTTCGAATCACAGAAAGTGAGAGTGTCAGTCCTCTTGTACTTAAGTCGGCATTGTGCCTTTTGTATTAAATTCGGATGCAAACTCTGTGTTTCATCGTCAATAAGAAGATCCAAGGGATACAGTAAACCTGAAGTGAAGCATCGGATTCTAAAACTAGACTCACAGGAGAGGTTCAAATCGTAGAAAGTGAGAGTGTCAGTCCTCTAGTACTTAAGTCGGCATTGCGCCTATTGTATTGAATTCGGATGCAATTTCTGTGTTTCATCGTCAAAAAGAAGGTCCAAGGGATAGAGTAAACCTGAAGTGAACCTTCGGAATCTAAAACTGGACTCACAGTAGAGGTTCAAAGTATAGAAAGTGAGAGTGTCAATCCTCTTTTACTTAAGTCGGCATTTTGCCTTTTGTATTAAATTCGGATGCAATTTCGGTGTTTCATCGTCAATAAGAAGGTCCAAGGTATACAGTAAACCTGAAGTGAAGCATCGGAATCTAAAACTGGACTCACAGGAAAGGTTCAAATCACAGAAAGTGATAGTGTTAGTCCTCTTTTACTTAAGTCCTCATTGTGCCTTTTCTATTAAATTCGGATGCAATTTCTGTGTTTCATCGTCTATAAAAAGGTCCAAGGGATATAGTAAACCTGAAGTGAAGCATCGGAATCTGAAACTGGACTCACAGGAGAGGTTCAAATCATAGAAAGTTAGAGTGTCAGTCCTCTTGTACTTAAGTCGGCATTGTGCCTTTTGTATTAAATTCGGATGCAAACTCTGTGTTTCATCGTCAATAAGAAGGTCCAAGAGATACAGAAAACCTGAAACGAAGCATCGCTTTCTAAAACTAGACTCACAGGAGAGGTTCAAATCATAGAAAGTGAGAGTGTCAGTCCTCTAGTACTTAAGTCGGCATTACGCCTATTGTATTGGATTCAGATGCAATTTCTGTGTTTCATCGTCAATAAGAAGGTCCAAGGGAGACAGTAAACCTGAAGTGAAGCACCGGAATCTAAAACTGGACTCACAGGAGAGGTTCAAATCATTGAAAATGAGAGTGGAAGTCCTTTAGTACTTAAGTCGGCATTGTGCCTTTTGTATTGAGTTCGGATGCAATTTCTGTGTTTCATCGTCAATAAGAACGTCCAAGGGATACGGTAAACCTGAAGTGAAGCATCGGAATCTAAAACTGGACTCACAGGAAGGGTTCAAATCATAGAAAGTGAGAGTGTCAGTCCTCTTTTACTTAAGTCGGCATTGTGCCTTTTGTATTAAATTCGGAAGCAATTTCTGTGTTTCATCGTCAATAAAAAGTTGCAAGGTTTACAGTAAACCTGAAGTGAGGCATCGGAATCTAAAACTGGACTCACAGGAGAGGTTCAAATCATAGAAAATTAGGGTGTCAGTCCTCATGTAATTAAGTCGGCATTGTGCCTTTTGTATTAAATTCGGATGCAAACTCTCTGTTTCATCGTAAATTAGAAGGTCCAAGGGATACAGTAAACCTGAAGTGAAGCATCGGAATCTAAAACTGGACTCACAGGAGAGGTTCAAATCACAGAAAGTGAGAGTGTCAGTCCTCTTTTACTAAAGTCGGCATTGTGCCTTTTGTATTAAATTCGGATGCAATTTCTGTGTTTCATCGTCAACAAGAAGGTCCAAGGGATACAGTAAACCTGAAGTAAAGCATCGGAATCTAAAACTGGGCTTACAGGAAAGGTTCAAATCATAGAAAGTTAGAGTGTCAGTCCTCTTGTACTTAAGTCGGCATTGTGCCTTTTGTATTAAATTTGGATGCAAACTCTATGTTTCATCGTCAATAAGAACGTCCAAGGGATACAGTAATCCTGAAGTGAAGCATCGGAGTCTAAAACTGGACACACAGGAGAGGTTCAAATCATAGGAAGTGAGAGTGTCAGTCCTCTTTTACTTAAGTCGGCATTGTGCCTTTTGTATTAAATTCGGATGCAATTTCTGTGTTTCATCGTCAATAAGAAGGTCCAAGGTATACATTTAACCTGAAGTGAAGCATCGGAATGTAAAACTGGACTCACAGGAGAGGTTCAAATCATAGAAAGTGAGAGTGTCAGTCCTCTTTTACTTAAGTCGGCATTGTGCCTTTTGTATTAAATTCCGATGGAATTTCTGTGTTTCCTCGTCAATAAAAAGGTCCAAGGGATACGGTAAACCTGAAGTGAAGCATCGGAATCTAAAACTGGACTCACAGGAAAGGTTCAAATCATCGAAAGTGAGAGTGTCAGTCCTCTTTTACATAAGTCGGCATTGTGCCTTTTGTATTAAACTCGGATGCAATTTCTCTGTTTCATCGTCAATAAGAAGGTGCAAGGTATACAGTAAACCTGAAGTGAGGCATCGGAATCTAAAACTGGACTCACAGGAGAGGTTCAAATCATAGAAAGTTAGGGTGTCAGTCCTCATGTAGTTAAGTCGGCATTGTGCCTTTTGTATTAAATTCGGATGCAAACTCTGTGTTTCATCGTAAATTAGAAAGTCCAAGGGATACAGTAAACCTGAAGTGAAGCATCGGAATCTAAAACTGGACTCACAGGAGAGGTTAGAATCACAGAAAGTGAGAGTGTCAGTCCTCTTGTACTTAAGTCGGCATTGTGCCTTTTGTATTAAATTCGGATGCAAACTCTGTGTTTCATCGTCAATAAGAAGGTCCAAGGGATACAGTAAACTTGAAGTGAAGCATCGGATTCTAAAACTAGACTCACAGGAGAGGTTCAAATCATAGAAAGTGAGAGTGTCAGTCCTCTAGTACTTAAGTTGGCATTGCGCCTATTGTATCGAATTCGGATGCAATTTCTGTGTTTCATCGTCAAAAAGAAGGTCCAAGGGATAGAGTAAACCTGAAGTGAACCTTCGGAATCTAAAACTGGACTCACAGTAGAGGTTCAAAGTATAGAAAGTGAGAGTGTCAGTCCTCTTTTACTTAAGTCGGCATTTTGCCTTTTGTATTAAATTCGGATGCAATTTCTGTGTTTCATCGTCAATAAGAAGGTCCAAGGTATACAGTAAACCTGAAGTGAAGCATCGGAATGTAAAACTGGACTCACAGGAGAGGTTCAAATCATAGAAAGTGAGAGTGTCAGTCCTCTTTTACTTAAGTCGGAATTGTGCCTTTTGTATTAAATTCGGATGCAATTTCTGTGTTTCATCGTCAATAAGAAGGTCCAAGGGATACGGTAAACCTGAAGTGAAGCATCGGTATCTAAAACTGGACTCACAGGAAAGGTTCAAATCATAGAAAGTGAGAGTGTCAGTCCTCTTGTACTTAAGTCGGCATTGTGCCTTTTGTATTAAATTCGGATGCAAACTCTGTGTTTCATCGTCAATAAGAAGGTCCAAGGGATAGAGTAAACCTGAAACGAAGCATCGGTTTCTAAAACTAGACTCACAGGAGAGGTTCAAATCATAGAAAGTGAGAGTGTCAGTCCTCTAGTACTTAAGTCGGCATTACGCCTATTGTATTGAATTCAGATGCAATTTCTGTGTTTCATCGTCAATAAGAAGGTCCAAGGGAGACAGTAAACCTGAAGTGAAGCATCGGAATCTAAAACTGGACTCACAGGAGAGGTTCAAATCATTGAAAATTAGAGTGGAAGTCCTCTAGTACTTAAGTCGGCATTGTGCCTTTTGTATTGAGTTCGGATGCAATTTCTGTGTTTCATCGTCAATAAGAACGTCCAAGGGATACGGTAAACCTGAAGTGAAGCATCGGAATCTAAAACTGGACTCACAGGAAAGGTTCAAATCATAGAAAGTGAGAGTGTCAGTCCTCTTTTACTTAAGTCGGCATTGTGCCTTTTGTATTAAATTCGGAAGCAATTTCTGTGTTTCATCGTCAATAAAAAGGTGCAAGGTATACAGTAACACCTGAAGTGAGGCATCGGAATCTAAAACTGGACTCACAGGAGAGGTTCAAATCATAGAAAATTAGGGTGTCAGTCCTCATGTGGTTAAGTCGGCATTGTGCCTTTTGTATTAAATTCGGATGCAAACTCTCTGTTTCATCGTAAATTAGAAAGTCCAAGGGAAACAGTAAACCTGAAGTGAAGCATCGGAATCTAAAACTGGACTCACAGGAGAGGTTCAAATCACAGAAAGTGAGAGTGTCAGTCCTCTTTTACTGAAGTCGGCATTGTGCCTTTTGTATTAAATTCGGATGCAATTTCTGTGTTTCATCGTCAACAAGAAGGTCCAAAGGATACAGTAAACCTGAAGTAAAGCATCGGAATCTAAAACTGGGCTCACAGGAAAGGTTCAAGTCATAGGAAGTTAGAGTGTCAGTCCTCTTGTACTTAAGTCGGCATTGTGCCTTTTGTATTAAATTTGGTTGCAAACTCTATGTTTCATCGTCAATAAGAACGTCCAAGGGATACAGTAATCCTGAAGTGAAGCATCGGAGTCTAAAACTGGACACACAGGAGAGGTTCAAATCATAGGAAGTGAGAGTGTCAGTCCTCTAGTACTTAAGTCGGCATTACGCCTATTGTATTGAATTCAGATGCAATTTCTGTGTTTCATCGTCAATAAGAAGGTCCAAGGGAGACAGTAAACCTGAAGTGAAGCATCGGATTCTAAAACTAGACTCACAGGAGAGGTTCAAATCATAGAAAGTGAGAGTGTCAGTCCTCTAGTACTTAAGTTGGCATTGCGCCTATTGTATCGAATTCGGATGCAATTTCTGTGTTTCATCGTCAAAAAGAAGGTCCAAGGGATAGAGTAAACCTGAAGTGAACCTTCTGAATCTAAAACTGGACTCACAGTAGAGGTTCAAAGTATAGAAAGTGAGAGTTTCAGTCCTCTTTTACTTAAGTCGGCATTTTGCCTTTTGTATTAAATTCGGATGCAATTTCTGTGTTTCATCGTCAATAAGAAGGTCCAAGGTATACAGTAAACCTGAAGTGAAGCATCGGAATGTAAAACTGGACTCACAGGAGAGGTTCAAATCATAGAAAGTGAGAGTGTCAGTCCTCTTTTACTTAAGTCGGAATTGTGCCTTTTGTATTAAATTCGGATGCAATTTCTGTGTTTCATCGTCAATAAGAAGGTCCAAGGGATACGGTAAACCTGAAGTGAAGCATCGGAATCTAAAACTGGACTCACAGGAAAGGTTCAAATCATAGAAAGTGAGAGTGTCAGTCCTCTTGTACTTAAGTCGGCATTGTGCCTTTTGTATTAAATTCGGATGCAAACTCTGTGTTTCATCGTCAATAAGAGGGTCCAAGGGATACAGTAAACCTGAAACGAAGCATCGGTTTCTAAAACTAGACTCACAGGAGAGGTTCAAATCATAGAAAGTGAGAGTGTCAGTCCTCTAGTACTTAAGTCGGCATTACGCCTATTGTATTGAATTCAGATGCAATTTCTGTGTTTCATCGTCAATAAGAAGGTCCAAGGGAGACAGTAAACCTGAAGTGAAGCATCGGAATCTAAAACTGGACTCACAGGAGAGGTTCAAATCATTGAAAATGAGAGTGGAAGTCCTCTAGTACTTAAGTCGGCATTGTGCCTTTTGTATTGAGTTCGGATGCAATTTCTGTGTTTCATCGTCAATAAGAACGTCAAAGGGATACGGTAAACCTGAAGTGAAGCATCGGAATCTAAAACTGGACTCACAGGAAAGGTTCAAATCATAGAAAGTGAGAGTGTCAGTCCTCTTTTACTTAAGTCGGCATTGTGCCTTTTGTATTAAATTCGGAAGCAATTTCTGTGTTTCATCGTCAATAAAAAGGTGCAAGGTATACAGTAAACCTGAAGTGAGGCATCGGAATCTAAAACTGGACTCACAGGAGAGGTTGAAATCATAGAAAATTAGGGTGTCAGTCCTCATGTGGTTAAGTCGGCATTTTGCCTTTTGTATTAAATTCGGATGCAAACTCTCTGTTTCATCGTAAATTAGAAAGTCCAAGGGAAACAGTAAACCTGAAGTGAAGCATCGGAATCTAAAACTGGACTCACAGGAGAGGTTCAAATCACAGAAAGTGAGAGTGTCAGTCCTCTTTTACTGAAGTCGGCATTGTGCCTTTTGTATTAAATTCGGATGCAATTTCTGTGTTTCATCGTCAACAAGAAGGTCCAAGGGATACAGTAAACCTGAAGTAAAGCATCGGAATCTAAAACTGGGCTCACAGGGAAGGTTCAAGTCATAGAAAGTTAGAGTGTCAGTCCTCTTGTACTTAAGTCGGCATTGTGCCTTTTGTATTAAATTTGGATGCAAACTCTATGTTTCATCGTCAATAAGAACGTCCAAGGGATACAGTAATCCTGAAGTGAAGCATCGGAGTCTAAAACTGGACACACAGGAGAGGTTCAAATCATAGGAAGTGAGAGTGTCAGTCCTCTAGTACTTAAGTCGGCATTACGCCTATTGTATTGAATTCAGATGCAATTTCTGTGTTTCATCGTCAATAAGAAGGTCCAAGGGAGACAGTAAACCTGAAGTGAAGCATCGGAATCTAAAACTGGACTCACAGGAGAGGTTCAAATCATTGAAAATGAGAGTGGAAGTCCTGTAGTACTTAAGTCGGCATTGTGCCTTTTGTATTGAGTTCGGATGCAATTTCTGTGTTTCATCGTCAATAAGAACGTCCAAGGGATACGGTGAACCTGAAGTGAAGCTTCGGAATCTAAAACTGGACTCACAGGAGAGGTTCAGATCATAGAAAGTGAGAGTGTCAGCCTCTTTTACTGAAGTCGGCATTTTGCCTTTTGTATTAAATTCGGATACAATTTCTGTGTTTCATCGTCAATAAGAAGGTGCAAGGTATACAGTAAACCTAAAGTGTACATCGGAATCTAAAACTAAACTCACAGGAGAGGTTCAAATCATAGAAAGAGAGGGTGTCAGTCCTCTTTTACTTAAGTCGGCATTGTGCCTTTTGTATTAAATTCGGATGCAAACACTGTGTTTCATCGTCAATAAGAAGCTCCAAGGGATACAGTAAACCTGAAGTGAAGCATCAGAATCTTAAACTGGACTCACAGGAGAGGTTCAGATCATTGAAAATGAGAGTGGAAGTCCTCTAGTACTTAAGTCGGTATTGTGCCTTTTGTATTGAGTTCGGATGCAATTTCTGTGTTTCATCGTCATTAAGAAGGTCCAAGGGATGCAGTAAACCTGAAGTGAAGCATCGGAATCTAAAACTGGACTCACAGGGTAGGTTCAAATCATAGAAAGTGAGAGTGTCAGTCCTCTTTTACTTAAGTCGGCATTGTGCCTTTTGTATTAAATTCGGATGCAATTTCTGTGTTTCATCGTCAATAAGAAGGTCCAAGGTATACATTTAACCTGAAGTGAAGCATCGGAATGTAAAACTGGACTCACAGGAGAGGTTCAAATCATAGAAAGTGAGAGTGTCAGTCCTCTTTTACCTAAGTCGGCATTGTGCCTTTTGTATTAAATTCGGATGCAATATCTGTGTTTCATCGTCAATAAGAAGGTCCAAGGGATACGGTAAACCTGAAGTGAAGCATCGGAATCTAAAACTGGACTCACAGGAAAGGTTCAAATCATCGAAAGTGAGAGTGTCAGTCCTCTATTACATAAGTCGGCATTGTGCCTTTTGTATTAAATTCGGATGCAATTTCTCTGTTTCATCGTCAATAAGAAGGTGCAAGGTATACAGTAAACCTGAAGTGAGGCATCGGAATCTAAAACTGGACTCACAGGAGAGGTTCAAATCATAGAAAGTTAGGGTGTGAGTCCTCATGTAGTTAAGTCGGCATTGTGCCTTTTGTATTAAATTCGGATGCAAACTCTGTGTTTCATCGTCAATAAGAGGGTCCAAGGGATACAGTAAACCTGAAGTAAACCTTCGGAATCTAAAACAGGACTCACAGGAGAGGTTCAAAGTATAGAAAGTGAGAGTGTCAGTCCTCTTTTACTTAAGTCGGCATTTTGCCTTTTGTATTAAATTCGGATGCAATTCCTGTGTTTCATCGTCAATAAGAAGGTCCAAGGTATACAGTAAACCTGAAGTGAAGCATCGGAATGTAAAACTGGACTCACAGGAGAGGTTCAAATCATAGAAAGTGAGAGTGTCAGTCCTCTTTTACTAAAGTCGGCATTGTGCCTTTTGTATTAAATTCGAATGCAATTTCTGTGTTTCATCGTCAATGAGAAGGTCCAAGGGATACGGTAAACCTGAAATGAAGCATCGGAATCTAAAACTGGACTCACAGGAAAGGTTCAAATCATAGAAAGTGAGAGTGTCAGTCCTCTTTTACTTAAGTGGGCATTGTGCCTTTTGTATTAAATTCGGATGCAATTTCTGTGTTTCATCGTCAATAAGAAGGTGCAAGGTATACAGTAAACCTGAAGTGAGGCATCGGAATCTAAAACTGGACTCACAGGAGAGGTTCAAATCATAGAAAGTTAGGGTGTCAGTCCTCATGTAGTTAAGTCGGCATTGTGCCTTTTGTATTAAATTCGGATGCAAACTCTGTGTTTCATCGTAAATTAGAAAGTCCAAGGGATACAGTAAACCTGAAGTGAAGCATCGGAATCTAAAACTGGACTCACAGGAAAGGTTCAAATCACAGAAAGTGATAGTGTTAGTCCTCTTTTACTTAAGTCCTCATTGTGCCTTTTCTATTAAATTCGGATGCAATTTCTGTGTTTCATCGTCTATAAGAAGGTCCAAGGGATTAGTAAACCTGAAGTGAAGCATCGGAATCTGAAACTGGACTCACAGGAGAGGTTCAAATCATAGAAAGTTAGAGTGTCAGTCCTCTTGTACTTAAGTCGGCATTGTGCCTTTTGTATTAAATTCGGATGCAAACTCTGTGTTTCATCGTCAACAAGAAGGTCCAAGGGATACAGTAAACCTGAAGTGAAGCATCGGTTTATAAAACTAGACTCACAGGAGAGGTTCAAATCATAGAAAGTGAGAGTGTCAGTCCTCTAGTACTTAAGTCGGCATTGCGCCTATTGTATTGAATTCAGATGCAATTTCTGTGTTTCATCGTCAATAAGAAGGTCCAAGGGAGACAGTAAACCTGAAGTGAAGCATCGGAATCTAAAACTGGACTCACAGGAGAGGTTCAAATCATTGAAAATGAGAGTGGAAGTCCTCTAGTAATTAAGTCGGCATTGTGCCTTTTGTATTGAGTTCGGATGCAATTTCTGTGTTTCATCGTCAATAAGAACGTCCAAGGGATACGGTAAACCTGAAGTGAAGCATCGGAATCTAAAACTGGACTCACAGGAAAGGTTCAAATCATAGAAAGTGAGAGTGTCAGTCCTCTTTTACTTAAGTCGGCATTGTGCCTTTTGTATTAAATTCGGATGCAATTTCTGTGTTTCATCGTCAATAAGAAGGTCCAAGATATACAGTAAACTTGAAGTGCAGCATCGGAATCTAAAACTGGACTCACAGGAGAGGTTCAGATCATAGAAAGTGAGAGTGTCAGCCTCTTTTACTGAAGTCGGCATTTTGCCTTTTGTATTAAATTCGGATACAATTTCTGTGTTTCATCGTCAATAAGAAGGTGCAAGGTATACAGTTAACCTAAAGTGTACATCGGAATCTAAAACTAAACTCACAGGAGAGGTTCAAATCATAGAAAGAGAGGGTGTCAGTCCTCTTTTACTTAAGTCGGCATTGTGCCTTTTGTATTAAATTCGGATGCAAACACTGTGTTTCATCGTCAATAAGAAGCTCCAAGGGATACAGTAAACCTGAAGTGAAGCATCAGAATCTAAAACTGGACTCACAGGAGAGGTTCAGATCATTGAAAATGAGAGTGGAAGTCCTCTAGTACTTAAGTCGGTATTGTGCCTTTTGTATTGAGTTCGGATGCAATTTCTGTGTTTCATCGTCATTAAGAAGGTCCAAGGGATGCAGTAAACCTGAAGTGAAGCATCGGAATCTAAAACTGGACTCACAGGGTAGGTTCAAATCATAGAAAGTGAGAGTGTCAGTCCTCTTTTACTTAAGTCGGCATTTTGCCTTTTGAATTAAATTCGGATGCAATTCCTGTGTTTCATCGTCAATAAGAAGGTCCAAGGTATACAGTAAACCTGAAGTGAGGCATCGGAATCTAAAACTGGACTCACAGGAGAGGTTCAAATCATAGAAAGTTAGGGTGTCAGTCCTCAAGTAGTTAAGTCGGCATTGTGCCTTTTGTATTAAATTCGGATGCAAACTCTGTGTTTCATCGTCAATAAGAGGGTCCAAGGGATACAGTAAACCTGAAGTGAACCTTCGGAATCTAAAACAGGACTCACAGGAGAGGTTCAAAGTATAGAAAGTGAGAGAGTCAGTCCTCTTTTACTTAAGTCGGCATTTTGCCTTTTGTATTAAACCCGGATGCAATTCCTGTGTTTCATCGTCAATAAGAAGGTCCAAGGTATACAGTAAACCTGAAGTGAAGCATCGGAATGTAAAACTGGACTCACAGGAGAGGTTCAAATCATAGAAAGTGAGAGTGTCAGTCCTCTTTTACTTAAGTCGGCATTGTGCCTTTTGTATTAAATTCGGATGCAATTTCTGTGTTTCATCGTCAATGAGAAGGTCCAAGGGATACGGTAAACCTGAATTGAAGCATCGGAATCTAAAACTGGACTCACAGGAAAGGTTCAAATCATAGAAAGTGAGAGTGTCAGTCCTCTTTTACTTAAGTGGGCATTGTGCCTTTTGTATTAAATTCGGATGCAATTTCTGTGTTTCATCGTCAATAAGAAGGTGCAAGGTATACAGTAAACCTGAAGTGAGGCATCGGAATCTAAAACTGGACTCACAGGAGAGGTTCAAATCATAGAAAGTTAGGGTGTCAGTCCTCATGTAGTTAAGTCGGCATTGTGCCTTTTGTATTAAATTCGGATGCAAACTCTGTGTTTCATCGTAAATTAGAAAGTGCAAGGGATACAGTAAACCTGAAGTGAAGCATCGGAATCTAAAACTGGACTCACAGGAAAGGTTCAAATCACAGAAAGTGATAGTGTTAGTCCTCTTTTACTTAAGTCCTCATTGTGCCTTTTCTATTAAATTCGGATGCAATTTCTGTGTTTCATCGTCTATAAGAAGGTCCAAGGGATTAGTAAACCTGAAGTGAAGCATCGGAATCTGAAACTGGACTCACAGGAGAGGTTCAAATCATAGAAAGTTAGAGTGTCAGTCCTCTTGTACTTAAGTCGGCATTGTGCCTTTTGTATTAAATTCGGATGCAAACTCTGTGTTTCATCGTCAATAAGAAGGTCCAAGGGATACAGTAAACCTGAAGTGAAGCATCGGTTTATAAAACTAGACTCACAGGAGAGGTTCAAATCATAGAAAGTGAGAGTGTCAGTCCTCTAGTACTTAAGTCGGCATTGCGCCTATTGTATTGAATTCAGATGCAATTTCTGTGTTTCATCGTCAATAAGAAGGTCCAAGGGAGACAGTAAACCTGAAGTGAAGCATCGGAATCTAAAACTGGACTCACAGGAGAGGTTCAAATCATTGAAAATGAGAGTGGAAGTCCTCTAGTAATTAAGTCGGCATTGTGCCTTTTGTATTGAGTTCGGATGCAATTTCTGTGTTTCATCGTCAATAAGAACGTCCAAGGGATACGGTAAACCTGAAGTGAAGCATCGGAATCTAAAACTGGACTCACAGGAAAGGTTCAAATCATAGAAAGTGAGAGTGTCAGTCCTCTTTTACTTAAGTCGGCATTGTGCCTTTTGTATTAAATTCGGATGCAATTTCTGTGTTTCATCGTCAATAAGATGGTGCAAGGTATACAGTAAACCTGAAGTGAAGCATCGGAATCTAAAACTGGACTCACAGGAGAGGTTCAAATCATAGAAAATTAGGGTGTCAGTCCTCATGTGGTTAAGTCGGCATTGTGCCTTTTGTATTTTATTCGGATGCAAACTCTCTGTTTCATCGTAAATTAGAAAGTCCAAGGGATACAGTAAACCTGAAGTAAAGCATCGGAATCTAAAACTGCACTAGCAGGAGAGATTCAAATCATAGGAAGTTAGAGTGTCAGTCCTCTTGTACTTAAGTCGGCATTGTGCCTTTTGTATTGAATTTTGATGCAATTTCTGTGTTTCATCGTCAATAAAAAGGTGCAAGGTATACAGTAAACCTGAAGTGAGGCATCGGAATCTAAAACTGGACTCACAGGAGAGGTTCAAATCATAGAAAATTAGGGTGTCAGTCGTCATGTGGTTAAGTCGGCATTTTGCCTTTTGTATTAAATTCGGATGCAAACTCTCTGTTTCATCGTAAATTAGAAAGTCCAAGGGAAACAGTAAACCTGAAGTGAAGCATCGGAATCTAAAACTGGACTCACAGGAGAGGTTCAAATCACAGAAAGTGAGAGTGTCAGTCCTCTTTTACTGAAGTCGGCATTGTGCCTTTTGTATTAAATTCGGATGCAATTTCTGTGTTTCATCGTCAACAAGAAGGTCCAAGGGATACAGTAAACCTGAAGTAAAGCATCGGAATCTAAAACTGGGCTCACAGGGAAGGTTCAAGTCATAGAAAGTTAGAGTGTCAGTCCTCTTGTACTTAAGTCGGCATTGTGCCTTTTGTATTAAATTTGGATGCAAACTCTATGTTTCATCGTCAATAAGAACGTCCAAGGGATACAGTAATCCTGAAGTGAAGCATCGGAGTCTAAAACTGGACACACAGGAGAGGTTCAAATCATAGGAAGTGAGAGTGTCAGTCCTCTAGTACTTAAGTCGGCATTACGCCTATTGTATTGAATTCAGATGCAATTTCTGTGTTTCATCGTCAATAAGAAGGTCCAAGGGAGACAGTAAACCTGAAGTGAAGCATCGGAATCTAAAACTGGACTCACAGGAGAGGTTCAAATCATTGAAAATGAGAGTGGAAGTCCTGTAGTACTTAAGTCGGCATTGTGCCTTTTGTATTGAGTTCGGATGCAATTTCTGTGTTTCATCGTCAATAAGAACGTCCAAGGGATACGGTAAACCTGAAGTGAAGCTTCGGAATCTAAAACTGGACTCACAGGAAAGGTTCAAATCATAGAAAGTGAGAGTGTCAGTCCTCTTTTACTTAAGTCGGCATTGTGCCTTTTGTATTAAATTCGGATGCAATTTCTGTGTTTCATCGTCAATAAGAAGGTCCAAGGTATACAGTAAACTTGAAGTGCAGCATCGGAATCTAAAACTGGACTCACAGGAGAGGTTCAGATCATAGAAAGTGAGAGTGTCAGCCTCTTTTACTGAAGTCGGCATTTTGCCTTTTGTATTAAATTCGGATACAATTTCTGTGTTTCATCGTCAATAAGAAGGTGCAAGGTATACAGTAAACCTAAAGTGTACATCGGAATCTAAAACTAAACTCACAGGAGAGGTTCAAATCATAGAAAGAGAGGGTGTCAGTCCTCTTTTACTTAAGTCGGCATTGTGCCTTTTGTATTAAATTCGGATGCAAACACTGTGTTTCATCGTCAATAAGAAGCTCCAAGGGATACAGTAAACCTGAAGTGAAGCATCAGAATCTAAAACTGGACTCACAGGAGAGGTTCAGATCATTGAAAATGAGAGTGGAAGTCCTCTAGTACTTAAGTCGGTATTGTGCCTTTTGTATTGAGTTCGGATGCAATTTCTGTGTTTCATCGTCATTAAGAAGGTCCAAGGGATGCAGTAAACCTGAAGTGAAGCATCGGAATCTAAAACTGGACTCACAGGGTAGGTTCAAATCATAGAAAGTGAGAGTGTCAGTCCTCTTTTACTTAAGTCGGCATTGTGCCTTTTGTATTAAATTCGGATGCAATTTCTGTGTTTCATCGTCAATAAGAAGGTCCAAGCTATACATTTAACCTGAAGTGAAGCATCGGAATGTAAAACTGGACTCACAGGAGAGGTTCAAATCATAGAAAGTGAGAGTGTCAGTCCTCTTTTACCTAAGTCGGCATTGTGCCTTTTGTATTAAATTCGGATGCAATTTCTGTGTTTCATCGTCAATAAGAAGGTCCAAGGGATACGGTAAACCTGAAGTGAAGCATCGGAATCTAAAACTGGACTCACAGGAAAGGTTCAAATCATCGAAAGTGAGAGTGTCAGTCCTCTATTACATAAGTCGGCATTGTGCCTTTTGTATTAAATTCGGATGCAATTTCTCTGTTTCATCGTCAATAAGAAGGTGCAAGGTATACAGTAAACCTGAAGTGAGGCATCGGAATCTAAAACTGGACTCACAGGAGAGGTTCAAATCATAGAAAGTTAGGGTGTGAGTCCTCATGTAGTTAAGTCGGCATTGTCCCTTTTGTATTAAATTCGGATGCAAACTCTGTGTTTCATCGTCAATAAGAGGGTCCAAGGGATACAGTAAACCTGAAGTGAAACTTCGGAATCTAAAACAGGACTCACAGGAGAGGTTCAAAGTATAGAAAGTGAGAGTGTCAGTCCTCTTTTACTTAAGTCGGTATTTTGCCTTTTGTATTAAATTCGGATGCAATTCCTGTGTTTCATCGTCAATAAGAAGGTCCAAGGTATACAGTAAACCTGAAGTGAAGCATCGGAATGTAAAACTGGACTCACAGGAGAGGTTCAAATCATAGAAAGTGAGAGTGTCAGTCCTCTTTTACTTAAGTCGGCATTGTGCCTTTTGTATTAAATTCGAATGCAATTTCTGTGTTTCATCGTCAATGAGAAGGTCCAAGGGATACGGTAAACCTGAAGTGAAGCATCGGAATCTAAAACTGGACTCACAGGAAAGGTTCAAATCATAGAAAGTGAGAGTGTCAGTCCTCTTTTACTTAAGTGGGCATTGTGCCTTTTGTATTAAATTCGGATGCAATTTCTGTGTTTCATCGTCAATAAGAAGGTGCAAGGTATACAGTAAACCTGAAGTGAGGCATCGGAATCTAAAACTGGACTCACAGGAGAGGTTCAAATCATAGAAAGTTAGGGTGTCAGTCCTCATGTAGTTAAGTCGGCATTGTGCCTTTTGTATTAAATTCGGATGCAAACTCTGTGTTTCATCGTAAATTAGAAAGTCCAAGGGATATAGTAAACCTGAAGTGAAGCATCGGAATCTAAAACTGGACTCACAGGAAAGGTTCAAATCACAGAAAGTGATAGTGTTAGTCCTCTTTTACTTAAGTCCTCATTGTGCCTTTTCTATTAAATTCGGATGCAATTTCTGTGTTTCATCGTCTATAAGAAGGTCCAAGGGATTAGTAAACCTGAAGTGAAGCATCGGAATCTGAAACTGGACTCACAGGAGAGGTTCAAATCATAGAAAGTTAGAGTGTCAGTCCTCTTGTACTTAAGTCGGCATTGTGCCTTTTGTATTAAATTCGGATGCAAACTCTGTGTTTCATCGTCAATAAGAAGGTCCAAGGGATACAGTAAACCTGAAGTGAAGCATCGGTTTATAAAACTAGACTCACAGGAGAGGTTCAAATCATAGAAAGTGAGAGTGTCAGTCCTCTAGTACTTAAGTCGGCATTGCGCCTATTGTATTGAATTCAGATGCAATTTCTGTGTTTCATCGTCAATAAGAAGGTCAAGGGAGACAGTAAACCTGAAGTGAAGCATCGGAATCTAAAACTGGACTCACAGGAGAGGTTCAAATCATTGAAAATGAGAGTGGAAGTCCTCTAGTAATTAAGTCGGCATTGTGCCTTTTGTATTGAGTTCGGATGCAATTTCTGTGTTTCATCGTCAATAAGAACGTCCAAGGGATACGGTAAACCTGAAGTGAAGCATCGGAATCTAAAACTGGACTCACAGGAAAGGTTCAAATCATAGAAAGTGAGAGTGTCAGTCCTCTTTTACTTAAGTCGGCATTGTGCCTTTTGTATTAAATTCGGATGCAATTTCTGTGTTTCATCGTCAATAAGAAGGTCCAAGATATACAGTAAACTTGAAGTGCAGCATCGGAATCTAAAACTGGACTCACAGGAGAGGTTCAGATCATAGAAAGTGAGAGTGTCAGCCTCTTTTACTGAAGTCGGCATTTTGCCTTTTGTATTAAATTCGGATACAATTTCTGTGTTTCATCGTCAATAAGAAGGTGCAAGGTATACAGTAAACCTAAAGTGTACATCGGAATCTAAAACTAAACTCACAGGAGAGGTTCAAATCATAGAAAGAGAGGGTGTCAGTCCTCTTTTACTTAAGTCGGCATTGTGCCTTTTGTATTAAATTCGGATGCAAACACTGTGTTTCATCGTCAATGAGAAGCTCCAAGGGATACAGTAAACCTGAAGTGAAGCATCGGAATCTAAAACTGGACTCACAGGGTAGGTTCAAATCAGAGAAAGTGAGAGTGTCAGTCCTCTTTTACTTAAGTCGGCATTTTGCCTTTTGTATTAAATTCGGATGCAATTCCTGTGTTTCATCGTCAATAAGAAGGTCCAAGGTATACAGTAAACCTGAAGTGAGGCATCGTAATCTAAAACTGGACTCACAGGAGAGGTTCAAATCACAGAAAGTGAGAGTGTCAGTCCTCTTTTACTGAAGTCGGCATTGTGCCTTTTGTATTAAATTCGGATGCAATTTCTGTGTTTCATCGTCAACAAGAAGGTCCAAGGGATACAGTAAACCTGAAGTAAAGCATCGGAATCTAAAACTGGGCTCACAGGGAAGGTTCAAGTCATAGAAAGTTAGAGTGTCAGTCCTCTTGTACTTAAGTCGGCATTGTGCCTTTTGTATTAAATTTGGATGCAAACTCTATGTTTCATCGTCAATAAGAACGTCCAAGGGATACAGTAATCCTGAAGTGAAGCATCGGAGTCTAAAACTGGACACACAGGAGAGGTTCAAATCATAGGAAGTGAGAGTGTCAGTCCTCTAGTACTTAAGTCGGCATTACGCCTATTGTATTGAATTCAGATGCAATTTCTGTGTTTCATCGTCAATAAGAAGGTCCAAGGGAGACAGTAAACCTGAAGTGAAGCATCGGAATCTAAAACTGGACTCACAGGAGAGGTTCAAATCATTGAAAATGAGAGTGGAAGTCCTGTAGTACTTAAGTCGGCATTGTGCCTTTTGTATTGAGTTCGGATGCAATTTCTGTGTTTCATCGTCAATAAGAACGTCCAAGGGATACGGTAAACCTGAAGTGAAGCTTCGGAATCTAAAACTGGACTCACAGGAAAGGTTCAAATCATAGAAAGTGAGAGTGTCAGTCCTCTTTTACTTAAGTCGGCATTGTGCCTTTTGTATTAAATTCGGATGCAATTTCTGTGTTTCATCGTCAATAAGAAGGTCCAAGGTATACAGTAAACTTGAAGTGCAGCATCGGAATCTAAAACTGGACTCACAGGAGAGGTTCAGATCATAGAAAGTGAGAGTGTCAGCCTCTTTTACTGAAGTCGGCATTTTGCCTTTTGTATTAAATTCGGATACAATTTCTGTGTTTCATCGTCAATAAGAAGGTGCAAGGTATACAGTAAACCTAAAGTGTACATCGGAATCTAAAACTAAACTCACAGGAGAGGTTCAAATCATAGAAAGAGAGGGTGTCAGTCCTCTTTTACTTAAGTCGGCATTGTGCCTTTTGTATTAAATTCGGATGCAAACACTGTGTTTCATCGTCAATAAGAAGCTCCAAGGGATACAGTAAACCTGAAGTGAAGCATCAGAATCTAAAACTGGACTCACAGGAGAGGTTCAGATCATTGAAAATGAGAGTGGAAGTCCTCTAGTACTTAAGTCGGTATTGTGCCTTTTGTATTGAGTTCGGATGCAATTTCTGTGTTTCATCGTCATTAAGAAGGTCCAAGGGATGCAGTAAACCTGAAGTGAAGCATCGGAATCTAAAACTGGACTCACAGGAGAGGTACAGATCATAGAAAGTGAGAGTGTCAGCCTCTTTTACTGAAGTCGGCATTTTGCCTTTTGTATTAAATTCGGATACAATTTCTGTGTTTCATCGTCAATAAGAAGGTGCAAGGTATACAGTAAACCTAAAGTGTACATCGGAATCTAAAACTAAACTCACAGGAGAGGTTCAAATCATAGAAAGAGAGGGTGTCAGTCCTCTTTTACTTAAGTCGGCATTGTGCCTTTTGTATTAAATTCGGATGCAAACACTGTGTTTCATCGTCAATAAGAAGCTCCAAGGGATACAGTAAACCTGAAGTGAAGCATCAGAATCTAAAACTGGACTCACAGGAGAGGTTCAGATCATTGAAAATGAGAGTGGAAGTCCTCTAGTACTTAAGTCGGTATTGTGCCTTTTGTATTGAGTTCGGATGCAATTTCTGTGTTTCATCGTCATTAAGAAGGTCCAAGGGATGCAGTAAACCTGAAGTGAAGCATCGGAATCTAAAACTGGACTCACAGGGTAGGTTCAAATCATAGAAAGTGAGAGTGTCAGTCCTCTTTTACTTAAGTCGGCATTGTGCCTTTTGTATTAAATTCGGATGCAATTTCTGTGTTTCATCGTCAATAAGAAGGTCCAAGCTATACATTTAACCTGAAGTGAAGCATCGGAATGTAAAACTGGACTCACAGGAGAGGTTCAAATCATAGAAAGTGAGAGTGTCAGTCCTCTTTTACCTAAGTCGGCATTGTGCCTTTTGTATTAAATTCGGATGCAATTTCTGTGTTTCATCGTCAATAAGAAGGTCCAAGGGATACGGTAAACCTGAAGTGAAGCATCGGAATCTAAAACTGGACTCACAGGAAAGGTTCAAATCATCGAAAGTGAGAGTGTCAGTCCTCTATTACATAAGTCGGCATTGTGCCTTTTGTATTAAATTCGGATGCAATTTCTCTGTTTCATCGTCAATAAGAAGGTGCAAGGTATACAGTAAACCTGAAGTGAGGCATCGGAATCTAAAACTGGACTCACAGGAGAGGTTCAAATCATAGAAAGTTAGGGTGTGAGTCCTCATGTAGTTAAGTCGGCATTGTCCCTTTTGTATTAAATTCGGATGCAAACTCTGTGTTTCATCGTCAATAAGAGGGTCCAAGGGATACAGTAAACCTGAAGTGAACCTTCGGAATCTAAAACAGGACTCACAGGAGAGGTTCAAAGTATAGAAAGTGAGAGTGTCAGTCCTCTTTTACTTAAGTCGGTATTTTGCCTTTTGTATTAAATTCGGATGCAATTCCTGTGTTTCATCGTCAATAAGAAGGTCCAAGGTATACAGTAAACCTGAAGTGAAGCATCGGAATGTAAAACTGGACTCACAGGAGAGGTTCAAATCATAGAAAGTGAGAGTGTCAGTCCTCTTTTACTTAAGTCGGCATTGTGCCTTTTGTATTAAATTCGAATGCAATTTCTGTGTTTCATCGTCAATGAGAAGGTCCAAGGGATACGGTAAACCTGAAGTGAAGCATCGGAATCTAAAACTGGACTCACATGAAAGGTTCAAATCATAGAAAGTGAGAGTGTCAGTCCTCTTTTACTTAAGTGGGCATTGTGCCTTTTGTATTAAATTCGGATGCAATTTCTGTGTTTCATCGTCAATAAGAAGGTGCAAGGTATACAGTAAACCTGAAGTGAGGCATCGGAATCTAAAACTGGACTCACAGGAGAGGTTCAAATCATAGAAAGTTAGGGTGTCAGTCCTCATGTAGTTAAGTCGGCATTGTGCCTTTTGTATTAAATTCGGATGCAAACTCTGTGTTTCATCGTAAATTAGAAAGTCCAAGGGATACAGTAAACCTGAAGTGAAGCATCGGAATCTAAAACTGGACTCACAGGAAAGGTTCAAATCACAGAAAGTGATAGTGTTAGTCCTCTTTTACTTAAGTCCTCATTGTGCCTTTTCTATTAAATTCGGATGCAATTTCTGTGTTTCATCGTCTATAAGAAGGTCCAAGGGATTAGTAAACCTGAAGTGAAGCATCGGAATCTGAAACTGGACTCACAGGAGAGGTTCAAATCATAGAAAGTTAGAGTGTCAGTCCTCTTGTACTTAAGTCGGCATTGTGCCTTTTGTATTAAATTCGGATGCAAACTCTGTGTTTCATCGTCAATAAGAAGGTCCAAGGGATACAGTAAACCTGAAGTGAAGCATCGGTTTATAAAACTAGACTCACAGGAGAGGTTCAAATCATAGAAAGTGAGAGTGTCAGTCCTCTAGTACTTAAGTCGGCATTGCGCCTATTGTATTGAATTCAGATGCAATTTCTGTGTTTCATCGTCAATAAGAAGGTCAAGGGAGACAGTAAACCTGAAGTGAAGCATCGGAATCTAAAACTGGACTCACAGGAGAGGTTCAAATCATTGAAAATGAGAGTGGAAGTCCTCTAGTAATTAAGTCGGCATTGTGCCTTTTGTATTGAGTTCGGATGCAATTTCTGTGTTTCATCGTCAATAAGAACGTCCAAGGGATACGGTAAACCTCAAGTGAAGCATCGGAATCTAAAACTGGACTCACAGGAAAGGTTCAAATCATAGAAAGTGAGAGTGTCAGTCCTCTTTTACTTAAGTCGGCATTGTGCCTTTTGTATTAAATTCGGATGCAATTTCTGTGTTTCATCGTCAATAAGAAGGTCCAAGATATACAGTAAACTTGAAGTGCAGCATCGGAATCTAAAACTGGACTCACAGGAGAGGTTCAGATCATAGAAAGTGAGAGTGTCAGCCTCTTTTACTGAAGTCGGCATTTTGCCTTTTGTATTAAATTCGGATACAATTTCTGTGTTTCATCGTCAATAAGAAGGTGCAAGGTATACAGTAAACCTAAAGTGTACATCGGAATCTAAAACTAAACTCACAGGAGAGGTTCAAATCATAGAAAGAGAGGGTGTCAGTCCTCTTTTACTTAAGTCGGCATTGTGCCTTTTGTATTAAATTCGGATGCAAACACTGTGTTTCATCGTCAATGAGAAGCTCCAAGGGATACAGTAAACCTGAAGTGAAGCATCGGAATCTAAAACTGGACTCACAGGGTAGGTTCAAATCAGAGAAAGTGAGAGTGTCAGTCCTCTTTTACTTAAGTCGGCATTTTGCCTTTTGTATTAAATTCGGATGCAATTCCTGTGTTTCATCGTCAATAAGAAGGTCCAAGGTATACAGTAAACCTGAAGTGAGGCATCGGAATCTAAAACTGGACTCACAGGAGAGGTTCAAATCATAGAAAGTTAGGGTGTCAGTCCTCATGTAGTTAAGTCGGCATTGTGCCTTTTGTATTAAATTCGGATGCAAACTCTGTGTTTCATCGTCAATAAGAGGGTCCAAGGGATACAGTAAACCTGAAGTGAACCTTCGGAATCTAAAACAGGACTCACAGGAGAGGTTCAAAGTATAGAAAGTGAGAGAGTCAGTCCTCTTTTACTTAAGTCGGCATTTTGCCTTTTGTATTAAATTCGGATGCAATTCCTGTGTTTCATCGTCAATAAGAAGGTCCAAGGTATACAGTAAACCTGAAGTGAAGCATCGGAATGTAAAACTGGACTCACAGGAGAGGTTCAAATCGTAGAAAGTGAGAGTGTCAGTCCTCTTTTACTTAAGTCGGCATTGTGCCTTTTGTATTAAATTCGGATGCAATTTCTGTGTTTCATCGTCAATGAGAAGGTCCAAGGGATACGGTAAACCTGAAGTGAAGCATCGGAATCTAAAACTGGACTCACAGGAAAGGTTCAAATCATAGAAAGTGAGAGTGTCAGTCCTCTTTTACTTAAGTGGGCATTGTGCCTTTTGTATTAAATTCGGATGCAATTTCTGTGTTTCATCGTCAATAAGAAGGTGCAAGGTATACAGTAAACCTGAAGTGAGGCATCGGAATCTAAAACTGGACTCACAGGAGAGGTTCAAATCATAGAAAGTTAGGGTGTCAGTCCTCATGTAGTTAAGTCGGCATTGTGCCTTTTGTATTAAATTCGGATGCAAACTCTGTGTTTCATCGTAAATTAGAAAGTCCAAGGGATACAGTAAACCTGAAGTGAAGCATCGGAATCTAGAACTGGACTCACAGGAAAGGTTCAAATCACAGAAAGTGATAGTGTTAGTCCTCTTTTACTTAAGTCCTCATTGTGCCTTTTCTATTAAATTCGGATGCAATTTCTGTGTTTCATCGTCTATAAGAAGGTCCAAGGGATTCGTAAACCTGAAGTGAAGCATAAGAATCTGAAACTGGACTCACAGGAGAGGTTCAAATCATAGAAAGTTAGAGTGTCAGTCCTCTTGTACTTAAGTCGGCATTGTGCCTTTTGTATTAAATTCGGATGCAAACTCTGTGTTTCATCGTCAATAAGAAGGTCCAAGGGATACAGTAAACCTGAAGTGAAGCATCGGTTTATAAAACTAGACTCACAGGAGAGGTTCAAATCATAGAAAGTGAGAGTGTCAGTCCTCTAGTACTTAAGTCGGCATTGCGCCTATTGTATTGAATTCAGATGCAATTTCTGTGTTTCATCGTCAATAAGAAGGTCCAAGGGAGACAGTAAACCTGAAGTGAAGCATCGGAATCTAAAACTGGACTCACAGGAGAGGTTCAAATCATTGAAAATGAGAGTGGAAGTCCTCTAGTAATTAAGTCGGCATTGTGCCTTTTGTATTGATTTCGGATGCAATTTCTGTGTTTCATCGTCAATAAGAACGTCCAAGGGATACGGTAAACCTGAAGTGAAGCATCGGAATCTAAAACTGGACTCACAGGAAAGGTTCAAATCATAGAAAGTGAGAGTGTCAGTCCTCTTTTACTTAAGTCGGCATTGTGCCTTTTGTATTAAATTCGGATGCAATTTCTGTGTTTCATCGTCAATAAGATGGTGCAAGGTATACAGTAAACCTGAAGTGAAGCATCGGAATCTAAAACTGGACTCACAGGAGAGGTTCAAATCATAGAAAATTAGGGTGTCAGTCCTCATGTGGTTAAGTCGGCATTGTGCCTTTTGTATTAAATTCGGATGCAAACTCTCTGTTTCATCGTAAATTAGAAAGTCCAAGGGATACAGTAAACCTGAAGTAAAGCATCGGAATCTAAAACTGCACTAGCAGGAGAGATTCAAATCATAGGAAGTTAGAGTGTCAGTCCTCTTGTACTTAAGTCGGCATTGTGCCTTTTGTATTGAATTTTGATGCAATTTCTGTGTTTCATCGTCAATGAGAAGGTCCAAGGGATGCAGTAAACCTGAAGTGAAGCATCGGAATCTAAAACTGGACTCACAGGAGAGGTTCAAATCATAGAAAGTGAGAGTGTCAAACCTCTTTCACTTAAGTCGGCATTGTGACTTTTGTATTAAATTCGGATGCAATTTCTGTGTTTCATCGTCAATAAGAAGGTCCACGGTATACAGTTAACTTGATGTGCAGCATCGGAATCTAAAACTGGACTCACAGGAGAGGTTCAGATCATAGAAAGTGAGAGTGTCAGCCTCTTTTACTGAAGTCGGCATTTTGCCTTTTGTATTAAATTCGGATGCAATTTCTGTGTTTCATCGTCAATAAGAAGGTGCAAGGTATACAGTAAACCTGAAGTGAAGCATCGGAATCTTAAACTAAACTCACAAGAGAGGTTCAAATCATAGAAAGAGAGGGTGTCAGTCCTCTTTTACTTAAGACGGCATTGTGCCTTTTGTATTAAATTCGGATGCAATTTCTGTGCTTCATCGTCAATAGGAAGATCCAAGGGATACAGTAAACCTGAAGTGAAGCATCGCAATCTAAAACTGGGCTCACAGGAGAATTTCAAGTCATAGTAAGTTAGAGTGTCAGTCCTCTTGTACTTATATCGGCATTGTGCCCTTTGAATTTAATTCCGATGCAATTTCTGTGTTTCATCGTCAATAAGAAAGTCCAAGGGATACAGTAAACCTGAAGTGAAGCATCGGAATCTAAAACTGCACTAGCAGGAGAGATTCAAATCATAGGAAGTTAGAGTGTCAGTCCTCTTGTACGGAAGTCGGCATTGTGCCTTTTGTTTTAAATTTAGGATGCAAACACTGTGTTTCATCGTCAATAAGAAGCTCCAAGGGATACAGTGAACCTGAAGTGAAGCATCAGAATCTAAAACTGGACTCACAGGAGAGGTTCAAATCATAGAAAATGAGAGTGTCAGTCCTCTAGTAGTTAAGTAGGCATTGCGCCTATTGTATTGATTTCGGATGCAATTTCTGTGTTTCATCGTCAAAAAGAATGTCCAAGGGATACAGTAAACATGAAGTGACCTTCGGAATCTAAAACTGGACTCGCAGGAGATCTTCAATGTATAGAAAGTGAGAGTGTCAGTCCTCTTTTACTTAAGTCGGCATTTTGCCTTTTGTATTAAATTCGGATGCAATTTCTGTGTTTCATCGTCAATAAGAAGGTCCAAGGTATACAGTAAACCTGAAGTGAAGCATCGGAATGTAAAACTGGACTCACAGGAGAGGTTCAAATCATAGAAAGTGAGAGTGTCAGTCCTCTTTTACTTAAGTCGGCATTGTGACTTTTGTATTAAATTCGGATGCAATTTCTGTGTTTCATCGTCAATAAGAAGGTCCAAGGGATACGGTAAACCTGAAGTGAAGCATCGGAATCTAAAACTGGACTCACAGGAGAGGTTCAAATCATAGAAAGTTAGAGTGTCAGACCTCTTGTACTTAAGTCGGCACTGTGCCTTTTGTATTAAATTCGGATGCAAACTCTGTGTTTCATCGTCAATAAGAAGGTCCAAGGGATACAGTAAACCTGAAGTGAAGCATCGGATACTAAAACTAGACTCACAGGAGAGGTTCAAATCATAGGAAGTGAGAGTGTCAGTCCTCTAGTACTTAAGTCGGCATTGCGCCTATTGTATTGAATTCAGATACAATTTCTGTGTTTCATCGTCAATAAGAAGATCCAAGGGAGACAGTAAGCCTGAAGTGAAGCATCGGAATCTAAAACTGGACTCACAGGAGAGGTTCAAATCATTGAAAATGAGAGTATAAGTCCTCTAGTACTTAAGTCGTCATTGTGCCTTTTGTATTGAGTTCGGATGCAATTTCTACGCTGCATCGTCATTAAGAAGGTCCAAGGGATGCAGTAAACCTGAAGTGAAGCATCGGAATCTAAAACTAGACTCACAGGAGAGGTTCAAATCATAGAAAGTGAGAGTGTCAGTCCTCTTTTACTTAAGTCGGCATTGTGCCTTTTGTATTAAATTCGGATGCAATTTCTGTGTTTCATCGTCAATAAGATGGTCCAAGGTATACAGTTAACCTGAAGTGAAGCATCGGAATGAAAAACTGGACTCACAGGAGAGGTTCAAATCATAGAAAGTGAGAGTGTCGGTCCTCTTTTACTTAAGTCGGCATTGTGCCTTTTGTATTAAATTCGGATGCAATCTCTGTGTTTCATCGTCAACAAGAAGGTCCAAGGGATACGGTAAACCTGAAGTGAAGCATCGGTATCTAAAACTGGACTCACAGGAAAGGTTCAAATCATCGAAAGTGAGAGTGTCAGTCCTCTTTTACTTAAGTCGGCATTGTGCCTTTTGTATTAAATTCGGATGCAATTTCTGTGTTTCATCGTCAATAAGAAGGTCCAAGGGATACAGTAAACCTGAAGTGAAGCATCGGAATCTAAAACTGAACTCACAGGAAAGGTTCAAATCATAGAAAGTGAGAGTGTCAGTCCTCTTTTACTTAAGTCGGCATTGTGCCTTTTGTATTAAATTCGGATGCAATTTCTGTGTTTCATCGTCAATAAGAAGGTGCAAGGTATACAGTAAACCTGAAGTGAGGCATCGGAATCTAAAACTGGACTCACAGGAGAGGTTCAAATCATAGAAAATTAGGGTGTCAGTCCTCATGTGGTTCAGTCGGCATTGTGCCTTTTGTATTAAATTCGGATGCAAACCCTCTGTTTCATCGTAAATTAGAAAGTCCAAGGGATACAGTAAACCTGAAGTGAAGCATCGGAATCTAAAACTGGACTCACAGGAGAGGTTCAAATCACAGAAAGTGAGAGTGTCAGTCCTCTTTTACTAAAGTCGGCATTGTGCTTTTTGTATTAAATTCGGATGCAATTTCTGTGTTTCATCGTCAACAAGAAGGTCCAAGGGACACAGTAAACCTGAAGTAAAGCATCGGAATCTAAAACTGGGCTCACAGGAAAGGTTCAAATCATAGTAAGTTAGAGTGTCAGTCCTCTTGTACTTAAGTCGGCATTGTGCCTTTTGTATTAAATTCGGATGCAAACTCTGTGTTTCATCGTCAATAAGAAGGTCCAAGGGATACAGTAAACCTGAAGTGAAGCATTGGATTCTAAAACTAGACTCACAGGAGAGGTTCATATCATAGAAAGTGAGAGTGTCAGTCCTCTAGTACTTAAGTCGGCATTGCGCCTATTGTATTGAATTCAGATGCAATTTCTGTGTTTCATCGTCAATAAGAAGGACCAAGGGATACGGTAAACCTGAAGTGAAGCATCGGAATCTAAAACTGGACACACAGGAGAGGTTCAAATCATTGGAAGTGAGAGTGTCAGTCCTCTAGTTCTTAAGTCGGCATTGTGCCTTTTGTATTGAATTTTGATGCAATTTCTGTGTTTCATCGTCAATGAGAACGTCCAAGGGATGCAGTAAACCTGAAGTGAAGCATCGGAATCTAAAACTGGACTCACAGGAGAGGTTCAAATCATAGAAAGTGAGAGTGTCAAACCTCTTTCACTTAAGTCGGCATTGTGCCTTTTGTATTAAATTCGGGTGCAATTTCTGTGTTTCATCGTCAATAAGAAGGTCCAAGGTATACAGTAAACTTGAAGTGCAGCATCGGAATCTAAAACTGGACTCACAGGAGAGGTTCAGATCATAGAAAGTGAGAGTGTCAGCCTCTTGTACTGAAGTCGGCATTTTGCCTTTTGTATTAAATTCGGATGCAATTTCTGTGTTTCATCGTCAATAAGAAGGTGCAAGGTATACAGTAAACCTGAAGTGAAGCATCGGAATCTAAAACTAAGCTCACAGGAGAGGTTCAAATCATAGAAAGAGAGGGTGTCAGTCCTCTTTTACTTAAGTCGGCATTGTGCCTTTAGTATTAAATTCGGATGCAATTTCTGTGCTTCATCGCCAATAGGAAGATCCAAGGGATACAGTAAACCTGAAGTGAAGCATCGCAATCTAAAACTGGGCTCACAGGAGAATTTCAAGTCATAGTAAGTTAGAGTGTCAGTCCTCTTGTACTTAAGTCGGCATTGTGTCCTTTGAATTTAATTCCGATGCAATTTCTGTGTTTCATCGTCAATAAGAAGGTCCAAGGGATACATTAAACCTGAAGTGAAGCATCGGAATCTAAAACTGCACTCACAGGAGAGATTCAAATCATAGGAAGTTAGAGTGTCAGTCCTCTTGTACTTAAGTCGGCATTGTGCCTTTTGTATTAAATTCGGATGCAAACACTGTGTTTCATCGTCAATAAGAAGCTCCAAGGGATACAGTTAACCTAAAGTGAAGCTTCAGAATCTAAAACTGGACTCACAGGAGAGGTTCAAATCATAGAAAATGAGAGTGTCAGTCCTCTAGTAGTTAAGTCGGCATTGCGCCTATTGTATTGAATTCGGATGCAATTTTTGTGTTTCATCGTCAAAAATAAGGTCCAAGGGATACAGTAAACATGAAGTGAACCTTCGGAATCTAAAACTGGACTCACAGGAGAGGTTCAAAGTATAGAAAGTGAGAGTGTCAGTCCTCTTTTACTTAAGTCGGCATTGTGCCTTTTGTATTAAATTCGGATGCAATTTCTGTGTTTCATCGTCAATAAGAAGGTCCAAGGGATACGGTAAACCTGAAGTGAAGCATCGGAATCTAAAACTGGACTCACAGGAAAGGTTCAAATCATAGAAAGTGAGAGTGTCAGTCCTCTTTTACTTAAGTCGGCATTGTGCCTTTTGTATTAAATTCGGATGCAATTTCTGTGTTTCATCGTCAATAAGAAGGTGCAAGGTATACAGTAAACCTGAAGTGAGGAATCGGAATCTAGAACTGGACTCACAGGAGAGGTTCTAATCATAGAAAGTTAGGGTGTCAGTCCTCATGTAGTTAAGTCGGCATTGTGCCTTTTGTATTAAATTCGGATGCAAACTCTGTGTTTCATCGTAAATTAGAAAGTCCGAAGGAATACAGTAAACCTGAAGTGAAGCATCGGAATCTAAAACTGGACTCACAGGAAAGGTTCAAATCACAGAAAGTGAGAGTGTTTGACCTCTTTTACTTAAGTCCTCATTGTGCCTTTTCTATTAAATTAGGATGCAATTTCTGTGTTTCATCGTCTATAAGAAGGTCCAAGGGATATAGTAAACCTGAAGTGAAGCATCGGCATCTAAAACTGGACTCACAGGAGAGGTTCAAATCATAGAAAGTTAGAGTGTCAGTCCTCTTGTACTTAAATCGGCATTGTGCCTTTTGTATTAAATTCGGATGCAAACTCTGTGTTTCATCGTCAAGAAGAAGGTCCAAGGGATACAGTAAACCTGAAGTGAAGCATCGGATTCTAAAACTAGACTCACAGGAGAGGTTCAAATCATAGGAAGTGAGAGTGTCAGTCCTTTAGTACTTAAGTCGGAATTGCGCCTATTGTATTGAATTCAGATACAATTTCTGTGTTTCATCGTCAATAAGAAGATCCAAGGGAGACAGTAAACCTGAAGTGAAGCATCGGAATCTAAAACTGGACTCACAGGAGAGGTTCAAATCATTGAAAATGAGAGTGGAAGTCCTCTAGTACTTAAGTCGGCATTGTGCCTTTTGTATTGAGTTCGGATGCAATTTCTGCGCTGCATCGTCATTAAGAAGGTCCTAGGGATGCAGAAAACCTGAAGTGAAGCATCGGAATCTAAAACTGGACTCACAGGAGAGGTTCAAATCATAGAAAGTGAGAGAGTCAGTCCTCTTTTACTTAAGTCGGCATTGTGCCTTTTGTATTAAATTCGGATGCAATTTCTGTGTTTCATCGTCAATAAGAAGGTCCAAGGGATACGGTAAACCTGAAGTGAAGCATCGGAATCTAAAACTGGAATCACAGGAAAGGTTCAAATCATCGAAAGTGAGAGTGTCAGTCCTCTTTTACTTAAGTCGGCATTGTGCCTTTTGTATTATATTCGGATGCAATATCTGTGTTTCATCGTCAATAAGAAGGTCCAAGGGATACAGTAAACCTGAAGTGAAGCATCGGAATCTAAAACTGGACTCACAGGAAAGGTTCAAATCATAGAAAGTGAGAGTGTCAGTCCTCTTTTACTTAAGTCGGCATTTTGCCTTTTGTATTAAATTCGGATGCAATTTCTGTGTTTCATCGTCAATAAGAAGGTCCAAGGGATACGGTAAACCTGAAGTGAAGCATCGGAATCTAAAACTGGACTCACAGGAAAGGTTCAAATCATAGAAAGTGAGAGTGTCAGTCCTCTTTTACTTAAGTCGGCATTGTGCCTTTTGTATTAAATTCGGATGCAATTTCTGTGTTTCATCGTCAATAAGAAGGTGCAAGGTATACAGTAAACCTGAAGTGAGGAATCGGAATCTAGAACTGGACTCACAGGAGAGGTTCTAATCATAGAAAGTTAGGGTGTCAGTCCTCATGTAGTTAAGTCGGCATTGTGCCTTTTGTATTAAATTCGGATGCAAACTCTGTGTTTCATCGTAAATTAGAAAGTCCGAAGGAATACAGTAAACCTGAAGTGAAGCATCGGAATCTAAAACTGGACTCACAGGAAAGGTTCAAATCATAGAAAGTGAGAGTGTCAGTCCTCTTTTACTTAAGTCGGCATTGTGCCTTTTGTATTAAATTCGGATGCAATTTCTGTGTTTCATCGTCAATAAGAAGGTGCAAGGTATACAGTAAACCTGAAGTGAGGAATCGGAATCTAGAACTGGACTCACAGGAGAGGTTCTAATCATAGAAAGTTAGGGTGTCAGTCCTCATGTAGTTAAGTCGGCATTGTGCCTTTTGTATTAAATTCGGATGCAAACTCTGTGTTTCATCGTAAATTAGAAAGTCCGAAGGAATACAGTAAACCTGAAGTGAAGCATCGGAATCTAAAACTGGACTCACAGGAAAGGTTCAAATCACAGAAAGTGAGAGTGTTTGACCTCTTTTACTTAAGTCCTCATTGTGCCTTTTCTATTAAATTAGGATGCAATTTCTGTGTTTCATCGTCTATAAGAAGGTCCAAGGGATATAGTAAACCTGAAGTGAAGCATCGGCATCTAAAACTGGACTCACAGGAGAGGTTCAAATCATAGAAAGTTAGAGTGTCAGTCCTCTTGTACTTAAATCGGCATTGTGCCTTTTGTATTAAATTCGGATGCAAACTCTGTGTTTCATCGTCAAGAAGAAGGTCCAAGGGATACAGTAAACCTGAAGTGAAGCATCGGATTCTAAAACTAGACTCACAGGAGAGGTTCAAATCATAGGAAGTGAGAGTGTCAGTCCTTTAGTACTTAAGTCGGAATTGCGCCTATTGTATTGAATTCAGATACAATTTCTGTGTTTCATCGTCAATAAGAAGATCCAAGGGAGACAGTAAACCTGAAGTGAAGCATCGGAATCTAAAACTGGACTCACAGGAGAGGTTCAAATCATTGAAAATGAGAGTGGAAGTCCTCTAGTACTTAAGTCGGCATTGTGCCTTTTGTATTGAGTTCGGATGCAATTTCTGCGCTGCATCGTCATTAAGAAGGTCCTAGGGATGCAGAAAACCTGAAGTGAAGCATCGGAATCTAAAACTGGACTCACAGGAGAGGTTCAAATCATAGAAAGTGAGAGAGTCAGTCCTCTTTTACTTAAGTCGGCATTGTGCCTTTTGTATTAAATTCGGATGCAATTTCTGTGTTTCATCGTCAATAAGAAGGTCCAAGGGATACGGTAAACCTGAAGTGAAGCATCGGAATCTAAAACTGGAATCACAGGAAAGGTTCAAATCATCGAAAGTGAGAGTGTCAGTCCTCTTTTACTTAAGTCGGCATTGTGCCTTTTGTATTATATTCGGATGCAATATCTGTGTTTCATCGTCAATAAGAAGGTCCAAGGGATACAGTAAACCTGAAGTGAAGCATCGGAATCTAAAACTGGACTCACAGGAAAGGTTCAAATCATAGAAAGTGAGAGTGTCAGTCCTCTTTTACTTAAGTCGGCATTGTGCCTTTTGTATTAAATTCGGATGCAATTTCTGTGTTTCATCGTCAATAAGAAGGTGCAAGGTATACAGTAAACCTGAAGTGAGGCATCGGAATCTAAAACTGGACTCACAGGAGAGGTTCAAATAATAGAAAATTAGGGTGTCAGTCCTCATGTGGTTAAGTCGGCATTGTGCCTTTTGTATTAAATTCCGATGCAAACCCTCTGTTTCATCGTAAATTAGAAAGTCCAAGGGATACAGTAAACCTGATGTGAAGCATCGGAATCTAAAACTGGACTCACAGGAGAGGTTCAAATCATAGAAAGTGAGAGTGTGAGTCCTCTTTCACTTAAGTCGGCATTGTGCCTTTTGTATTAAATTCGTATGCAATTTCTGTGTTTCATCGTCAATAAGAAGGTCCAAGGGATACGGTAAACCTGAAGTGAAGCATCGGAATCTTAAACTGGACTCACAGGAAAGGTTCAAATCATAGAAAGTGAGAGTGTCAGTCCTCTTTTACTTAAGTCGGCATTGTGCCTTTTGTATAAAATTCGGATGCAATTTCTGTGTTTCATCGTCAATAAGAAGGTCCAAGGTATACAGTAAACCTGAAGTGAAGCATCAGAATGTAAAACTGGACTCACAGGAGAGGTTCAAATCATAGAAAGTGAGAGTGTCAGTCCTCTTTTACTTAAGTCGGCATTGTGCCTTTTGTATTAAATTCGGATGCAATTTCTGTGTTTCATCGTCAATAAGAAGGTCCAAGGGATACGGTAAACCTGAAGTGAAGCATCGGAATCTAAAACTGGACTCACAGGAAAGGTTCAAATCATAGAAAGCTAGAGTGTCAGTCCTCTTGTACTTAAATCGGCATTGTGCCTTTTGTATTAAATTCGGATGCAAACTCTGTGTTTCATCGTCAATAAGAAGGTCCAAGGGATACAGTCAACCTGAAGTGAAGCATCGTATTCTAAAACTAGACTCACAGGAGAGGTTCAAATCATAGGAAGTGAGAGTGTCAGTCCTCTAGTACTTAAGTCGGAATTGCGCCTATTGTATTGAATTCAGATACAATTTCTGTGTTTCATCGTCAATAAGAAGATCCAAGGGAGACAGTGAACCTGAAGTGAAGCATCGGAATCTAAAACTGGACTCACAGGAGAGGTTCAAATCACAGAAAGTGTGAGTGTCAGTCCTCTTTTACTAAAGTCGGCATTGTGCTTTTTGTATTAAATTCGGATGCAATTTCTGTGTTTCATCGTGAACAAGAAGGTCCAGGGGATACAGTAAACCTGAAGTAAAGCATCGGAATCTAAAACTGGGCTCACAGGAAAGGTTCAAATCATAGTAAGTTAGAGTGTCAGTCCTCTTGTACTTAAGTCGGCATTGTGCCCTTTGAATTTAATTCCGATGCAATTTCTGTGTATCATCGTCAATAAGAAGGTCCAAGGGATACAGTAAACCTGAAGTGAAGCATCGGAATCTAAAACTGCACTCACAGGAGAGATTCAAATCATAGGAAGTTAGAGTGTCAGTCCTCTTGTACTTAAGTCGGCATTGTGCCTTTTGTATTAAATTCGGATGCAAACTCTGTGTTTCATCGTCAATAAGAAGGTCCAAGGGATACAGTAAACCTGAAGTGAAGCATCGGATTCTAAAACTAGACTCACAGGAGAGGTTCATATCATAGAAAGTGAGAGTGACAGTCCTCTAGTACTTAATTCGGCATTGCGCCTATTGTATTGAATTCAGTTGCAATTTCTGTGTTTCATCGTCAATAAGAAGGTCCAAGGGAGACAGTAAACCTGAAGTGAAGCATCGGAATCTAAAACTGGACTCACAGGAGAGGTTCAAATCATTGAAAATGAGAGTGGAAGTCCTCTAGTACTTAAGTCGGCATTGTGCCTTTTGTATTGAGTTCGGATGCAATTTCTGTGTTTCATCGTCAATAAGAAGGTCCAAGGGATACGGTAAACCTGAAGTGAGCATCGGAATCTAAAACTGGACTCACAGGAAAGGTTCAAATCATAGAAAGTGAGAGTGTCAGTCCTCTTTTACTTAAGTCGGCATTGTGCCTTTTGTATTAAATTCGGATGCAATTTCTGTGTTTCATCGTCAATAAGAAGGTGCAAGGTATACAGTAAACCAGAAGTAAGGCATCGGAATCTAAAACTGGACTCACAGGAGAGCTTCAAATTATAGAAAATTAGGGTGTCAGTCCTCATGTGGTTAAGTCGGCATGGTGCCTTTTGCATTAAATTCGGATGCAAACTCTCTGTTTCATCGTAAATTAGAAAGTCCAAGGGATACAGTAAACCTGAAGTGAAGCATCGGAATCTAAAACTGGACTCACAGGAGAGGTTCAAATCATAGAAAGTGAGAGTGTCAGTCCTCTTTTACTTAAGTCGGCATTGTGCCTTTTGTATTAAATTCGGATGCAATTTCTGTGTTTCATCGTCAATAAGAAGGTCCAAGGGATACGGTAAACCTGAAGTGAAGCATCGGAATCTAAAACTGGACTCACAGGAAAGGTTCAAATCATAGAAAGTGAGAGTGTCAGTCCTCTTTTACTTAAGTCGGCATTGTGCCTTTTATATTAAATTCGGATGCAATATCTGTGTTTCATCGTCAATAAGAAGGTCCAAGGTATACAGTAAACCTGAAGTGAAGCATCGGAATGTAAAACTGGACTCACAGGAGAGGTTCAAATCATAGAAAGTGAGAGTGTCAGTCCTCTTTTACTTAAGTCGGCATTGTGCCTTTTGTATTAAATTCGGATGCAATTTCTGTGTTTCATCGTCAATAAGAAGGTCCAAGGGATACAGTAAACCTGAAGTGAAGCATCGGAATCTAAAACTGGACTCACAGGAAAGGTTCAAATCATAGAAAGTGAGAGTGCCAGTCCTCTTTTACTTAAGTCATCATTGTGCCTTTTGTATTAAATTCGGATGCAATTTCTGTGTTTCATCGTCAATAAGAAGGTGCAAGGTATACAGTAAACCTGAAGTGAGGCATCGGAATCGAAAACTGGACTCACAGGAGAGGTTCAAATCATAGAAAGTTAGGGTGTCAGTCCTCATGTAGTTAAGTCGGCATTGAGCCTTTTTTATTAAATTCGGATGCAAACTCTGTGTTTCATCGTAAATTAGAAAGTCCAAGGGATACAGTAAACCTGAAGTGAAGCATCGAAATCTAAAACTGGACTCACAGGAAAGGTTCAAATCACAGAAAGTGAGAGTGTTATACCTCTTTTACTTAAGTCCTCATTGTGCCTTTTCTATTAAATTCGGATGCAATTTCTGTGTTTCATCGTCTATAAGAAGGTCCAAGGGATATAGTAAACCTGAAGTGAAGCATCGGAATCTAAAACTGGACTCACAGGAGAGGTTCAAATCATAGAAAGTTAGAGTGTCAGTCCTCTTGTACTTAAGTCGGCATTGTGCCTTTTGTATTAAATTCGGATGCAAACTCTGTGTTTCATCGTCAATAAGAGGGTCCAAGGGATACAGTAAACCTGAAGTGAAGCATCGGATTCTAAAACTAGACTCACAGGAGAGGTTCAAATCATAGAAAGTGAGAGTGTCAGTCCTCTAGTACTTAAGTCGGAATTGCGCCTATTGTACTGAATTCAGATACAATTTCTGTGTTTCATCGTCAATAAGAGGATCCAAGGGAGACAGTAAACCTGAAGTGAACCATAGGAATCTAAAACTGGACTCACAGGAGAGGTTCAAATCATTGAAAATGAGAGTGGAAGTCCTCTAGTACTTAAGTCGGCATTGTGCCTTTTGTATTGAGTTCGGATGCAATTTCTGCGCTGCATCGTCATTAAGAAGGTCCGAGGGATGCAGAAAACCTGAAGTGAAGCATCGGAATCTAAAACTGGACCCACAGGAGAGGTTCAAATCATAGAAAGTGAGAGTGTCAGTCCTCTTTTAGTTAAGTCGGCATTGTGCCTTTTGTATTAAATTCGGATGCAATTTCTGTGTTTCATCGTCAATAAGAAGGTCCAAGGTATACAGTTAACCTGAAGTGAAGCATCGGAATGAAAAACTGGACTCACAGGAAAGGTTCAAATCATAGAAAGCTAGAGTGTCAGTCCTCTTGTACTTAAATCGGCATTGTGCCTTTTGTATTAAATTCGGATGCAAACTCTGTGTTTCATCGTCAATAAGAAGGTCCAAGGGATACAGTAAACCTGAAGTGAAGCATCGTATTCTAAAACAAGACTCACAGGAGAGGTTCAAATCATAGGAAGTGAGAGTGTCAGTCCTCTAGTACTTAAGTCGGAATTGCGCCTATTGTATTGAATTCAGATTCAATTTCTGTGTTTCATCGTCAATAAGAAGATCCAAGGGAGACAGTAAACCTGAAGTGAAGCATCGGAATCTAAAACTGGACTCACAGGAGAGGTTCAAATCACAGAAAGTGTGAGTGTCAGTCCTCTTTTACTAAAGTCGGCATTGTGCCTTTTGTATTAAATTCGGATGCAATTTCTGTGTTTCATCGTCAACAAGAAGGTCCAGGGGATACAGTAAACCTGAAGTAAAGCATCGGAATCTAAAACTGGGCTCACTGGAAAGGTTCAAATCATAGTAAGTTAGAGTGTCAGTCCTCTTGTACTTAAGTCGGCATTGTGCCCTTTGAATTTAATTCCGATGCAATTTCTGTGTATCATCGTCAATAGGAAGGTCCAAGGGATACAGTAAACCTAAGGTGAAGCATCGGAATCTAAAACTGCACTCACAGGAGAGATTCAAATCATAGGAAGTTAGAGTGTCAGTCCTCTTGTACTTAAGTCGGCATTGTGCCTTTTGTATTAAATTCGGATGCAAACTCTGTGTTTCATCGTCAATAAGAAGGTCCAAGGGATACAATAAACCTGAAGTGAAGCATCGGAATCTAAAACTGGACTCACAGGAGAGGTTCAAATCATTGAAAATGAGAGTGGAAGTCCTCTAGTACTTAAGTCGGCATTGTGCCTTTTGTATTGAGTTCGGATGCAATTTCTGTGTTTCATCGTCAATAAGAAGGTCCAAGGGATACGGTAAACCTGAAGTGAGCATCGGAATCTAAAACTGGACTCACAGGAAAGGTTCAAATCATAGAAAGTGAGAGTGTCAGTCCTCTTTTACTTAAGTCGGCATTGTGCCTTTTGTATTAAATTCGGATGCAATTTCTGTGTTTCATCGTCAATAAGAAGGTGCAAGGTATACAGTAAACCAGAAGTAAGGCATCGGAATCTAAAACTGGACTCACAGGAGAGGTTCAAATCATAGAAAATTAGGGTGCCAGTCCTCATGTGGTTAAGTCGGCATGGTGCCTTTTGTATTAAATTCGGATGCAAACTCTCTGGTTCATCGTAAATTAGAAAGTCCAAGGGATACAGTAAACCTGAAGTGAAGCATCGGAATCTAAAACTGGACTCACAGGAGAGGTTCAAATCATAGAAAGTGAGAGTGTCAGTCCTCTTTTACTTAAGTCGGCATTGTGCCTTTTGTATTAAATTCGGATGCAATTTCTGTGTTTCATCGTCAATAAGAAGGTCCAAGGGATACGGTAAACCTTAAGTGAAGCATCGGAATCTAAAACTGGACTCACAGGAAAGGTTCAAATCATAGAAAGTGAGAGTGTCAGTCCTCTTTTACTTAAGTCGGCATTGTGCCTTTTGTATTAAATTCGGATGCAATTTCTGTGTTTCATCGTCAATAAGAAGGTCCAAGGTATACAGTAAACCTGAAGTGAAGCATCGGAATGTAAAACTGGACTCACAAGAGAGGTTCAAATCATAGAAAGTGAGAGTGTCAGTCCTCTTTTACTTAAGTCGGCATTGTGCCTTTTGTATTAAATTCGGATGCAATTTCTGTGTTTCATCGTCAATAAGAAGGTCCAAGGGATACAGTAAACCTGAAGTGAAGCATCGGAATCTAAAACTGGACTCACAGGAAAGGTTCAAATCATAGAAAGGGAGAGTGCCAGTCCTCTTTTACTTAAGTCGGCATTGTGCCTCTTGTATTAAATTCGGATGCAATTTCTGTGTTTCATCGTCAATAAGAAGGTGCAAGGTATACAGTAAACCTGAAGTGAGGCATCGGAATCTAAAACTGGACTCACAGGAGAGGTTCAAATCATAGAAAGTTAGGCTGTCAGTCCTCATGTAGTTAAGTCGGCATTGTGCCTTTTTTATTAAATTCGGATGCAAACTCTGTGTTTCATCGTAAATTAGAAAGTCCAAGGGATACAGTAAACCTGAAGTGAAGCATCGGAATCTAAAACTGGACTCACAGGAAAGGTTCAAATCACAGAAAGTGAGAGTGTTATACCTCTTTTACTTAAGTCCTCATTGTGCCTTTTCTATTAAATTCGGATACAATTTCTGTGTTTCATCGTCTATAAGAAGGTCCAAGGGATATAGTAAACCTGAAGTGAAGCATCGGAATCTAAAACTCGACTCACAGGAGAGGTTCAAATCATAGAAAGTTAGAGTGTCAGTCCTCTTGTACTTAAGTCGGCATTGTGCCTTTTGTATTAAATTCGGATGCAAACTCTGTGTTTCATCGTCAATAAGAGGGTCCAAGGGATACAGTAAACCTGAAGTGAAGCATCGGATTCTAAAACTAGACTCACAGGAGAGGTTCAAATCATAGAAAGTGAGAGTGTCAGTCCTCTAGTACTTAAGTCGGAATTGCGCCTATTGTATTGAATTCAGATAAAATTTCTGTGTTTCATCGTCAATAAGAGGATCCAAGGGAAACAGTAAACCTGAAGTGAAGCATCGGAATCTAAAACTGGACTCACAGGAGAGGTTCAAATCATTGAAAATGAGAGTGGAAGTCCTCTAGTACTTAAGTCGGCATTGTGCCTTTTGTATTGAGTTCGGATGCAATTTCTGCGCAGCATCGTCATTAAGAAGGTCCAAGGGATACGGTAAACCTGAAGTGAAGCATCGGAATTTAAAACTGGACTCACAGGAAAGGTTCAAATCATCGAAAGTGAGAGTGTCAGTCCTCTTTTACTTAAGTCGGCATTGTGCCTTTTGTATTATATTCGGATGCAATTTCTGTGTTTCATCGTCAATAAGAAGGTCCAAGGGATACAGTAAACCTGAAGAGAAGCATCGGAATTCAAAACTGGACTCACAGGAAAGGTTCAAATCATAGAAAGTGAGAGTGTCAGTCCTCTTTTACTTAAGTCGGCATTGTGCCTTTTGTATTAAATTCGGATGCAATTTCTGTGTTTCATCGTCAATAAGAAGGTGCAAGGTATACAGTAAACCTGAAGTGAGGCATCGGAATCCAAAACTGGACTCACAGGAGAGGTTCAAATAATAGAAAATTAGGGTGTCAGTCCTCATGTGGTTAAGTCGGCATTGTGCCTTTTGTATTAAATTCGGATGCAAACCCTCTGTTTCATCGTAAATTAGAAAGTCCAAGGGATACAGTAAACCTGAAGTGAAGCATCGGAATCTAAAACTGGACTCACAGGAAAGGTTCAAATCATAGAAAGTGAGAGTGCCAGTCCTCTTTTACTTAAGTCGGCATTGTGCCTTTTGTATTAAATTCGGATGCAATTTCTGTGTTTCATCGTCAATAAGAAGGTGCAAGGTATACAGTAAACCTGAAGTGAGGCATCGGAATCTGAAACTGGACTCACAGGAGAGGTTCAAATCATAGAAAGTTAGGGTGTCAGTCCTCATGTAGTTAAGTCGGCATTGTGCCTTTTGTATTAAATTCGGATGCAAACCCTCTGTTTCATCGTAAATTAGAAAGTCCAAGGGATACAGTAAACCTGAAGTGAAGCATCGGAATCTAAAACTGGACTCACAGGATAGGTTCAAATCACAGAAAGTGAGAGTGTTATACCTCTTTTAGTTAAGTCCTCATTATGCCTTTTCTATTAAATTCGGATGCAATTTCTGTGTTTCATCGTCTATAAGAAGGTCCAAGGGATATAGTAAACCTGAAGTGAAGCATCGGAATCTAAAACTGGACTCACAGGAGAGGTTCAAATCATAGAAAGTTAGAGTGTCAGTCCTCTTGTACTTAAGTCGGCATTGTGCCTTTTGTATTAAATTCGGATGCAATTTCTGTGTTTCATCGTCAATAAGAAGCTCCTAGGTATACAGTTAACCTGAAGTGAAGCATCGGAATGAAAAACTGGACTCACAGGAGAGGTTCAAATCATACAAAGTGAGAGTGTCAGTCCTCTTTTACTTAAGTCGGCATTGTGCCTTTTGTATTAAATTCGGATGCAATTTCTGTGTTTCATCGTCAATAAGAAGGTCCAAGGGATACGGTAAACCTGAAGTGAAGCATCGGAATCTAAAACTGGACTCACAGGAAAGGTTCAAATCATCGAAAGTGAGAGTGTCAGTCCTCTTTTACTTAAGTCGGCATTGTGCATTTTGTATTATATTCGGATGCAATTTCTGTGTTTCATCGTCAATAAGAAGGTCCAAGGGATACAGTAAACCTGAAGTGAAGCATCGGAATCTAAAACTGGACTCACAGGAAAGGTTCAAATCATAGAAAGTGAGAGTGTCAGTCCTCTTTTACTTAAGTCGGCATTATGCCTTTAGTATTAAATTCGGATGCAATTTCTGTGTTTCATCGTCAATAAGAAGGTGCAAGGTATACAGTAAACCTGAAGTGAGGCATCGGAATCTAAAACTGGACTCACAGGAGAGGTTCAAATAATAGAAAATTAGGGTGTCAGTCCTCATGTGGTTAAGTCGGCATTGTGCCTTTTGTATTAAATTCGGATGCAAACCCTCTGTTTCATCGTAAATTAGAAAGTCCAAGGGATACAGTAAACCTGAAGTGAAGCATCGGAATCTAAAACTGGACTCACAGGAGAGGTTCAAATCACAGAAAGTGAGAGTGTCAGTCCTCTTTTACTAAAGTCGGCATTGTGCCTTTTGTATTAAATTCGGATGCAATTTCTGTGTTTCATCGTCAACAAGAAGGTCCAAGGGATACAGTAAACCGGAAGTAAAGCATCGGAATCTAAAACTGGGCTCACAGGAAAGGTTCAAATCATAGTAAGTTAGAGTGTCAGTCCTCTTGTACTTAAGTCGGCATTGTGCCCTTTGAATTTAATTCCGATGCAATTTCTGTGTTTCATCGTCAATAAGAAGGTCCAAGGGATACAGTAAACCTGAAGTGAAGCATCGGAATCTAAAACTGCACTCACAGGAGAGATTCAAATCATAGGAAGTTAGAGTGTCAGTCCTCTTGTACTTAAGTCGGCATTGTGCCTTTTGTATTAAATTCGGATGCAATTTCTGTGTTTCATCGTCAATAAGAAGGTCCTAGGTATACAGTTAACCTGAAGTGAAGCATCGGAATGAAAAACTGGACTCACAGGAGAGGTTCAAATCATAGAAAGTGAGAGTGTCAGTCCTCTTTTACTTAAGTCGGCATTGTGCCTTTTGTATTAAATTCGGATGCAATTTCTGTGTTTCATCGTCAATAAGAAGGTCCAAGGGATACGGTAAACCTGAAGTGAAGCATCGGAATCTAAAACTGGACTCACAGGAAAGGTTCAAATCATCGAAAGTGAGAGTGTCAGTCCTCTTTTACTTAAGTCGGCATTGTGCATTTTGTATTATATTCGGATGCAATTTCTGTGTTTCATCGTCAATAAGAAGGTCCAAGGGATACAGTAAACCTGAAGTGAAGCATCGGAATCTAAAACTGGACTCACAGGAAAGGTTCAAATCATAGAAAGTGAGAGTGTCAGTCCTCTTTTACTTAAGTCGGCATTATGCCTTTAGTATTAAATTCGGATGCAATTTCTGTGTTTCATCGTCAATAAGAAGGTGCAAGGTATACAGTAAACCTGAAGTGAGGCATCGGAATCTAAAACTGGACTCACAGGAGAGGTTCAAATAATAGAAAATTAGGGTGTCAGTCCTCATGTGGTTAAGTCGGCATTGTGCCTTTTGTATTAAATTCGGATGCAAACCCTCTGTTTCATCGTAAATTAGAAAGTCCAAGGGATACAGTAAACCTGAAGTGAAGCATCGGAATCTAAAACTGGACTCACAGGAGAGGTTCAAATCACAGAAAGTGAGAGTGTCAGTCCTCTTTTACTAAAGTCGGCTTTGTGCCTTTTGTATTAAATTCGGATGCAAACTCTGTGTTTCATCGTAAATTAGAAAGTCCAAGGGATACAGTAAACCTGAAGTGAAGCATCGGAATCTAAAACTGGACTCACAGGAAAGGTTCAAATCACAGAAAGTGAGAGTGTTAGTCCTCTTTTACTTAAGTCCTCATTGTGCCTTTTCTATTAAATTCGGATGCAATTTCTGTGTTTCATCGTCTATAAGAAGGTCCAAGGGATATAGTAAACCTGAAGTGAAGCATCGGAATCTAAAACTGGACTCACAGGAGAGGTTCAAATCATTGAAAATGAGAGTGGAAGTCCTCTAGTACTTAAGTCGGCATTGTGCCTTTTGTATTGAGTTCGGATGCAATTTCTGCGCTTCATCGTCATTAAGAAGGTCCAAGGGATGCAGTAAACCTGAAGTGAAGCATCGGAATCTAAAACTGGACTCACAGGAGAGGTTCAAATCATAGAAAGTGAGAGTGTCAGTCCTCTTTTACTTAAGTCGGCATTGTGCCTAATGTATTAAATTCGGATGCAATTTCTGTGTTTCATCGTCAATAAGAAGGTCCAAGGTATACAGCTAACCTGAAGTGAAGCATCGGAATGAAAAACTGGACTCACAGGAGAGGTTCAAATCATAGAAAGTGAGAGTGTCAGTCCTCTTTTACTTAAGTCGGCATTGTGCCTTTTGTATTAAATTCGGATGCAATTTCTGTGTTTCATAGTCAATAAGAAGGTCCAAGGGATACGGTAAACCTGAAGTGAAGCATCGGAATCAAAAACTGGACTCACAGGAAAGGTTCAAATCATCGAAAGTGAGAGTGTCAGTCCTCTTTTACTTAAGTCGGCATTGTGCCTTTTGTATTAAATTCGGATGCAATTTCTGTGTTTCATCGTCAATAAGAAGGTGCAAGATATACAGTAAACCTGAAGTGAGGCATCGGAATCTAAAAAAGGACTCACAGGAGAGGTTTAAATCATAGAAAATTAGGGTGTCAGTCCTCTTGTAGTTAAGTCGGCATTGTGCCTTTTGTATTAAATTCGGATGCAAACTCTGTGTTTCATCGTAAATTAGAAAGTCCAAGGGATACAGTAAACCTGAAGTGAAGCATCGGAATCTAAAACTGGACTCAAAGGAGAGGTTCGAATCACAGAAAGTGAGAGTGTCAGTCCTCTTGTACTTAAGTCGGCATTGTGCCTTTTGTATTAAATTCGGATGCAAACTCTGTGTTTCAACGTAAATAAGAAGGTCCAAGGGATACAGTAAACCTGAAGTGAAGCATCGGAATCTAAAACTGGACTCACAGGAGAGGTTCAAAACATAGAAAGTTAGAGAGTCAGTCCTCTTGCACTTAAGTCGGCATTGTGCCTTTTGAATTTAATTCCGATGCAATTTCAGTGTTTCATCGTCAATAAGAAGGTGCAAGGTATACAGTAAACCTGAAGTGAAAGATCGGAATCTAAAACAAATATCACAGGAGAGCTTCAAAACATAGACAGTTAGAGTGTCGGTCCTCTTGTACTTATGTCGGCATTGTGCCTTTTGTATTAAATTCGGGTGCAATTTCTGTGTCTCATCGTCAATAAGAAGGTCCAAGGCATACAGTAAACCTGAAGTGAAGCATCGGAATCTAAAACTGGACTCACAGGAGAGGTTCAAATCATAGAAAGTGAGAGTGTCAGTGCCCTTTTACTTAGGTCGGCATTGTGCCTTTTGTATTACATTCGGATGCAATTTCTGTGTTTCATCGTCAATAAGAAGGTCCAAGGTATACAGTAAACCTGAAGTGAAGCATCGGAATGTAAAACTGGACTCACAGGAGAGGTTCAAGTCGTAGAAGGTGAGAGTGTCAGTCCTCTTTTACTTAAGTCGGCATTGTGCCTTTTGTATTAAATTCGGATGCAATTTCTGTGTTTCATCGTCAATAAGAAGGTGCAAGGTATACAGTAAACCTGAAGTGAGGCATCGGAATCTTAAACTGGACTCACAGGAGAGGTTCAAATCATAGAAAGTGAGAGTGTCAGCCTCTTTTACTGAAGTCGGCATTGTGCCTTTTGTATTAAATTCGGATGCAATTTCTGTGTTTCATCGTCAATAAGAAGGTCCAAGGTATACAGTAAACCTGAAGTGAAGCATCGGAATCTAAAACAAATCTCACGGGAGAGCTTCAAAACATAGACAGTTAGAGTGTCGGTCCTCTTGTACTTATGTCGGCATTGTGCCTTTTGTATTAAATTCGGATGCAATTTCTGTGTTTCATCGTCAATAAGAAGGTCCAAGGCATACAGTAAATCTGAAGTGAAGCATCGGAATCTAAAACTAGACTCACAGGAGAGGGTCAAATCATAGATAGTTAGAGTGTCAGTCCTTTTGTACTTAAGTCGGCATTCTGCCTTTTGAATTTAATTCCGATGCAATTTCAGTGTTTCATCGTCAATAAGAAGGTCCAAGGGATACAGTAAACCTGAAGTGAAGCATCGGAATCTAAAACTGCACTCACAGGAGAGATTCAAATCATAGGAAGTTAGAGTGTCAGTCCTCTTGTACTTAAGTCTGCATTGTGCCTTTTGTATTAAATTCGGATGCAAACTCTGTGTTTCATCGTCAATAAGAAGCTCCAAGGGATACAGTAAACCTGAAGTGAAGCATCGGAATCTAAAACTGGACTCACAGGAGAGGTTCAAATCATTGAAAATGAGAGTGGCAGTCCTCTAGTACTTAAGTCGGCATTGTGCCTTTTGTATTGAGTTCGGATGCTATTTCTGTGTTTCATCGTCATTACGAAGGTCCAAGGGATGCAGTAAACCTAAAGTGAAGCATCGGAATCTAAAACAAATCTCACGGGAGAGCTTCAAAACATAGACAGTTAGAGTGTCGGTCCTCTTGTACTTATGTCGGCATTGTGCCTTTTGTATTAAATTCGGATGCAATTTCTGTGTTTCATCGTCAATAAGAAGGTCCAAGGCATACAGTAAATCTGAAGTGAAGCATCGGAATCTAAAACTAGACTCACAGGAGAGGGTCAAATCATAGATAGTTAGAGTGTCAGTCCTTTTGTACTTAAGTCGGCATTCTGCCTTTTGAATTTAATTCCGATGCAATTTCTGTGTTTCATCGTCAATAAGAAGGTGCAAGGTATACAGTAATCCTGAAGTGAGGCATCGGAATCTAAAACTGGACTCACAGGAGAGGTTCAAATCATAGAAAATTAGGGTGTCAGTCCTCATGTGGTTAAGTCGGCATTGTGCCTTTTGTATTAAATTCGGATGCAAACTCTCTGTTTCTTCGTAAATTAGAAAGTCCAAGGGATACAGTAAACCTGAAGTGAAGCATCGGAATCTAAAACTGGACTCACAGGAGAGGTTCAAATCACAGAAAGTGAGAGTGTCAGTCCTCTTTTACTAAAGTCGGCATTGTTCCTTTTGTATTAAATTCGGATACAATTTCTGTGTTTCTTCGTCAACAAGAAGGTCCAAGGGATACAGTAAACCTGAAGTAAAGCATCGGATTCTAAAACTGGACTCACAGGAGATGTTTAAATCATAGAAAGTTAGAGTGTCAGTCCTCTTGTACTTAAGTCGTCATTGTGCCTTTGTATTAAATTTGGATGCAAACTCTATGTTTCATCGTCAATAAGAACGTCCAAGGGATACAGTAATCCTGAAGAGAAGCATCGGAATCTAAAACTGGACACACAGGAGAGGTTCAAATCACAGGAAGTGAGAGTGTCAGTCCTCTAGTACTTAAGTCGGCATTGTGCCTTTTGTATTGAATTTTGATGCAATTTCTGTGTTTCATCGTCAATGAGAAGGTCCAAGGGATGCAGTAAACCTGAAGTGAAGCATCGGAATCTAAAACTGGACTCACAGGAGAGGTTCAAATCATAGAAAGTGAGAGTGTCAGCCTCTTTTACTGAAGTCGGCATTGTGCCTTTTGTATTAAATTCGGATGCAATTTCTGTGTTTCATCGTCAATAAGAAGGTCCAAGGTATACAGTAAACCTGAAGTGAAGCATCGGAATCTAAAACAAATCTCACAGGAGAGCTTCAAAACATAGACAGTTAGAGTGTCGGTCCTCTTGTACTTATGTCGGCATTGTGCTTTTGTATTAAATTCGGATGCAATTTCTGTGTTTCATCGTCAATAAGAAGGTCCAAGGGATTCAGTAAACCTGAAGTGAAGCATCGGAATCTAAAACTGGACTCACAGGCGAGGTTCAAATCATAGAAAGTGAGAGTGTCAGTACTCTTTTACTTAAGTCGGCATTGTGCTTTTGGTATGAAATTCGGATGTAATTTCTGTCTTTCATCGTCAATAAGAAGGTGCAAGGTATATAGTAAACCAGTAGTGAACCATCGGAATCTACAACTGGACTCACAGGAGAGGTTCAAATCATATAAAGTGAGAGTGTCAGTCCTGTTGTACTTAAGTCGGCATTGTGCTTTTGTATTAAATTCGGATGCAATATCTGTGTTTCATCGTCAATAAGAAGGTCCAAGGTATACAGTAAACCTGAAGTGAAGCATCGGAATGTAAAACTGGACTCACAGGAGAGTTTCAAGTCGAAGAAGGTGAGAGTGTCAGTCCTCTTTTACTTAAGTCGGCATTGTGCCTTTTGTATTAAATTCGGATGCAATTTCTGTGTTTCATCGTCAATAAGAAGGTGCAAGGTATACAGTAAACCTGAAGTGAGGCATCGGAATCTTAAACTGGACTCACAGGAGAGGTTCAAATCATAGAAAGTGAGAGTGTCAGCCTCTTTTACTGAAGTCGGCATTGTGCCTTTTGTATTAAATTCGGATGCAATTTCTGTGTTTCATCGTCAATAAGAAGGTCCAAGGTATACAGTAAACCTGAAGTGAAGCATCGGAATCTAAAACAAATCTCACGGGAGAGCTTCAAAACATAGACAGTTAGAGTGTCGGTCCTCTTGTACTTATGTCGGCATTGTGCCTTTTGTATTAAATTCGGATGCAATTTCTGTGTTTCATCGTCAATAAGAAGGTCCAAGGCATACAGTAAACCTGAAGTGAAGCATTGGAATCTAAAACTAGACTCACAGGAGAGGGTCAAATCATAGATAGTTAGAGTGTCAGTCCTTTTGTACTTAAGTCGGCATTCTGCCTTTTGAATTTAATTCCGATGCAATTTCAGTGTTTCATCGTCAATAAGAAGGTCCAAGGGATACAGTAAACCTGAAGTGAAGCATCGGAATCTAAAACTGCACTCACAGGAGAGATTCAAATCATAGGAAGTTAGAGTGTCAGTCCTCTTGTACTTAAGTCTGCATTGTGCCTTTTGTATTAAATTCGGATGCAAACTCTGTGTTTCATCGTCAATAAGAAGCTCCAAGGGATACAGTAAACCTGAAGTGAAGCATCGGAATCTAAAACTGGACTCACAGGAGAGGTTCAAATCATTGAAAATGAGAGTGGCAGTCCTCTAGTACTTAAGTCGGCATTGTGCCTTTTGTATTGAGTTCGGATGCTATTTCTGTGTTTCATCGTCATTAAGAAGGTCCAAGGGATGCAGTAAACCTAAAGTGAAGCATCGGAATCTAAAACTGGACTCACAAGAGAGGTTCAAATCATAGAAAGTGAGAGTATCAGTCCCCTTTTACTTAGGTCGGCATTGTGCCTTTTGTATTAAATTTGGATGCAATTTCTGTCTATCATCGTCAATAAGAAGGTCCAAGGTATACAGTAAACCTGAAGTGAAGCATCGGAATGTAAAACTGGACTCACAGGAGAGGTTCAAATCATAGAAAGTGAGAGTGTTACTCCTCTTTTACTTAAGTCGGCATTGTGCCTTTTGTATTAAATTCGGATGCAATTTCTGTGTTTCATCGTCAATATGAAGGTCCAAGGGATACGGTAAACCTGATGTGAAGAATCAGAATCTAAAACTGGACTCACAGGAAAGGTTCAAATCATAGAAAGTGAGAGCGTCAGTCCTCTTTTACTTAAGTCGGCATTGTGCCTTTTGTATTAAATTCGGATGCAATTTCTGTGTTTCATCGTCAATAAGAAGGTGCAAGGTATACAGTAAACCTGAAGTGAGGCATCGGAATCTAAAACTGGACTCACAGGAGAGGTTCAAATCATAGAAAATTAGGGTGTCAGTCCTCATGTGGTTAAGTCGGCATTGTGCCTTTTGTATTAAATTCGGATGCAAACTCTCTGTTTCTTCGTAAATTAGAAAGTCCAAGGGATACAGTAAACCTGAAGTGAAGCATCGGAATCTAAAACTGGACTCACAGGAGAGGTTCAAATCACAGAAAGTGAGAGTGTCAGTCCTCTTTTACTAAAGTCGGCATTGTTCCTTTTGTATTAAATTCGGATACAATTTCTGTGTTTCTTCGTCAACAAGAAGGTCCAAGGGATACAGAAAACCTGAAGTAAAGCATCGGATTCTAAAACTGGACTCACAGGAGAGGTTTAAATCATAGAAAGTTAGAGTGTCAGTCCTCTTGTACTTAAGTCGTCATTTGCCTTTTGTATTAAATTTGGATGCAAACTCTATGTTTCATCGTCAATAAGAACGTCCAAGGGATACAGTAATCCTGAAGAGAAGCATCGGAATCTAAAACTGGACACACAGGAGAGGTTCAAATCACAGGAAGTGAGAGTGTCAGTCCTCTAGTACTTAAGTCGGCATTGTGCCTTTTGTATTGAATTTTGATGCAATTTCTGTGTTTCATCGTCAATGAGAAGGTCCAAGGGATGCAGTAAACCTGAAGTGAAGCATCGGAATCTAAAACTGGACTCACAGGAGAGGTTCAAATCATAGAAAGTGAGAGTGTCAGCCTCTTTTACTGAAGTCGGCATTGTTCCTTTTGTATTAAATTCGGATGCAATTTCTGTGTTTCATCGTCAATAAGAAGGTCCAAGGTATACAGTAAACCTGAAGTGAAGCATCGGAATCTAAAACAAATCTCACAGGAGAGCTTCAAAACATAGACAGTTAGAGTGTCGGTCCTCTTGTACTTATGTCGGCATTGTGCCTTTTGTATTAAATTCGGATGCAATTTCTGTGTTTCATCGTCAATAAGAAGGTCCAAGGCATACAGTAAACCTGAAGTGAAGCATCGGAATCTAAAACTGGACTCACAGGAGAGGTTCAAATTACAGAAAGTGAGAGTGTCAGTCCTCTTTTACTTAAGTCGGCATTGTGCCTTTTGTATTAAATTCGGATGCTATTTCTGTGTTTCATCGCCAATAAGAAGGTCCAAGGGATTCAGTAAACCTGAAGTGAAGCATCGGAATCTAAAACCGGACTCACAGAAAAGGTTCATATCATAGAGAGTAAGAGTGTCATTCCTCTTTTACTGAAGTCGGCATTTTGCCTTTTGTATTAAATTCGGATGCAATTTCTGAGTTTCATCGTCAATAACAAGGACCAAGGGGTACGGTAAACCTGAAGTGAAGCATCGGAATCTAAAACTGGACTCACAGGAGAGGTTCAAATCATAGAATGTGAGACTGTCAGTCCTCTTTTACTTAAGTCGGTATTGTGCCTTTTGTATTAAATTCGGATGCAATTTCTGTGTTTCATCGTCAATAAGAAGGTGCAAGGTATACAGTAAACCTGAAGTGAAGCATCGGAATCTAAAACTGGACTCACAGTAGAGGTTCATATCACAGAAAGTTAGGTTGTCAGTCCTCTTGTACCTAAGTCGGCATTGTGCCTTTTGTATTATATTCGGATGCAAACTGTGTGTTTCATCGTCAATAATAAGGTGCAAGGTATACGGTAAACAAGAAGTGTCGCATCGGAGTCTAAAACTAAACTCACAGGAGAGGTTCAAATCATAGAAAGAGAGGGTGTCAGTCCTCTTTTACTTAAGTCGGCATTGTGCCTTTTGTATTAAATTCGGATGCAATTTCTGTGTTTCATCGTCAATAGGAAGGTCCAAGGGATACAGTAAACCTGAAGTGAAGCATCGCAATCTAAAACTGGGCTCACAGGAGAATTTCAAATCATAGAAAGTTAGTGTGTCAGTCCTCTTGTACTTAAGTCTGCATTGTGCCTTTTGAATTTAATTCCGATGCAATTTCTGTGTTTCATCGTCAATAAGAAGGTCCAAGCGATACAGTAAACCTGAAGTGAAGCATCGGAATCTAAAACTGGACTCACAGGAGAAGTTCAAATTACAGAAAGTGAGAGTGTCAGTCCACTTTTACTTAAGTCGGCATTGAGCCTTTTGTATTAAATTCGGATGCAATATCTGTGTTTCATCGTCAATAAGAAGGTCCAAGGGATTCAGTAAACCTGAAGTGAAGCATCGGAATCTAAAACTGGACTCACAGGAGAGGTTCAAATCATAGTAAGTGAGAGTGTCAGTACTCTTTTACTTAAGTCGGCATTGTGCTTTTGGTATGAAATTCGGATGCAATTTCTGTGTTTCATCGTCAATAAGAAGGTGCAAGGTATATAGTAAACCAGTAGTGAACCATCGGAATCTACAACTGGACTCACAGGAGAGGTTCAAATCATATAAAGTGAGAGTGTCAGTCCTCTTGTACTTAAGTCGGCATTGTGCTTTTGTATTAAATTCGGATGCAATTTCTGTGTTTCATAGTCAACTAGAAGGTCCAAGGGATACAGTAAACCTGACGTGAAGCATCGGAATCTAAAACTAGACTCACAGGAGAGGGTCAAATCATAGATAGTTAGAGTGTCAGTCCTTCTGTACTTAAGTCGGCATTGTGCCTTTTGAATTTAATTCCGATGCAATTTCAGTGTTTCATCGTCAATAAGAAGGTGCAAGGTATACAGTAAACCTGAAGTGAAGCATCGGAATCTAAAACTGGACTCACAGAAAAGGTTCATATCATAGAGAGTAAGAGTGGCATTCCTCTTTTACTTAAGTCGGCATTTTGCCTTTTGTATTAAATTCGGATGCAATTTCTGTGTTTCATCGTCAATAACAAGGTCCAAGGGGTACGGTAAACCCGAAGTGAAGCATCGGAATCTAAAACTGGACTCACAGGAGAGGTTCAAATCATAGAATGTGAAACTGTCAGTCCTCTTTTACTTAAGTCGGTATTGTGCCTTTTGTATTAAATTCGGATGCAATTTCTGTGTTTCATCGTCAATAAGAAGGTGCAAGGTATACAGTAAACCTGAAGTGAAGCATCGGAATCTAAAACTGGACTCACAGTAGAGGTTCATATCACAGAAAGTTAGGTTGTCAGTCCTCTTGTACTTAAGTCGGCATTGTGCCGTTTGTATTATATTCGCATGGAACTGTGTGTTTCATCGTCAATAATAAGGAGCAAGGTATACGGTAAACAAGAAGTGTCGCATCGGAGTCTAAAACTAAACTCACAGGAGAGATTCAAATCATAGAAAGAGAGGGTGTCAGTCCTCTTTTACTTAAGTCGGCATTGTGCATTTTGTATAAAATTCGGATGCAATTTCTGTGTTTCATCGTCAATAGGAAGGTCCAAGGGATACAGTAAACCTGAAGTGAAGCATCGCAATCTAAAACTGGGCTCACAGGAGAATTTCAAATCATAGAAAGTTAGTGTGTCTGTCCTCTTGTACTTAAGTCGGCATTGTGCCTTTTGAATTTAATTCCGATGCAATTTCTGTGTTTCATCGTCAATAAGAAGGTCCAAGGGATACAGTAAACCTGAAGTGAAGCATCGGAATCTAAAACTGCACACACAGGAGAGATTGAAATCATAGGAAGTTAGAGTGTCAGTCCTCTTGTACTTAAGTCTGCATTGTGCCTTTTGTATTAAATTCGGATGCAAACTCTGTGTTTCATCGTCAATAAGAAGCTCCAAGGGATACAGTAAACCTGAAGTGAAGCATCGGAATCCAAAACTGGACTCACAGGAGAGGTTCAAATCATTGAAAATGAGAGTGGCAGTCCTCTAGTACTTAAGTCGGCATTGTGCCTTTTGTATTGAGTTCGGATGCTATTTCTGTGTTTCATCGTCATTAAGAAGGTCCAAGGGATGCAGTAAACCTAAAGTGAAGCATCGGAATCTAAAACTGGACTCACAAGAGAGGTTCAAATCATAGAAAGTGAGAGTGTCAGTCCCTTTTTACTTAGGTCGGCATTGTGCCTTTTGTATTAAATTTGGATGCAATTTCTGTCTTTCATCGTCAATAAGAAGGTCCAAGGCATACAGTAAACCCGAAGTGAAGCATCGGAATGTAGAACCGGACTCACAGGAGAGGTTCAAATCATAGAAAGTGAGAGTGTTTCTCCTCTTTTACTTAAGTCGGCATTGTGCCTTTTGTATTAAATTCGGATGCAATTTCTGTGTTTCATCGTCAATAAGAAGGTCCAAGGGATACGGTAAACCTGAAGTGAAGAATCGGAATCTAAAACTGGACTCACAGGAAAGGTTCAAATCATAGAAAGTGCGAGCGTCAGTCCTCTTTTACTTAAGTCGGCATTGTGCCTTTTGTATTAAATTCGGATGCAATTTCTGTGTTTCATCGTCAATAAGAAGGTGCAAGGTATACAGTAAACCTGGAGTGAGGCATCGGAATCTAAAACTGGACTCACAGGAGAAGTTCAAATCATAGAAAATTAGGGTGTCAGTCCTCATGTGGTTAAGTCGGCATTGTGCCTTTTGTATTAAATTCGGATGCAAACTCTCTGTTTCTTCGTAAATTAGAAAGTCCAAGGGATACAGTAAACCTGAAATGAAGCATCGGAATCTAAAACTGGACTCACAGGAGAGGTTCAAATCACAAAAAGTGAGAGTGTCAGTCCTCTTTTACTAAAGTCGGCATTGTTCCTTTTGTATTAAATTCGGATACAATTTCTGTGTTTCTTCGTCAACAAGAAGGTCCAAGGGATACAGTAAACCTGAAGTAAAGCATCGGAATCTAAAACTGGACTCACCGGAGAGGTTCAAATCATAGAAAGTTAGAGTGTCAGTCCTCTTGTACTTATGCCGGCATTGTGCCTTTTGTATTAAATTTGGATGCAAACTCTATGTTTCATCGTCAATAAGAACGTCCAAGGGATACAGTAATCCTGAAGAGAAGCATCGGAATCTAAAACGGGACACACAGGAGAGGTTCAAATCATAGGAAGTGAGAGTGTCAGTCCTTTAGTACTTAAGTCGGCATTGTGCCTTTTGTATTGAATTTTGATGCAATTTCTGTGTTTCATCGTCAATGAGAAGGTCCAAGGGATGCAGTAAACCTGAAGTGAAGCATCGGAATCTAAAACTGGACTCACAGGAGAGGTTCAAATCATAGAAAGTGAGAGTGTCAGACCTCTTTCACTTAAGTCGGCATTGTGCCTTTTGTATTAAATTCGGATGCAATTTCTGTGTTTCCTCGTCAATAAGAAGGTCCAATGTATACAGTAAACCTGAAGTGCAGCAACGTAATCTAAAAACTGGACTCACAGGAGAGGTTCAGATCATAGAAAGTGAGAGTGTCAGCCTCTTTTACTGAAGTCGGCATTTTGCCTTTTGTATTACATTCGGATGCAATTTCTGTGTTTCATCGTCAATAAGAAGGTGCAAGGTATACAGTAAACCTGAAGTGAAGCATCGGAATCTAAAACTAAACTCACAGGAGAGGTTAAAATTATGGAAAGAGTGGGTGTCAGTCCTCTTTTACTAAAGTCGGCATTGTTCCTTTTGTATTAAATTCGGATACAATTTCTGTGTTTCTTCGTCAACAAGAAGGTCCAAGGGATACAGTAAACCTGAAGTAAAGCATCGGAATCTAAAACTGGACTCACCGGAGAGGTTCAAATCATAGAAAGTTAGAGTGTCAGTCCTCTTGTACTTATGCCGGCATTGTGCCTTTTGTATTAAATTTGGATGCAAACTCTATGTTTCATCGTCAATAAGAACGTCCAAGGGATACAGTAATCCTGAAGAGAAGCATCGGAATCTAAAACGGGACACACAGGAGAGGTTCAAATCATAGGAAGTGAGAGTGTCAGTCCTTTAGTACTTAAGTCGGCATTGTGCCTTTTGTATTGAATTTTGATGCAATTTCTGTGTTTCATCGTCAATAACAAGGACCAAGGGGTACGGTAAACCTGAAGTGAAGCATCGGAATCTAAAACTGGACTCACAGGAGAGGTTCAAATCATAGAATGTGAGACTGTCAGTCCTCTTTTACTTAAGTCGGTATTGTGCCTTTTGTATTAAATTCGGATGCAATTTCTGTGTTTCATCGTCAATAAGAAGGTGCAAGGTATACAGTAAACCTGAAGTGAAGCATCGGAATCTAAAACTGGACTCACAGTAGAGGTTCATATCACAGAAAGTTAGGTTGTCAGTCCTCTTGTACCTAAGTCGGCATTGTGCCTTTTGTATTATATTCGGATGCAAACTGTGTGTTTCATCGTCAATAATAAGGTGCAAGGTATACGGTAAACAAGAAGTGTCGCATCGGAGTCTAAAACTAAAGTCACAGGAGAGGTTCAAATCATAGAAAGAGAGGGTGTCAGTCCTCTTTTACTTAAGTCGGCATTGTGCCTTTTGTATTAAATTCGGATGCAATTTCTGTGTTTCATCGTCAATAGGAAGGTCCAAGGGATACAGTAAACCTGAAGTGAAGCATCGCAATCTAAAACTGGGCTCACAGGAGAATTTCAAATCATAGAAAGTTAGTGTGTCAGTCCTCTTGTACTTAAGTCTGCATTGTGCCTTTTGAATTTAATTCCGATGCAATTTCTGTGTTTCATCGTCAATAAGAAGGTCCAAGCGATACAGTAAACCTGAAGTGAAGCATCGGAATCTAAAACTGGACTCACAGGAGAAGTTCAAATTACAGAAAGTGAGAGTGTCAGTCCACTTTTACTTAAGTCGGCATTGAGCCTTTTGTATTAAATTCGGATGCAATATCTGTGTTTCCTCGTCAATAAGAAGGTCCAAGGGATTCAGTAAACCTGAAGTGAAGCATCGGAATCTAAAACTGGACTCACAGGAGAGGTTCAAATCATAGTAAGTGAGAGTGTCAGTACTCTTTTACTTAAGTCGGCATTGTGCTTTTGGTATGAAATTCGGATGCAATTTCTGTGTTTCATCGTCAATAAGAAGGTGCAAGGTATATAGTAAACCAGTAGTGAACCATCGGAATCTACAACTGGACTCACAGGAGAGGTTCAAATCATATAAAGTGAGAGTGTCAGTCCTCTTGTACTTAAGTCGGCATTGTGCTTTTGTATTAAATTCGGATGCAATTTCTGTGTTTCATAGTCAACTAGAAGGTCCAAGGGATACAGTAAACCTGACGTGAAGCATCGGAATCTAAAACTAGACTCACAGGAGAGGGTCAAATCATAGATAGTTAGAGTGTCAGTCCTTCTGTACTTAAGTCGGCATTGTGCCTTTTGAATTTAATTCCGATGCAATTTCAGTGTTTCATCGTCAATAAGAAGGTGCAAGGTATACAGTAAACCTGAAGTGAAGCATCGGAATCTAAAACTGGACTCACAGAAAAGGTTCATATCATAGAGAGTAAGAGTGTCATTCCTCTTTTACTTAAGTCGGCATTTTGCCTTTTGTATTAAATTCGGATGCAATTTCTGTGTTTCATCGTCAATAACAAGGTCCAAGGGGTACGGTAAACCCGAAGTGAAGCATCGGAATCTAAAACTGGACTCACAGGAGAGGTTCAAATCATAGAATGTGAAACTGTCAGTCCTCTTTTACTTAAGTCGGTATTGTGCCTTTTGTATTAAATTCGGATGCAATTTCTGTGTTTCATCGTCAATAAGAAGGTGCAAGGTATACAGTAAACCTGAAGTGAAGCATCGGAATCTAAAACTGGACTCACAGTAGAGGTTCATATCACAGAAAGTTAGGTTGTCAGTCCTCTTGTACTTAAGTCGGCATTGTGCCGTTTGTATTATATTCGGATGGAACTGTGTGTTTCATCGTCAATAATAAGGAGCAAGGTATACGGTAAACAAGAAGTGTCGCATCGGAGTCTAAAACTAAACTCACAGGAGAGATTCAAATCATAGAAAGAGAGGGTGTCAGTCCTCTTTTACTTAAGTCGGCATTGTGCATTTTGTATAAAATTCGGATGCAATTTCTGTGTTTCATCGTCAATAGGAAGGTCCAAGGGATACAGTAAACCTGAAGTGAAGCATCGCAATCTAAAACTGGGCTCACAGGAGAATTTCAAATCATAGAAAGTTAGTGTGTCTGTCCTCTTGTACTTAAGTCGGCATTGTGCCTTTTGAATTTAATTCCGATGCAATTTCTGTGTTTCATCGTCAATAAGAAGGTCCAAGGGATACAGTAAACCTGAAGTGAAGCATCGGAATCCAAAACTGGACTCACAGGAGAGGTTCAAATCATTGAAAATGAGAGTGGCAGTCCTCTAGTACTTAAGTCGGCATTGTGCCTTTTGTATTGAGTTCGGATGCTATTTCTGTGTTTCATCGTCATTAAGAAGGTCCAAGGGATGCAGTAAACCTAAAGTGAAGCATCGGAATCTAAAACTGGACTCACAAGAGAGGTTCAAATCATAGAAAGTGAGAGTGTCAGTCCCTTTTTACTTAGGTCGGCATTGTGCCTTTTGTATTAAATTTGGATGCAATTTCTGTCATTCATCGTCAATAAGAAGGTCCAAGGCATACAGTAAACCCGAAGTGAAGCATCGGAATGTAAAACCGGACTCACAGGAGAGGTTCAAATCATAGAAAGTGAGAGTGTTACTCCTCTTTTACTTAAGTCGGCATTGTGCCTTTTGTATTAAATTCGGATGCAATTTCTGTGTTTCATCGTCAATAAGAAGGTCCAAGGGATACGGTAAACCTGAAGTGAAGAATCGGAATCTAAAACTGGACTCACAGGAAAGGTTCAAATCATAGAAAGTGCGAGCGTCAGTCCTCTTTTACTTAAGTCGGCATTGTGCCTTTTGTATTAAATTCGGATGCAATTTCTGTGTTTCATCGTCAATAAGAATGTGCAAGGTATACAGTAAACCTGGAGTGAGGCATCGGAATCTAAAACTGGACTCACAGGAGAAGTTCAAATCATAGAAAATTAGGGTGTCAGTCCTCATGTGGTTAAGTCGGCATTGTGCCTTTTGTATTAAATTCGGATGCAAACTCTCTGTTTCTTCGTAAATTAGAAAGTCCAAGGGATACAGTAAACCTGAAATGAAGCATCGGAATCTAAAACTGGACTCACAGGAGAGGTTCAAATCACAAAAAGTGAGAGTGTCAGTCCTCTTTTACTAAAGTCGGCATTGTTCCTTTTGTATTAAATTCGGATACAATTTCTGTGTTTCTTCGTCAACAAGAAGGTCCAAGGGATACAGTAAACCTGAAGTAAAGCATCGGAATCTAAAACTGGACTCACCGGAGAGGTTCAAATCATAGAAAGTTAGAGTGTCAGTCCTCTTGTACTTATGCCGGCATTGTGCCTTTTGTATTAAATTTGGATGCAAACTCTATGTTTCATCGTCAATAAGAACGTCCAAGGGATACAGTAATCCTGAAGATAAGCATCGGAATCTAAAACGGGACACACAGGAGAGGTTCAAATCATAGGAAGTGAGAGTGTCAGTCCTTTAGTACTTAAGTCGGCATTGTGCCTTTTGTATTGAATTTTGATGCAATTTCTGTGTTTCATCGTCAATGAGAAGGTCCAAGGGATGCAGTAAACCTGAAGTGAAGCATCGGAATCTAAAACTGGACTCACAGGAGAGGTTCAAATCATAGAAAGTGAGAGTGTCAGACCTCTTTCACTTAAGTCGGCATTGTGCCTTTTGTATTAAATTCGGATGCAATTTCTGTGTTTCCTCGTCAATAAGAAGGTCCAATGTATACAGTAAACCTGAAGTGCAGCAACGTAATCTAAAAACTGGACTCACAGGAGAGGTTCAGATCATAGAAAGTGAGAGTGTCAGCCTCTTTTACTGAAGTCGGCATTTTGCCTTTTGTATTACATTCGGATGCAATTTCTGTGTTTCATCGTCAATAAGAAGGTGCAAGGTATACAGTAAACCTGAAGTGAATCATCGGAACCTAAAACTGCACTCACAGGAGATATTCAAATCATAGGAGGTTAGAGTGTCAGTCCTCTTGTACTTAAGTCGGCATGGTGCCTTTTGTATTAAATTCGGATGCAAACACTGTGTTTCATCGTCAATAAGAAGCTCCAAGGGATACAGTAAACCTGAAGTGAAGCATCGGAATCTAAAACTGGACTCACAGGAGAGGTTCAAATCATAGAAAGTGAGAGTGTCAGTCCTCTAGTACTTAAGTCGGCATTGCGCCTATTGTGTTGAATTCAGATGCAATTTCTGTGTTTCATCGTCAATAAGAAGGTCCAAGGGATACAGTAATCCTGAAGTGAAGCATCGGAATCTAAAACTGGACTCACAGGAGATGTTCAAATCATAGAAAGTGAGGGTGTCAGTCCTCTTTTACTTAAGTCGGCATTGTGCCTTTTCTATTAAATTCGGATGCAATTTCTGTGTTTCATCGTCAATAAGAGGGTCCAAGGTATACAGTACACCTGAAGTGAGGCATCGGAATCTAATACTGGACTCACAGGAGAGGTTCAAATCATGAAAAGGGAAAGTGCCAGTCCTTTTGTATTCAAGTCGGCATTGTGCTTTTTGTATTAAATTCGGATGCAATTTCTATGTTTCATCGTCAATGACAAGGTGCATGGTATACAGTAAACCTGAAGTGAAGCATCGGAATCTAAATCTGAACTCACAGGAGAGGTTCAAATCATAGAGTGTTAGAGTGTCAGTCGTCTTGTACTTTAGTCGGCATTGTGCCTTTTGAATATAATTCGGATGCAATTTCTATGTTTCATCGTCAATAAGAAGGTGCAAGGTATACAGTAAACATGAAGTGAAGCATCGGAATCTAAAACTGGACTCAGAGGAGAGGTTCAAATCATAGAAAGAGAGAGTGTCAGTCCTCTTATACTTAAGTCGGCATTGTGCCATTTGTAATAAATTCGGATGCAAACTCTGTGTTTCATCGTAAATAAGAAGGTCCGAGGGACACAGTAAACCTGAAGTGAAGCATCGGAATCTAAAACTGGACCCACAGGAGAGGTTCAAATCATAGAATGTTAGAGTGTCAGTCCTCTAGTACTTAAGTCGGCATTGTGCCATTTGTATTGAATTCGCATGCAATTTCTGTGTTTCATCGTCAATAAGAAGGTCCAAGGGATACAGTAAACCTGAGGTGAAGCATCGGAATCTAAAACTGGACTCACAGGAGAGGTTCAAATCATAGAAAGTTAGAGCCTCAGTCCTCTTTTACTTAAGTCGGCATTGTGCCTTTGGTATGAAATTCGGATGCAATTTCTGTGTTGCATCGTAAATAGGAAGGTCCAAGGTATACAGTAATTCTGAAGTGAAGCATCGGAAACTAAAATTGGACTCACAGGAGAGGTTCAAATCATGGAAAGGGAGAGTGTCAGTCCTCTTGTACTTAAGTCGGCATTGTGCCTTTTGTATTAAATTCGGATGCAATTTCTGTGTTTCATCGTCAATAAGAAGGTGCAAGGTATACAGGAAACTTTTAGTGAACCATCGGAATCTACAACTGGGCTCACAGGAGAGATTCAAATCATATAAAGTGAGAGTGTGTGTCCTCTTGTACTTAAGTCGGCATTGTGCCTTTTGTATTAAATTCGGATGCAATTTCAGTGTTTCATCGTCAACTAGAAGGTCCAAGGGATACCGTAAACCTGAAGTGAAGCATCGGAATCTAAAACTGGACTCACAGGAGAGGTTCAAATCATAGATATTTAGAGTGTCAGTCCTCTTGTACTTAATTCGGCATTGTGCCTTTTGAATTTAATTCCGATGCAATTTCTGTGTTTCATCGTCAAAAAGGAGGTGCAAGGTATACAGTAAACCTGAGGTGAAGCATCGGAATCTAAAACTGGACTCACAGGAGAGGTTCAAATCATAGAGAGTTAGGGTGTCAGTCCTCTTGTACTTAAGTCGGCATTGTGCCTTTTGAATTAAATTCCGATGCAATTTCTATGTTTCATCGTCAATAAGAAGGTGCAAGGTATACAGTAAACCTGAAATGAAACATCGGAATCTAAAACTGGACTCACAGGAGAGGTTCAAATCATAGAAAGAGAGAGTGTCAGTCCTCATTTACTTATGTCGGCATTGTGCCTTTTGTATTAAATTCGGATGCAATTTCTGTATTTCATCGCCATTAAGAAGGTCCAAGGGATACAGTAAACCTGAAGTGGAGCATCGGAATCTAAAACTGGACTCATAGGAGAGGTTCAAATCATAGATAGTTAGAGTGTCAGTGCTCTTGTACTTAATTCGGCAATGTGCTTTTGAATTTAATTCCGATGCAATTTCTGTGTTTCATCGTCAATAAGAAGGTGCAAGGTATAGAGTAAACCTGAGGTGAAGCATCTGAATCTTAGACTGGGCTCACAGGAGAGGTTCAAAACTTAGAATGTTAGAGTGTCAGTCCTCTTGTGCTTAAGTCGGCATTGTGCCTTTTGAATTTAATTCCGATGCAATTTCTGCGTTTCATCGTCAATAAGAAGGTGCAGGGTATACAGTAAACCGGAAGTGAAGCATCGGAATCTAAACTTAAACTCACAGGAGAGCTTCAAAACATAGACAGTTAGAGTGTCGGTCCTCTTGTACTTATGTCGGCATTGTGCCTTTTGTATTCAATTCGGATGCAATTTCTGTGGCTCATCGTCAATAAGATGGTCCAAGGCATACAGTAAAGCTGAAGTGAAGCATCGGAATCTAAAACTGGACTCACAGGAGAGGTTCAAATCATAGATAGTTAGAGTGTCAGTCCTCTTGTACTTAAGTCGGCATTGTGCCTTTTGAATTTAATTCCGATGCAATTTCTATGTTTCATCGTCAATAAGAAGGTGCAAGGTATACAGTAAACCTGAAATGAAACATCGGAATCTAAAACTGGACTCACTGGAGAGGTTCAAATCATAGAAAGAGAGAGTGTCAGTCCTCATTTACTTAAGTCGGCATTGTGCCTTTTGTATTAAATTCGGATGCAATTTCTGTATTTCATCGCCATTAAGAAGGTCCAAGGGATACAGTAAACCTGAAGTGAAGCATCGGAATCTAAAACTGGTCTCACAGGAGAGGTTTAAATCATAGATAGTTAGAGTGTCAGTGCTCTTGTACTTAAGTCGGCATTGTACTTTTTGAATTTAATTCCAATGCAATTTCTGTGTTTCATCGTTAATAAGAAGGTGCAAGGTATAGAGTAAACCTGAGGTGAAGCATCTGAAACTAAAACTGGACTCACAGGAGAGGTTCAATTCTTAGAATGTTAGAGTGTCAGTCCTATTGTGCTTAAGTCGGCATTGTGCCTTTTGAATTTAATTCCGATGCAATTTCTGCGTTTCATCGTCAATAAGAAGGTGCAAGGTATACAGTAAACCGGAAGTGAAGCATCGGAATCTAAAACTAAACTCACAGGAGAGCTTCAAAACAAAGACAGTTAGTGTGTCGGTCCTCTTGGACTTATGTCGGCATTGTGCCTTTTGTATTCAATTCGGATGCAATTTCTGTGTCTCATCGTCAATAAGATGGTCCAAGGCATTCAGTAAAGCTGAAGTGAAGCATCGGAATCTAAAACTGGACTCACAGGAGAGGTTCAAATCATAGATAGTTAGAGTGTCAGTCCTCTTGTACTTAAGTCGGCATTGTGCCTTTTGAATTTAATTCCGATGCAATTTCTGTGTTTCATCGTCAATAAGAAGGTGCAAGGTATACAGTAAACCTGAAGTGAAGCATCGGAATCTAAAACTGGACTCACAGGAGAGTTTCAAATCATAGAGAGTTAGAGTGTCATCCCTCTTGTACTTACGTCGGCATTGTGCCTTTTGTATTAAATTCCGATGCAGTTTCTGTGTTCCATCGTCAATAATAAGGTGCAAGGTATCTGGTAAACCTGAAGTGAAGCATCGGAATCAAAAACTGGACTTACAGGAGAGGTTCAAAACATAGACAGTTAGAGTGTCTGTCCTCTTGTACTTAAGTTGGCATTGTGCCTTTTTTACTAAATTCGGATGCAATTTCTGTGTCTCATCGTCAATAAGAAGGTCCAAGGCATACAGTAAACCTGAAGTGAAGCATCGGTATCTAAAACTGGACTCACAGGAGAGGTTCAAATCACAGAACGTGAGAGTGTCAGTCCTCTTTTACTTAAATCCTCATTGTGCCTTTTCTATTAAATTCGGATGCAATTTCTGTGTTTCATCGTCAATAAGATGGTCCAAGGGATATAGTAAACCTGAAGTGAAGCATCGGAATCTAAAACTGGACTAACAGGAGAGGTTCAAATCATTGAAAGTTAGAGTGTCAGTCCTCTTGTACTTAATTCGGCATTGTGCCTTTTGTATTAAATTCGGATGCAAACTCTGTGTTTCATCGTCAATAAGAAGGTCCAAGGGATACAGTAAACCTGGAGTGAAGCATAGGAATCTAAAACTAGACTCACAGGAGAGGTTCAAATCATAGAAAGTGAGAGTGTCAGTGCCCTAGTACTTATGTCGGCATTGCGCCTATTGTATTGAATTCGGATGCAATTTTTGTGTTTCATCGTCAATAAGAACGTCCAAGGAATACAGTAAACCTGAAGTGAACCATCGGAATCTAAAACTGGTCTCACAGGAGAGGTTCAAATCATAGAAAGTGAGAGTCTCAGTCTTCTTTTACTTAAGTCGACATTGTGCCTTTTGTAATAAATTCGGATGCAGTTTCTGTGTTTCATCGTCGATAAGAAGGTCCAAGGTATACAGTAAACCTGAGGTGAGGCATCGGAATCTAATACTGGATTCACAGGAGAGGTTCAAATCATAGAAAGGGAGAGTGTCAGTCCTCTTGTAGTTAAGTCGGCATTGTGCCTTTTGTATTAAATTCGGATGCAATTTCTGTGTTTCATCGTCAATAAGAAGGTGCAAGGTATACATTAAACCTGAATTGAACCATCGGAATCTAAAACTGGACTCACAGGAGAGGTTCAAAACATAGACAGTTAGAGTGTCTGTCCTCTTGTAATTAGGTTGGCATTGTGCCTTTTGTACTAAATTCGGATGCAATTTCAGTGTCTCATCGTCAATAAGAAGGTCCAAGGCATACAGTAAACCTGAAGTGAAGCATCGGTATCGAAAACTGGACTCACATGAGAGGTTCAAATCACAGAAAGAGAGAGTGTCAGTCCTCATTTACTTAAGTCGGCATTGTGCCTTTTGTATTAAATTCGGATGCAATTTCTGTATTTTATCGCCATTAAGAAGGTCCAAGGGATACAGTAAACCTGAAGTGAAGCATCGGAATCTAAAACTGGACTCACAGGAGAGGTTCAAATCATAGATACTTAGAGTGTCAGTGCTCTTGTACTTAATTCGGCATTGTGCCTTTTGAATTTAATTCCGATGCAATTTCTGTGTTTCATCGTCAAAAAGAAGGTGCAAGGTATACAGTAAACCTGAGGTGAAGCATCGGAATCTAAAACTGGACTCACAGGAGAGGTTCAAATCATAGAGAGTTAGAGTGTCAGTCCTCTTGTACTTAAGTCGGCATTGTGCCTTTTGAATATAATTCCGATGCAATTTCCATGTTTCATCGTCAATAAGAAGGTGCAAGGTATACAGTAAACCTGAAATGAAACATCATAATCTAAAACTAGACTCACAGGAGAGGTTTAAATCATAGAAAGAGAGAGTGTCAGTCCTCATTTACTTAAGTCGGCATTGTGCCTTTTGTATTAAATTCGGATGCAATTTCTGTATTTTATCGCCATTAAGAAGGTCCAAGGGATACAGTAAACCTGAAGTGAAGCATCGGAATCTAAAACTGGACTCACAGGAGAGGTTCAAATCATAGATAGTTAGAGTGTCAGTGCTCTTGTACTTAAGTCGGCATTGTGCTGTTTGAATTTAATTCCGATGCAATTTCTGTGTTTCATCGTCAATAAGAAGGTGCAAGGTATAGAGTAAACCTGAGGTGAAGCATCTGAATCTAAAACTGGACTCACAGGAGAGGTTCAAATCTTGAATGTTAGAGTGTCAGTCCTCTTGTGCTTAAGTCGGCATTGTGCCTTTTGAATTTAATTCCGATGCAATTTCTGCGTTTCATCGTCAATAAGAAGGTGCAGGGTATACAGTAAACCGGAAGTGAAGCATCGGAATCTAAAACTAAACTCACAGGAGAGCTTCAAAACATAGACAGTTAGAGTGTCGGTCCTCTTGTACTTATGTCGGCATTGTGCCTTTTGTATTCAATTCGGATGCAATTTCTGTGTCTCATCGTCAATAAGATGGTCCAAGGCATACTGTAAAGCTGAAGTGAAGCATCGGAATCTAAAACTGGACTCACAGGAGAGGTTCAAATCATAGATAGTTAGAGTGTCAGTCCTCTTGTACTTAAGTCGGCATTGTGCCTTTTGAATTTAATTCCGATGCAATTTCTATGTTTCATCGTCAATAGGAAGGTGCAAGGTATACAGTAAACCTGAAATGAAACATCGGAATCTAAAACTGGACTCACAGGAGAGGTTCAAATCATAGAGAGAGAGAGTGTCAGTCCTCATTTACTTAAGTCGGCATTGTGCGTTTTGTATTAAATTCGGATGCAATTTCTGTATTTCATCGCCATTAAGAAGGTCCAAGGGATACAGTAAACCTGAAGTGAAGCATCGGAATCTAAAACTGGACTCACAGGAGAGGTTCAAATCATAGATAGTAAGTGTGTCAGTGCTCTTGTACTTAAGTCGGCATTGTGCTTTTTGAATTTAATTCCGATGCAATTTCTGTGTTTCATCGTCAATAAGAAGGTGCAACGTATAGAGTAAACCTGAGGTGAAGCATCTGAATCTAAAACTGGACTCACAGGAGAGGTTCAAATCTTAGAATGTTAGAGTGTCAGTCCTCTTGTGCTTAAGTCGGCATTGTGCCTTTTGAATTTAATTCCGATGCAATTTCTGCGTTTCATCGTCAATAAGAAGGTGCAAGGTATACAGTAAACTGGAAGTGAACCATCGGAATCTAAAACTAAACTCACAGGAGAGCTTCAAAACATAGACAGTTAGAGTGTCGGTCCTCTTGGACTTATGTCGGCATTGTGCCTTTTGTATTCAATTCGGATGCAATTTCTGTGTCTCATCGTCAATAAGATGGTCCAAGGCATACAGTAAAGCTGAAGTGAAGCATCGGAATCTAAAACTGGACTCACAGGAGAGGTTCAAATCATAGATAGTTAGAGTGTCAGTCCTCTTGTACTTAAGTCGGCATTGTGCCTTTTGAGTTTAATTCCGATGCAATTTCTGTGTTTCATCGTCAATAAGAACGTGGAAGGTATACAGTAAACCTGAAGTGAAGCATCGGAATCTAAACCTGGACTCAATGGAGAGTTTCAAATCATAGAGAGATAGAGTGTCAGTCCTCTTGTACTTACGTCGGCATTGTGCCTTTTGTATTAAATTCCGATGCAGTTTCTGTGTTTCATCGTCAATAATAAGGTGCAAGGTATCTGGTAAACCTGAAGTGAAGCACCGGAATCTAAAACTGGACTCACAGGAGAGGTTCAAAACATAGACAGTTAGAGTGTCTGTCCTCTTGTACTTAAGATGGCATTGTGCCTTTTGTACTAAATTCGGATGCAATTTCTGTGTCTCATCGTCAATAAGAAGGTCCAAGGCATACAGTAAACCTGAAGAGATGCTGCGGTATCTAAAACTGGACTCACAGGAGAGGTTCAAATCACAGAACGTGAGAGTGTCAGTCCTCTTTTACTTAAATCCTCATTGTGCATTTTCTATTAAATTCGGATGCAATTTCTGTGTTTCATCGTCAATAAGAAGGTCCAAGGGATATAGTAAACCTGAAGTGAAGCATCGGAATCTAAAACTGGACTCACAGGAGAGGTTCAAAACATAGAAAGTTAGAGTGTCAGTCCTCTTGTACTTAAGTCGGCATTGTGCCTTTTGTATTAAATTCGGATGCAAACTCTGTGTTTCATCGTCAATAAGAAGGTCCAAGGGATACAGTAAACCTGAAGTGAAGCATCGGAATCTAAAACTAGACTCACAGGAGAGGTTCAAATCATAGAAAGTGAGAGTGTCGGTCCTCTAGTACTTAAGTCGGCATTGTGCATTTTGTATTAAATTCGGATGCAATTTCTGTGTTTCATCGTCAATAAGAAGGTCCAAGGGATACAGTAACCCTGAAGTGAAGCATCGGAATATAAAACAGGAATCACAGGAGAGGTTCAAACCATAGATAGGGAGAGTGTCGGACCTCTTGTACTTCAGTCGGCATTGTGCCTTTTGTATTAAATTCGGATTCAATTTCTGTGTTTCATCGTCCATAAGAAGGTGCAAGGTATACAGTAAACCTGAAGTGCACCATCGGAATCTAAAACTGGACTCACAGGAGCGGTTCAAATCATAGAAAGTGAGTGTGTCAGTCCTCTCATACTTAAGTCGGCATTGTGCCTTTTGTATTAAATTCGGATGCAGTTTCTGTGTTTCATCGTCAATAAGAAGATGCAAGGTATACAGTAAACCTGAAGTGAAGCATCGGAATCTAAAACTGGACTCACAGGAGAGGTTCAAATCATAGAGAGTTAGAGTGTCAGTCCTCTTGTACTTAAGTCGGCATTGTGCCTTTTGAATTTAATTCGGATGCAATTTCTATGTTTCATCGTCAATAATAAGGTGCAAGGTATACAGTAAACCTGAAGTGAAGCATCGGAATCTAAAACTGGACTTACAGGAGAGGTCCAAATCATAGAAAGAGAGAGTGTCAGTCTTCCTTTACTTAAGTCGGCATTGTGCCTTTTGTAATAAATTCGGATGCAAACTCTGTGTTTCATCGTAAATAAGAAGGTCCGAGGGATACAGTAAACCTGAAGTGAAGCATCGGAATCTAAAACTGGACCCACAGGAGAGGTTCAAATCGTAGAAAGTGAGAGTGTGAGTCTATAAAATAAATAAAATAAAATAAAATATTAATTAAAATATTAATTATTTTTATCTGTCTGATTGGCTCTCCTATGAGTCGTCAGGTTTTGATTATTCGGTATCAGACGCTTGACAATGGCTTTTTCGTAAAGGCAATGTTACTCGTAGTTGACCGTGAAATAAAACTGAAATAATCGGACTTCGTAATTAAATCGTTTCCAAAGACTGCTGCGGTAGGTGCGGACTCATAATCTAAATCTCAATATTACAATAATTTGCCAGCCATGCCAAAACGTCGTACAGAGGTGATTGTCTACTAAACAAAAAATTACACAGTTAGTTAAATCAGATATATTCAATGAATAAGCCTACAGTTCATAATCCTACTTACTTTCATAAATATAAATTCTTTACAGAATCGAGTGCCTAGTATGGTTGCAACTCGCAGTAATTTTCTATATCATGAAATATGGCGGTGTGCCAGACAATAAACTAAAATACGTGCTTCTCGCACCACTTCAACGAGAGCTCTCCTTTTTTTTTTAATCAAACATACGACTAACGAAAATGTACTTTTGTTTTATCAGCGACACAGCGCTGCAGTTGTGTGCCATAGGCTTTATTTATTTGTCACTGATTATTTATTTAATTAATATCTCGCGTTTCCGAGGAAACTCACGCTCGGCATGCAAATGTGCCCCTATATCGCCCCCCGAATTGCGAGGCGAAAGGACACACCTGCAGGCGAGCAATTCACCCAAAGGCACAAGAAAATCCAAGCCATCTACAACTATTTACATGACCCACATTACACTGCATATTATATACAAAATTTGAATGACGCGCGTGCGCCGAAAAAGTTCTAATGTTGGCAAAACAGAGCGCGCGCATGCGCAGAAGCGTCCGTGCAACCACGGCACTGCCGTTATTTCGCAAATCCAGATCACGCGGCACAGCACCGCAGTTCATACTGTTCGCGTGCGCGCGCACCTCCTAGTCGTTGCACAAAGAAAATACTCCACCAAGACTACACACGAAGACTACATTCTATGACAGGTAACTCAGTTTTAAAATTACAATATTTGTTACAATACAATACAACTTTAGATTGTTGAACGTTCCCAGCTACACAGCATTGCAATGAAATGCTTCAACGAAAAATGTTCTCTTGTTTCAGGTGCGTTGACCCATACACATGGTGCCGCTATCACAGTTCACACTCATCCGCTGCACAATAATTTTTTACAGGTTAGTATCGTCGTGGTAAAGTTTTTTGATCACAGTAACATCGTTGTATAACAACGTGATTAATACATAAGCGTGTCCATTTCCTATTTCCATTATAGTCGTTGTGATGCAGTTCGTTGTGACAAAAAGCATTGTTTATTACAGATCAGACGTGACCCGTCGAGTAATTAGTCCATATGCAGTTCGTTTTCGATATTCCGTGGAAGCTTGGTTGCAGAACCTCGGACGGCACATAGCTGGCGTCGATCCTTGGACAGTCCAGGTAAGCGTGTCCGTCACATTTCGAGAACATTTCATTCCCTGAAGTTCCAACCAAAATTCTTCCACCCGTCGTGTTGTTTTCTGGACAGGCACTTTGTGTCCATTTAATCCAGTTAACATCTTGAAGTTGGGTACTGTAGTAATGTCGCTAGACGATGCACGAATTATGCACTTCACATATTCAGTTTTTTTTTTTTTTAAATATAGCTCACCTAAATGTTCGTGGTTACTCATCGAAGAAATCGTTCATCGCGTTAACAAAGGTACGATGCATCATGAATGTCATTAACAGTTTCTTTCACATAGGTTTCTGCGTAGTTGCAGACTTAGTAATGTACGTTAATGTCCGTGAATAGTGGTTCACTACGCAATTTTTTTTTTTTTTTTTTAAAAATGTTTTTCACATTTTGGCACTCGTTATCGTTCAAATTTTCACACAGTAACAGTTACATTATACATCAGTTTAAAAAAAACATAAGTAATAATACATACACACGTCACATATTTTCTTAGCATAAACATAATACAGTTGCACATAAACATGTTTACATCATCATTACATAGCTATAGGTTATTACATTGTGTCATATTTGATTACATGAATTGCAGATATTTACATCCTCTTTAGCGGTTTTGCTGGGATATTATCGATGTTTTTTGTGATGTCATCTGAAATTAAGATAGGTTAGACACAACATTCATTACATCAGTAGGCAAGACCAGGCGTTTTCACTACTCAATAAATATTCAAAATAGTAAGAGAGAGAAAATGTTCGATTCCTCGCGTTTTGTGCGTGTGTGTAGTGTGTCTGTGTGGCCTTGACTACTGGTAGATGCTTTTCTTGCTGAGAGATGTGCGTCTAATCTATTTCTCGAAGTAAAAGATCGCTTCACAGATGACGTCTGTCGGTTCGTCAGGTGTCATAGCAAGTCAGTGGTACCTACAGTCACAAATGTTCCGTGAAAAATTTATATATCATTCACTGCTACGTAATCATAAATTTTACTTTAATATTCAGTCTTCTCGGTGGTACCGCGGCGTTGAAAGAAAAGTTCTTCTGTCTTCAACTGCGTCACTGGAACCGCTGAAATGAAAATTTCTATACTACTTATAATCTATGTTGTAATTTGTTTTAGTTCTTGCCACACAGCAGGTCGTTGAGATAACGGTACGTTATATGTCTTATGGTAGAAGATCTTGTGAGGCTTAACTTCAATCTTGTACACATACGTGTTGATAACACCTAATCGTTTGGTAAAAACTTGTAAATATTTGGATAACACTTCCTGTAGTTTTATACGTTCATGTACACTGAGAGCTGTAGCTTCACTTATCTTATGATCAAGCAATGTTTTCAAGTCCATTAGCTCTGTGTCAGATGAGTGTGTTTGCATGTCTTGAATGTCTTTGTCAAGTACTAACTGAACCTTGTACCCTGTACAGTGTTTGTTATGCTTTAGAGTTCTCCTGTCCAAATCAATAATAATTACACTGCCTTTATCATTTAAAATACATTTACCTTTGGAGAAGTCTATAATGCAGTCCTTCTCGCTCATAATATCTATTCCTAATATGCAATTTGTCACAAGGTTTTGTACAACCAGGAATGGCCATTGTACGGTTCCATTACCTATTTTAACGTTTACAAAAACTTGCTTCGTAACCCTACATGACTTATTACCTAGTGCAGTAGTTATTTTACAGTTTTGGGCAGGAAACTCAGGCACAGGTTCCAATTCACACATCTTTATATAAAAATTAAAAGATAAAACGCTCACAGCTGCACCTGTATCTAGGATAATAGTAGTTGGAATCCCACCTACTACACCAGTAGTGGATGCTAAAACAATTTCATTTGTGTTTAAACGACATTGTGTACTGTCTTGTAAAAGTTCATCTGATATATTGTTATTGTGGTTGTATCTTATAAATAAAACAGGTAGTTTTTGTTTAGAATTACTCGGCATATCATTATTCTGTTGTTCAAGTGTGGTGTCAAATAACTGATTAACATTGAAGCCGCCCCCCCAAGGATTCTTCAGCCACGACCTGGGGCAAAGTAGTGACTGTTTCTAGTTTGTTGGATTATCATTTGTACTAGGTACTGACACAGATTGAGGTTGTGCATCAGGTGTCATTTCTATTATATTCACATTCGGATATTGCCTATTATGATCTCCAAACTTTTGCGGTTGTTGTTGCTGTTGCGCATTATAACTTACCTGTCGGTCGTAAGGTATGCTCCAATTTTGACCTGGTGGCTGCTGTGGTAAAGCAGAGTTTGAATGAAAGTACTGATCGTTACGAGTCCAACCTTGATGCTGTCTTGGCTCGTAGTTATTATTATTTCTATTTCTGTTTGTGTTTTTGTTATTACCTTTGTATCCGTTGTTACCGTTGCAGTTATTACCGCGGTGCCTTTTGTATGGATTGCCGCATGAAATGTTATTACTGTTGTAACTATTGTTCGTATTGGAATACGCGTGTTGATTTTGATTTCCGTACTGAGACGGCATGTGAGTTTGCTGTTTTTGTTGTACCGCGTATCCAACTGTGGGCGCGCCAGAATTGTGTTGGCAAGCCTGCATGTTTTGCATACCACTAGTGTAAACATTGTGGCTGCTGTTTTGCCGCGCGAAGCGCTGATCTTCAAGTAACATGTCAACCGAATCTAAAGCTGTTAAAAAATAATCTGAATCGTCATCCGGGATATGTAGAAGTTTTTCCTTAATGTTGAAAGGCAATTTGGCCTTCAACGCTCGGAGTATATCACGTGTTGCGACTGGTTCGTCTAAAAAATGTCCCATGGTCAAGTATTTTTCAAAATATCTGCGTAAGTTACCATTTTTACTGTTAAAAATTTCAGGTTCTAAAATTTGTCTCCTGAGTCGCTCCTGGACGGATTGCGACCAGAATTTGTTCAGAAAGGCACGCTCAAACTCACTGTACGTGGTACATACGTCAGCTTGACTGTATGCCCAGACAGCTGCATCGCCTTGGATGTAACCGACAATATATGAAATCTTTTTCCGGTCACTCCAAGTGCGTGGAAATGCGTTACTAAAAGATTTAAGAAAAATCACCGGATGAATGGTTCGTTTCTCTGGGATAAAAGCCTGAAATTGCCTGTGTTTTATTAAGCTTTCTTCTTCCTTTGCATTATGATATGGATTTGTTCCACTGTAATTACTGCAATGCTCAGCTGGCGAGTAATTACGATAATGTTGCTGTGGTTTACCATGATAATAGCTTGTGTTTGTGGTTGCACATCGTGGTATGTGTTGTAGTCGTGGTGTGTTTTGTTCTTGTGTGTTTGTCGTGTGCGGTATGTGTGTGTCATACTCGAATGTATATTGGTTTCTGAACTGTACATTTTGACTGATATTTTCGTTACATTCAGACTGTGGTTGATCGGTGAATTGTCTCATGGGTGCAGTGACGGATTGTACTGCGTCACTAATCAGCTGTTTGTTATTAGTGATGTATTCCGCTACGGAGTCGTGCACAATTGTTGGTAAATTTTCACGTATGCATCTATCAAAATGTTTGTCTTTGTTCTCTACCCAATCATGAAATTCTTTATTAATATTTTGAAAATGAGCTGTGGCATCAGATTGTAAGATGTCAGTCAGGTGTTGTTCAACATCGTCAAATTTATTCTGCACGTCAGTAATTCGTTTTTCAAGGTTGTCGTGTACTGAAGGATATGTTTGAATTTGTTCAGTAAGAGCTTCACACGTGACATTAAGGTTTTTTAATTGTTTCTGTAAAAGTGCTACGTCATTTGTAGTCTTTTCTTGTCTCGTATTAAGCCTGGAAAATTTCGTACTGAGTTCAGTCATCTGTTCGGTCAGTGTGGCGTCTATAAGTTCCACACGTTTACACAAAGTGTCATTACATGCCTTGATTGCTATGAGATCAGATTTAATTTCGTCATTTTGTGTCTTTAACTGTTCATTTTGTGTCTTTAAGGTTGCCATGTTTTCCGCGTTCTGCATCCTTAAGGTTGCCATATTTTCTGCGTTTTGTTTCATTAGCATTTGTAACATGTTGGCAATGTTTACTGTTTGCAAGGTCTCTGCCCCCGCCGCGTCATTAGACGTGACGTCATGTATTAACATGGGCTCTGACTGAGACTTTGAAATTTTTGTGGTGGACGGCCTATTGTCAAAATTTCCGTTGACACTTGCGTCAATATTTGATGTATCGTCACTACCGGTTGCTGTCGTAAAGTCATTTTCTAACATTTGTCTCTCGTCCGAGTCGGATTGCGTCTGAATAGTACGTCTTTGCTGTTCCATTTTTGCGTATTGTTTTCTAGTTATTACCATGCCACACGTGCTATATATTTCAAGAAATTAATGTTTGACACTGGTTTTAAAATAAAATGCAGTTGAGCATGAATCGGTCGTAGCAACAATGGCTGTCTGTTAATTTAAAAATATAAACTGAATTTGAGATTATTGGTAATGGCTGCTGGCCATGTTACATGATATCGTACAGAAGTCGGCCATATTGTACACTCGTGTATTGGTATTGTTGCATACGTTATTGTTTAAGGAAAAATACTGAGAATGGAATTTATCACTGAAACTGTTATGCGGAAAAGAAACACTACAGAATTTTACTGAAAAGCTAATACACTGAATTATACGTCTGGTCAAGCCTGCTAATGCAAAGATGCTGCGTCTTACCTTATTTTGCTGGAAGCTTCTTTGCGTCTTCCCGCAAAATTTTATAATTGGCAAATATCTTCTGATTTTTTTTTTTATTTCTCATATAGTCAAGTCCAGGACCAGAAGGTTGATTTTTCACATGAAACAAAGAGAACAATGTAACAAATGACAAAATAACAAGTCCGACACGCAGTCGCCAATATAAAATAAATAAAATAAAATAAAATATTAATTAAAATATTAATTATTTTTATCTGTCTGATTGGCTCTCCTATGAGTCGTCAGGTTTTGATTATTCGGTATCAGACGCTTGACAATGGCTTTTTCGTAAAGGCAATGTTACTCGTAGTTGACCGTGAAATAAAACTGAAATAATCGGACTTCGTAATTAAATCGTTTCCAAAGACTGCTGCGGTAGGTGCGGACTCATAATCTAAATCTCAATATTACAATAATTTGCCAGCCATGCCAAAACGTCGTACAGAGGTGATTGTCTACTAAACAAAAAATTACACAGTTAGTTAAATCAGATATATTCAATGAATAAGCCTACAGTTCATAATCCTACTTACTTTCATAAATATAAATTCTTTACAGAATCGAGTGCCTAGTATGGTTGCAACTCGCAGTAATTTTCTATATCATGAAATATGGCGGTGTGCCAGACAATAAACTAAAATACGTGCTTCTCGCACCACTTCAACGAGAGCTCTCCTTTTTTTTTAATCAAACATACGACTAACGAAAATGTACTTTTGTTTTATCAGCGACACAGCGCTGCAGTTGTGTGCCATAGGCTTTATTTATTTGTCACTGATTATTTATTTAATTAATATCTCGCGTTTCCGAGGAAACTCACGCTCGGCATGCAAATGTGCCCCTATAAGTCCTCTAGTACTTAAGTCGGCATTGTGCCTTTTGTATTGAATTCCAATGCAATTTCTGTGTTTCATCGTCAATAAGAAGGTCCAAGGGATACACTAAACTTGAAGTGAAGCATCGGAATCTGAAACTGGACTCACAGGAGAGGTTCAAATCATAGAAAGTGAGAGCATCAGTCCTCTTTTACCTATGTCGGCATTGTGCCTTTGGTATGAAATTCGGATGCAATTTCTGTGTTGCATCGTCAATAAGAAGGTCCAAGTTATACAGTAATCCTGAAGTGAAGCATCGGAATTTAAAATTGGACTCACAGGAGAGGTTCAAATCATAGAAAGGGAGAGTTTCAGTCCTGATGTAGTTAAGTCGGCATTGTGCCTTTTGTATTAAATTCGGATGCAAACTCTGTATTTCATCGTAAATTAGAAAGTCCAAGGGATACAGTAAACCTGAACTGAAGCATCGGAATCTAAAACTGGACTCACAGGAGAGGTTCAAATCACAGAAAGTGAGAGTGTCAGTCCTCTTTTACTTAAGTCCTCATTGTGCCTTTTGTATTAAATTCGGATGCAAACTCTGTGTTTCATCGTCAATAAGAAGGTCCAAGGGATACAGTAAAACTGAAGTGAAGCATCGGATTCTAAAACTAGACTCACAGGAGAGGTTCAAATCATAGAAAGTGAGAGTGTCAGTCCTCTAGTACTTAAGTCGGCATTGCGCCTATTGTATTGAATTCGGATGCAATTTCTGTGATTCATCGTCAATAAGAAGGTCCAAGGGATACAGTAAACCTGAAGTGAAGCATCGGAATCTATAACTGGACTCACAGGAGAGGTTCAAATCATAGAAAGTGAGAGTGTCAGTCCTGTTTTACTTAAGTCGGCATTGTGGCTTTTGTATTAAATTCGGATGCTATTTCTGTGTTTCATCGTCGATAAGAAGGTCCAAGGTATACAGTAAACCTGAATTGAAGCATCGGAATCTAAAACTGGACTCACAGGAGAGGTTGAAATCATAGAGAGTTAGAGTGTCAGTCCACTTGTACTTTAGTCGGCATTGTGCCTTTTGAACATAATTCGGATGCAATTTCTATGTTTCATCGTCAATAAGAAGGTGCAAGGTATACAGTAACACCTGAAGTGAAGCATCGGAATCTAAAACTGGACTCACAGGAGAGGTTCAAATCATAGAAAGAGAGAGTGTCAGTCCTCTTATACTTAAATCCTCATTGTGCCTTTTCTATTAAATTCGGATGCAATTTCTGTGTTTCATCGTCAATAAGAAGGTAAAAGGGATATAGTAAACCTGAAGTGAAGCATCGGAATCTAAAACTGGACTCACAGGAGAGGTTCAAATCATAGAAAGTTAGAGTGTCAGTCCTCTTGTACTTAAGTCGGCATTGTGCCTTTTGTATTAAATTCGGATGCAAACTCTGTGTTTCATCGTCAATAAGAAGGTCCAAGGGATACAGTAAAACTGAAGTGAAGCATCGGATTCTAAAACTAGACTCACAGGAGCGGTTCAAATCATAGAAAGTGAGAGTGTCAGTCCTCTAGTACTTAAGTCGGCATTGCGCCTATTGTATTGAATTCGGATGCAATTTCTGTGATTCATCGTCAATAAGAAGGTCCAAGGGATACAGTAAACCTGAAGTGAAGCATCGGAATCTATAACTGGACTCACAGGAGAGGTTCAAATCATAGAAAGTGAGAGTGTCAGTCCTGTTTTACTTAAGTCGGCATTGTGGCTTTTGTATTAAATTCGGATGCTATTTCTGTGTTTCATCGTCGATAAGAAGGTCCAAGGTATACAGTAAACCTGAATTGAAGCATCGGAATCTAAAACTGGACTCACAGGAGAGGTTGAAATCATAGAGAGTTAGAGTGTCAGTCCACTTGTACTTTAGTCGGCATTGTGCCTTTTGAACATAATTCGGATGCAATTTCTATGTTTCATCGTCAATAAGAAGGTGCAAGGTATACAGTAACACCTGAAGTGAAGCATCGGAATCTAAAACTGGACTCACAGGAGAGGTTCAAATCATAGAAAGAGAGAGTGTCAGTCCTCTTATACTTAAATCCTCATTGTGCCTTTTCTATTAAATTCGGATGCAATTTCTGTGTTTCATCGTCAATAAGAAGGTCCAAGGGATATAGTAAACCTGAAGTGAAGCATCGGAATCTAAAACTGGACTCAAAGGAGAGGTTCAAATCATAGAAAGTTAGAGTGTCAGTCCTCTTGTACTTAGGTCGGCATTGTGCCTTTTGTATTAAATTCGGATGCAAACTCTGTGTTTCATCGTCAATAAGAGGGTCCAAGGGATACAGTAAACCTCAAGTGAAGCATCGGAATCTAAAACTAGACTTTCAGGAGAGGTTCAAATCATAGAAAGTGAGAGTGTCAGTCCTCTAGTACTTAAGTCGGCATTGCGCCTATTGTATTGAATTCGGATGCAATTTCTGTGTTTCATCGTCAATAAGAAGGTCCAAGGGATACAGTAAACCTGAAGTGAAGCATCGGAATCTAAAACTGGACTCACAGGAGAGGTTCAAATCATAGAAAGTGAGAGTGTCAGTCTTCTTTTACTTAAGTCGACATTGTGCCTTTTGTATTAAATTCGGATGCAGTTTCTGTGTTTCATCGTCGATAAGAAGGTCCAAGGTATACAGTAACCCTGAGGTGAGGCATCGGAATCTAATACTGGATTCACAAGAGAGGTTCAAATCATGGAAAGGGAGAGTGTCAGTCCTCTTGTACTTAAGTCGGCATTGTGCCTTTTGTATTAAATTCGGATGCAATTTCTGTGTTTCATCGTCAATAAGAAGGTGCAAGGTATACATTAAACCTGAAGTGATCCGTTGGAATCTAAGACTGGACTCACAGGAGAGGTTCAAAGTATAGAAAGAGAGAGTGTCAGTCCTCTTGTACTTATGTCGGCATTGTGCATTTTGTATTTAATTCGGATGCAATTTCTGCGTTTCATCGTCAATAAGAAGGTCCAAGGGATACAGTAAACCTGAAGTGAAGCATCGGAATATAAAACTGGAATCACAGGAGAGGTTCAAACCATAGAAAGTCAGTGTGTCGGTCCTCTTGTACTTCAGTCGGCATTGTGCCTTTTGTATTAAATTCGGATTCAATTTCTGTGTTTCATCGTCCATAAGATGGTGCAAGGTATACAGTAAACCAGAAGTGCACCATCGGAATCTAAAACTGGACTCACAGGAGAGGTTCAAATCATAGAATGTGAGAGTGTCAGTCCTCTTATACTTAAGTCGGCATTGTGCCTTTTGTATTAAATTCGGATGCGGTTTCAGTGTTTCATCGTCAATAAGAAGATGCAAGGTATACAGTAAACCTGAAGTGAAGCATCGGAATCTAAAACTGGACTCACAGGAGAGGTTCAAATCATAGAGAGTTAGAGTGTTAGTCCTCTTGTACGTAAGTCGGCATTGTGCCTTTTGAATTTAATTCGGATGCAATTTCTATGTTTCATCGTCAATAAGAAGGTGCAAGGTATACAGTTAACCTGAAGTGAAGCATCGGAATCTAAAACGGGAATCACAGGAGAGGTCCAAATCATAGAAAGAGAGAGTGTCAGTCCTCTTTTACTTAAGTCGGCATTGTGCCTTTTATATTAAATTCGGATGCAAACTCTGTGTTTCATCGTAAATTAGAAAGTCCAAGGGATACAGTAAACCTGAACTGAAGCATCGGAACCTAAAACTGGACTCACAGGAGAGGTTCAAATCACAGAAAGTGAGAGTGTCAGTCCTCTTTTACTTAAGTCCTCATTGTGCCTTTTCTATTAAATTCGGATGCAATTTCTGTGTTTCATCGTCTATAAGAAGGTCCAAGGGATACAGTAAACCTGAAGTGATGCATCGGATTCTAAAACTAGACTCACAGGAGAGGTTCAAATCATAGAAAGTGATAGTGTCAGTCCTCAAGTACTTAAGTCGGCATTGCGCCTATTGTATTGAATTCGGGTTCTATTTCTGTGTTTCATCGTCAATAAGAAGGTCCAAGGGATACAGTAAACCTGAAGTGAAGCATCGGAATCTAAAACTGGACTCACAGGAGAGGTTCAAATCATAGAAAGTGAGAGCGTCAGTCCTCTTTTACTTAAGTCGGCATTGTGCCTTTGGTATGAAATTCGGATGCAATTTCTGTGTTGCATCGTCAATAGGAAGTTCCAAGGTATACAGTAATCCTGAAGTGAAGCATCGGAAACTAAAATTGGACTCACAGGAGAGGTTCAAATCATAGAAAGGGAGAGTGTCGGTCCTCTTGTACTTAAGTCGGCATTGTGCCTTTTGTATTAAATTCGGATGTAATTTCTGTGTTTCGTCGTCAATAAGAAGGTGCAAGGTATACAGGAAACCTGTAGTGAACCATCGGAATCTACAACTGGGCTCAAAGGAGAGGTTCAAATCATATAAAGTGAGAGTGTCAGTCCTCTAGTACTTAAGTCGGCATTGTGCCTTTTGTATTAAATTCGGATGCAATTTCAGTGTTTCATCGTCAACTAGAAGGTCCAAAGGATACCGTAAACCTGAAGTGAAGCAACGGAATCTAAAACTGGACTCACAGGAGAGGTTCAAATCATAGATAGTTAGAGTGTCAGTCCTCTTGTACTTAAGTCGGCATTGTGCCATTTGATTTAATTCCGATGCAATTTCTATGTTTCATCGTCAATAAGAAGGTGCAAGGTATACAGTAAACCTGAAGTGAAACATCGGAATCTAAAACTGGACTCACAGGAGAGGTTTAAATCATAGAAAGAGAGAGTGTCAGTCCTCATTTACTTAAGTCGGCATTGTGCCTTTTGTATTAAATTCGGATGCAATTTCTGTATTTCATCGTCATTAAGAAGGTCCAAGGGATACAGTAAACCTGAAGTGAAGCATCGGAATCTAAAACTGGACTCACAGGAGAGGTTCAAATCATAGAAAGTTAGAGTGTCAGTCCTCTTGTACTTATGTCAGCATTGTGCATTTTGTATTATATTCCGATGCAATTTCTGTGTTTCATCGTCAATAATAAGGTGCAAGGTATCTGGTAAACCTGAAGTGAAGCATCGGAATCTAAAACTGGACTCACAGGAGAGGTTCAAATCATAGACAGTTAGAGTGTCTGTCCAATTGTACTTAAGTCGGCATTGTGCCTTTTGTATTAAATTCGGATGCAATTTCTGTGTCTCATCGTCAATAAGATGGTCCAAGGCATACAGTAAACCTGAAGTAAAGCATCGGAATATAAAACTGGACTCACAGGAGAGGTTCAAATCACAGAAAGTGAGAGTGTCAGTCCTCTTTTACTTACATTCTCATTGTGCCTTTTCTATTAAATTCTGATGCAATTTTTGTGTTTCATCGTCAATAAGAAGGTCCAAGGGATATAGTAAACCTGAAGTGAAGCATCGGAATCTAAAACTGGATTCACAGGAGAGGTTCAAATCATAGAAAGTTAGAGTGTCAGTCCTCTTGTAGTTAAGTCGGCATTGTGCCTTTTGAATTAAATTCGGATGCAAACTCTGTGTTTCATCGTCAATAAGAAGGTGCAAGGTATACAGTAAACCTGAAGTGAAGCATCGGAATCTAAAAATGGATCACAGGAAAGGTTCAAATCATAGAGAGTTAGAGTGTCAGTCCTCTTGTACTTTAGTCGGCATTGTGCCTTTTGAATATAATTCGGATGCAATTTCTATGTTTCATCGTCAATAAGAAGGTGCAAGGTATACAGTAAACCTGAAGTGAAGCATCGGAATCTAAAACTGGACTCACAGGAGAGGTTCAAATCATAGAAAGAGTGAGTGTCATTCCTCTTATACTTATGTCGGCATTGTGCCATTTGTAATAAATTCGGATGCTAACTCTGTGTTTCATCGTAAATAAGAAGGTCCGAGGGAAACAGTAAACCTGAAGGGAAGCATCGGAATCTAAAACTGGACCCACAGGAGAGGTTCAAATCATAGAAAGTGAGAGTGTCAGTCCTCTAGTACTTAAGTCGGCATTGTGCCTTTTGTATTGAATTCGGATGCAATTTCTGTGTTTCATCGTCAATAAGAAGGTCCAAGGGATACACTAAACTTGAAGTGAAGCATCGGAATCTAAAACTGGACTCACAGGAAAGGTTCAAATCATAGAAAGTGAGAGCGTCAGTCCTCTTATACTTATGTCGGCATTGTGCCTTTGGTATGAAATTAGGATGCAATTTCTGTGTTGCATCGTCAATAAGCAGGTCCAAGGTATACAGTAATCCTGAAGTGAAGCATCGGAATCTAAAATTGGACTCACTGGAGAGGTTCAAATCATAGAAAGGGAGTGTTTCAGTCCTCATGTAGTTAAGTCGGCATTGTGCCTTTTATATTAAATTCGGATGCAAACTCTGTGTTTCATCGTAAATTAGAAAGTCCAAGGGATACAGTAAACCTGAACTGAAGCAACGGAATCTAAAACTGGACTCACAGGAGAGGTTCAAATCATAGAAAGGGAGAGTTTCAGTCCTCATGTAGTTAAGTCGGCATTGTGCCTTTTATATTAAATTCGGATGCAAACTCTGTGTTTCATCGTAAATTAGAAAGTCCAAGGGATACAGTAAACCTGAACTGAAGCATCGGAATCTAAAACTGGACTCACAGGAGAGGTTCAAATCATAGAAAGGGAGAGTGTCGGTCGTTTTGTACTTAAGTCGGCATTGTGCCTTTTGTATTAAATTCGGATGTAATTTCTGTGTTTCATCGTCAATAAGAAGGTGCAAGATATACAGGAAACCTGTAGTGAACCATCGGAATCTACAACTGGGCTCAAAGGAGAGGTTCAAATCATATAAAGTGAGAGTGTCAGTCCTCTAGTACTCAAGTCGGCATTGTGCCTTTTGTATTAAATTCGGATGCAATTTCAGTGTTTCATCGTCAACTAGAAGGTCCAAGGGATACCGTAAACCTGAAGTGAAGCAACGGAATCTAAAACTGGTCTCACAGGAGAGGTTCAAATCATAGATAGTTAGAGTGTCAGTCCTCTTGTACTTAAGTCGGCATTGTGCCTTTTGAATTTAATTCCGATGCAATTTCTGTGTTTCATCGTCAATAAGAAGGTGCAAGGTATACAGTAAACATGAGGTAAAGCATCGGAATCTAAAACTGGACTCACAGGAGAGTTTCAAATCATAGAGAGTTAGAGTGTCAGTCCTCTAGTACTTAAGTCGGCATTGTGCCATTTGAATTTAATTCCGATGCAATTTCTATGTTTCATCGTCAATAAGAAGGTGCAAGGTATACAGTAAACCTGAAGTGAAACATCGGAATCTAAAACTGGACTCACAGGAGAGGTTTAAATCATAGAAAGAGAGAGTGTCAGTCCTCATTTACTTAAGTCGGCATTGTGCCTTTTGTATTAAATTCGGATGCAATTTCTGTATTTCATCGTCATTAAGAAGGTCCAAGGGATACAGTAAACCTGAAGTGAAGCATCGGAATCTAAAACTGGACTGACAGGAGAGGTTCAAATCATAGAAAGTTAGAGTGTCAGGCCTCTTGTACTTATGTCAGCATTGTGCATTTTGTATTAAATTCCGATGCAGTTTCTGTGTTTCATCATCAATAATAAAGTGCAAGGTATACGGTAAACCTGAAGTGACGCATCGGAATCTAAAACTGGACTCACAGGAGAGGTTCAAATCATAGTGAGTTAGAGTGTCAGTCCTCTTGTACTTATGTCGGCATTGTGCCTTTTGTATTAAATTCCGATGCAATTTCTGTGTTTCATCGTCAATAATAAGGTTCAAGGTATCTGGTAAACCTGAATTGAAGCATCGGAATCTAAAACTGGACTCACAGGAGAGGTTCAAATCATAGACAGTTAGACGGTCTGTCCAATTGTACTTAAGTCGGCATTGTGCCTTTTGTATTAAATTCGGATGCAATTTCTGTGTCTCATCGTCAATAAGATGGTCCAAGGCATACAGTAAACCTGAAGTAAAGCATCGGAATATAAAACTGGACTCACAGGAGAGGTTCAAATCACAGAAAGTGAGAGTGTCAGTCCTCTTTTACTTAAATTCTCATTGTGCCTTTTCTATTAAATTCTGATGCAATTTTTGTGTTTCATCGTCAATAAGAAGGTCCAAGGGATATAGTAAACCTGAAGTGAAGCATCGGAATCTAAAACTGGATTCACAGGAGAGGTTCAAATCATAGAAAGTTAGAGTGTCAGTCCTCTTGTACTTAAGTCGGCATTGTGCCTTTTGAATTAAATTCGGATGCAAACTCTGTGTTTCATCGTCAATAAGAAGGTGCAAGGTATACAGTAAACCTGAAGTGAAGCATCGGAATCTAAAAATGGATCACAGGAGAGGTTCAAATCATAGACAGAGTGAGTGTCATTCCTCTTATACTTAAGTCGGCATTGTGCCATTTGTAATAAATTCGGATGCTAACTCTGTGTTTCATCGTAAATAAGAACGTCCGAGGGATACAGTAAACCTGAAGTGAAGCATCGGAATCTAAAACTGGACCCACAGGAGAGGTTCAAATCATAGAAAGTGAGAGTGTCAGTCCTCTAGTACTTAAGTCGGCACTGTGCCTTTTGTATTGAATTCGGATGCAATTTCTGTGTTTCATCGTCAATAAGAAGGTTCAAGGGATACAGTAAACCTGAAGTGAAGCATCGGAATCTAAAACTGGACTCACAAGAGAGGTTCAAATCATAGAAAGTGAGAGCGTCAGTCCTCTTTTACTGAAGTCGGCATTGTGCCTTTGGTATGAAATTCGGATGCAATTTCTGTGTTGCATCGTCAATAGGAAGGTCCAAGGTATACAGTAATCCTGAATTGAAGCATCGGAATCTAAAATTGGACTCACAGGAGAGGTTCAAATCATAGAAAGGGAGAGTGTCAGTCCTTTTGTACTTAAGTCGGCATTGTGCCTTTTGTATTAAATTCGGTTGCAATTTCTGTGTTTCAACACCAATAAGAAGGTGCAAGGTATACAGGAAACCTGTAGTGAACCATCGGAATCTACAACTGGGCTCACAGGAGAGGTTCAAATCATATAAAGTGAGAGTGTCAGTCCTCTTGTACTTAAGTCGGCATTGTGCCTTTTGTATTAAATTCGGATGCAGTTTCAGTGTTTCATCGTCAACTAGAAGGTCCAAGGGATACCGTAAACCTGAAGTGAAGCATCGGAATCTAAAACTGGACTCACAGGAGAGGTTCAAATCATAGACAGTTAGAGTGTCTGTCCTCTTGTACTTAAGTCGGCATTGTGCCTTTTGTATTAAATTCAGATGCAATTTCTGTGTCTCATCGTCAGTAAGAAGGTCCGAGGCATACAGTAAACCTGAAGTAAAGCATCGGAATATAAAACTGGACTCACAGGAGAGGTTCAAATCACAGAAAGTGAGAGTGTCAGTCCTCTTTTACTTAAATCCTCATTGTGCCTTTTGTATTAAATTCGGATGCAAACTCTGTGTTTCATCGTCAATAAGAAGGTCCAAGGGATACAGTAAACCTGAAGTGAAGCATCGGAATATAAAACTGGAATCACCGGAGAGGTTCAAACCATAGAAAGGGAGAGTGTCGGTCCTCTTGTACTTCAGTCGGCATTGTGCCTTTTGTATTAAATTCGGATGCAATTTCTGTGTTTCATCGTCAATAAGAAAGTGCAAGGTATACAGTAAACCTGAAGTGAAGCATCGGAATCTAAAACTGGACTCACAGGACAGGTTCAAATCACATAGAGTTACAGTGTCAGTCCTCTTGTACTTAAGTCGGCATTGTGCATTTTGTATTAAATTCGGATGCAATTTCTGTGTTTCATCGTTAATAAGAAGGTCCAAGGGATACAGTAAACCTGAAGTGAAGCATCGGAATATAAAACTGCAATCACAGGAGAGGTTCAAATCGTAGAAAGTGAGAGCGTCAGTCCTCTTTTACTTAAGTCGGCATTGTGCTTTTGGTATGAAATTCGGATGCAATTTCTGTGTTGCATCGTCAATAACAAGGTCCAAGGTATACAGTAATCCTGAAGTGAAGAATCGGAATCAAAAATTGGACTCACAGGAGAGGTTGAAATCATAGAAAGAGAGAGTGTCAATCCTCATTCACTTAAGTCGGCATTGTGCCTTGTGTATTAAATTCGGATGCAAACCCTGTGTTTCATCGTCAATAAGAAGGTCCAAGGGATACAGTAAACATTAAGTGAAGTATCGGAATCTAAAACTAGACACACAGGAGAGGTTCAAGTCATAGAAAGTGAGAGTGTCAGTCCTCTACTACTTAAGTCGGCATTGCGCCTATTGTATTGAATTCGGATGCAATTTCTGTGTTTCATCGTCAATAGGAAGGTCCAAGGGATACAGTACACCAGAAGTGAAGCATCGGAATATAAAACTGCAATCACAGGAGAGGTTCAAATCGTAGAAAGTAAGAGCGTCAGTCCTCTTTCACTTAAGTCGGCTTTGTGCCTTTGGTATGATATTCGGATGCAATTTCTGTGTTGCATCGTCAATAAGAAGGTCCAAGGTATAACGTAATCCTGAAGTGAAGCATCGGAATCTAAAACTGGACTCACAGGTGAGGTTCAAATCATAGAAAGAGTGAGTGTCAGTCCTCTTATACTTAAGTCGGCATTGTGCCATTTGTAATAAATTCGGATGCAAACTCTGTGTTTCATCGTAAATAAGAAGGTCCGAGGGATACAGTAAACCTGAAGTGAAGCATCGGAATCTAAAAGTGGACCCACAGGAGAGGTTCAAATCATAGAAAGAGAGAGTGTCAGTCCTCTTGTACTTAAGTCGGCATTGTGCCTTTTGTATTAAATTCGGATGCAATTTCTGTGTTTCAAAGTCAATAAGAAGGTGCAAGTTATACAGGAAACCTGTAGTGAACCATCGGAATCTACAACTGGGCTCGCAGGAGAGGTTAAAATCATATAAAGTGAGAGTGTCAGTCCTCTTGTACTTAAGTCGGCATTGTGCGTTTTGTATTAAATTCGGATGCAGTTTCAGTGTTTCATCGTCAACTAGAATGTCCAAGGGATACCGTAAACCTGAAGTGAAGCATCGGAATCTAAAACTGGACTCACAGGAGAGGTTCAAATCATAGATAGTTAGAGTGTCAGTCCTCTTGTACTTATGTCGGCATTGTGCCTTTTGAATTTAATTCCGATGCAATTTCTGTGTTTCATCGTCAGTAATAAGGTGCAAGGTATACAGTAAACCTGAGGTGAAGCATCGGAATCTAAAACTGGACTCACAGGAGAGGTTCAAAACATAGAGAGTTAGAGTGTCAGTCCTCTTGTACTTAAGTCGGCATTGTGCCTTTTGAATTTAATTCCGATGCAATTTCTATGTTTCATCGTCAATAAGAAGGTGCAAGGTATACAGTAAACCTGAAGTGAAACATCGGAATCTAAAACTGGACCCACAGAAGAGGTTCAATTCATAGAAAGGGAGAGTGTCAGTCCTCATTTACTTAAGTCGGCATTGTGCCTTTTGTATTGAATTCGGATGCAATTTCTGTATTTCATCGTCATTAAGAAGGTCCAAGGGATACAGTAAACCTGAAGTGAAGCATCGGAATCTAAAACTGGACTCACAGGAGAGGTTCAAATCATAGAAAGTTAGAGTGTCAGTCCTCTTGTACTTATGTCGGCATTGTGCCTTTTGTAACAAATTCCAATGCAATTTCTGTGTTTCATCATCAATAATAAAGTGCAAGGTATACGGTAAACCTGAAGTGACGCATCGGAATCTAAAACTGGACTCACAGGAGAGGTTCAAATCATAGAGAGTTAGAGTGTCAGTGCTCTTGTACTTATGTCGGCATTGTGCCTTTTGAATTAAATTCCGATGCAATTTCTGTGTTTCATCGTCAATAATAAGGTGCAAGGTATCTGGTAAACCTGAAGTGACGCATCGGATTCTAAAACTGGACTCACAGGAGAGGTTCAAATCATAGGCAGTTAGAGTGTCTGTCCTCTTGTACTTAAGTCGGCATTGTGCCTTTTGTATTAAATTCGGATCCAATTTCTGTGTCTCATCGTCAATAAGAAGGTCCAAGGCATACAGTATACCTGAAGTAAAGCATCGGAATATAAAACTGGACTCACAGGAGAGGTTCAAATCACAAAAAGTGACAGTGTCAGTCCTCTTTTACTTAATTCTTCATTGTGCCTTTTGTATTAAATTCGGATGCAAACTCTGTGTTTCATCGTCAATAAGAAGGTCCAAGGGATACAGTAAACCTGAAGTGAAGCATCGGAATCTAATACTGGACTCACAGGAGAGGTTCATATCATGGAAAGGGAGAGTGTCAGTCCTCTTGTACTTACGTCGCCATTGTGCCTTTCGTATTAAATTCGGATGCAATTTCTGTGTTTCATCGTCAATAAGAAGGTGCAAGGTATACATTAAACCAGAAGTGAACCATCGGAATCAAAAACAGGACTCACAGAAAAGGTTCAAAATATAGAAAGTGAGAGTGTCAGTCCTCTTGTACTTATGTCGGCATTGTGCATTTTTTATTAAATTCGGATGCAATTTCTTTGTTTCATCGTCAATAAGAAGGTCCAAGGGATACAGTAAACCTGAAGTGAAGCATCGGAATATAAAACTGGAATCACAGGAGAGGTTCAAACCATAGAAAGGGAGAGTGTCGGTCCTCTTGTACTTCAGTTGGCATTGTGCCTTTTGTATTAAATTCGGATTCAATTTCTGTGTTTCATCGTCCATAAGAAGGTGCAAGGTATACAATAAACCTGAAGTGCACCATCGGAATCTAAAACTGGACTCACAGGAGAGGTTCAAATCATAGAAAGTGAGAGTGTCAGTCCTCTTATACTTAAGTCGGCATTGTGCCTTTTGTATTAAATTCGGATGCAGTTTCTGTGTCTCATCGTCAGTAAGAAGGTCCAAGGCATACAGTAAACCTGAAGTAAAGCATCGGAATATAAAACTGGACTCACAGGAGAGGTTCAAATCACAGAAAGTGAGAGTGTCAGTCCTCTTTTACTTAAATCCTCATTGTGCCTTTTGTATTAAATTCGGATGCAAACTCTGTGTTTCATCGTCAATAAGAAGGTCCAAGGGATACAGTAAACCTGAAGTGAAGCATCGGAATATAAAACTGGAATCACAGGAGAGGTTCAAACCATAGAAAGGGAGAGTGTCGGTCCTCTTGTACTTCAGTCGGCATTGTGCCTTTTGTATTAAATTCGGATGCAATTTCTGTGCTTCATCGTCAATAAGAAAGTGCAAGGTATACAGTAAACCTGAAGTGAAGCATCGGAATCTAAAACTGGACTCACAGGACAGGTTCAAATCATAGAGAGTTACAGTGTCAGTCCTCTTGTACTTAAGTCGGCATTGTGCATTTTGTATTAAATTCGGATGCAATTTCTGAGATTCATCGTTAATAAGAAGGTCCAAGGGATACAGTAAACCTGAAGTGAAGCATCGGAATATAAAACTGCAATCACAGGAGAGGTTCAAATCGTAGAAAGTGAGAGCGTCAGTCCTCTTTTACTTAAGTCGGCATTGTGCTTTTGGTATGAAATTCGGATGCAATTTCTGTGTTGCATCGTCAATAACAAGGTCCAAGGTATACAGTAATCCTGAAGTGAAGAATCGGAATCAAAAATTGGACTCACAGGAGAGGTTGAAATCATAGAAAGAGAGAGTGTCAATCCTCATTCACTTAAGTCGGCATTGTGCCTTTTGTATTAAATTCGGATGCAAACCCTGTGTTTCATCGTCAATAAGAAGGTCCAAGGGATACAGTAAACCTTAAGTGCAGTATCGGAATCTAAAACTAGACTCACAGGAGAGGTTCAAGTCATAGAAAGTGAGAGTGTCAGTCCTCTACTACTTAAGTCGGCATTGCGCCTATTGTATTGAATTCGGATGCAATTTCTGTGTTTCATCGTCAATAGGAAGGTCCAAGGGATACAGTACACCAGAAGTGAAGCATCGGAATATAAAACTGCAATCACAGGAGAGGTTCAAATCGTGGAAAGTAAGAGCGTCAGTCCTCTTTCACTTAAGTCGGCATTGTGCCTTTGGTATGAAATTCGGATGCAATTTCTGTGTTGCATCGTCAATAAGAAGGTCCAAGGTATACAGTGATCCTGAAGTGAAGCATCGGAATCTAAAACTGGACTCACAGGAGAGGTTCAAATCATAGAAAGAGTGAGTGTCAGTCCTCTTATACTTAAGTCGGCATTGTGCCATTTGTAATAAATTCGGATGCAACTCTGTGTTTCATCGTAAAAAAGAAGGTCCGAGGGATACAGTAAACCTGAAGTGAAGCATCGGAATCTAAAACTGGACTCACAGGAGAGGTTCAAATCATAGATAGTTAGAGCGTCAGTCCTCTTGTACTTAAGTCGGCATTGTGCCTTTTGAATTTAATTCCGATGCAATTTCTGTGTTTCATCGTCAGTAATAAGGTGCAAGGTATACAGTAAACCTGAGGTGAAGCATCGGTTTCTAAAACTGGACTCACAGGAGAGGTTCAAAACATAGAGAGTTAGAGTGTCAGTCCTCTTGTACTTAAGTCGGCATTGTGCCTTTTGAATTTAATTCCGATGCAATTTCTATGTTTCATCGTCAATAAGAAGGTGCAAGGTATACAGTAAACCTGAAGTGAAACATCGGAATCTAAAACTGGACCCACAGAAGAGGTTCAATTCATAGAAAGGGAGAGTGTCAGTCCTCATTTACTTAAGTCGGCATTGTGCCTTTTGTATTAAATTCGGTTGCAATTTCTGTGTTTCAACACCAATAAGAAGGTGCAAGGTATACAGGAAACCTGTAGTGAACCATCGGAATCTACAACTGGGCTCACAGGAGAGGTTCAAATCATATAAAGTGAGAGTGTCAGTCCTCTTGTACTTAAGTCGGCATTGTGCCTTTTGTATTAAATTCGGATGCAGTTTCAGTGTTTCATCGTCAACTAGAAGGTCAAAGGGATACCGTAAACCTGATGTGAAGCATCGGAATCTAAAACTGGACTCACAGGAGAGGTTCAAATCATAGATAGTTAGAGTGTCAGTCCTCTTGTACTTAAGTCGGCATTGTGCCTTTTGAATTTAATTCCGATGCAATTTCTATGTTTCATCGTCAATAAGAAGGTGCAAGGTATACAGTAAACCCGAAGTGAAACATCGGAATCTAAAACTGGACCCACAGGAGAAGTTCAATTCGTAGAAAAAGAGAGTGTCAGTCCTCTTGTACTTAACTCGGCATTGTGCCTTTTGTATTAAATTTGGATGCAATTTCTGTGTTTCATCGTCAATAGTAAGGGCCAAGGTATCTGGTAAACCTGAAGTGACGCATCGGATTCTAAAACTGGACTCACAGGAGAGGTTCAAATCATAGACAGTTAGAGTGTCTGTCCTCTTGTACTTAAGTCGGCATTGTGCCTTTTGTATTAAATTCAGATGCAATTTCTGTGTCTCATCGTCAGTAAGAAGGTCCAAGGCATACAGTAAACCTGAAGTAAAGCATCGGAATATAAAACTGGACTCACAGGAGAGGTTCAAATCACAGAAAGTGAGAGTGTCAGTCCTCTTTTACTTAAATCCTCATTGTGCCTTTTGTATTAAATTCGGATGCAAACTCTGTGTTTCATCGTCAATAAGAAGGTCCAAGGGATACAGTAAACCTGAAGTGAAGCATCGGAATATAAAACTGGAATCACCGGAGAGGTTCAAACCATAGAAAGGGAGAGTGTCGGTCCTCTTGTACTTCAGTCGGCATTGTGCCTTTTGTATTAAATTCGGATGCAATTTCTGTGTTTCATCGTCAATAAGAAAGTGCAAGGTATACAGTAAACCTGAAGTGAAGCATCGGAATCTAAAACTGGACTCACAGGACAGGTTCAAATCATATAGAGTTACAGTGTCAGTCCTCTTGTACTTAAGTCGGCATTGTGCATTTTGTATTAAATTCGGATGCAATTTCTGTGTTTCATCGTTAATAAGAAGGTCCAAGGGATACAGTAAACCTGAAGTGAAGCATCGGAATATAAAACTGCAATCACAGGAGAGGTTCAAATCGTAGAAAGTGAGAGCGTCAGTCCTCTTTTACTTAAGTCGGCATTGTGCTTTTGGTATGAAATTCGGATGCAATTTCTGTGTTGCATCGTCAATAACAAGGTCCAAGGTATACAGTAATCCTGAAGTGAAGAATCGGAATCAAAAATTGGACTCACAGGAGAGGTTGAAATCATAGAAAGAGAGAGTGTCAATCCTCATTCACTTAAGTCGGCATTGTGCCTTTTGTATTAAATTCGGATGCAAACCCTGTGTTTCATCGTCAATAAGAAGGTCCAAGGGATACAGTAAACCTTAAGTGCAGTATCGGAATCTAAAACTAGACTCACAGGAGAGGTTCAAGTCATAGAAAGTGAGAGTGTCAGTCCTCTACTACTTAAGTCGGCATTGCGCCTATTGTATTGAATTCGGATGCAATTTCTGTGTTTCATCGTCAATAGGAAGGTCCAAGGGATACAGTACACCAGAAGTGAAGCATCGGAATATAAAACTGCAATCACAGGAGAGGTTCAAATCGTGGAAAGTAAGAGCGTCAGTCCTCTTTCACTTAAGTCGGCATTGTGCCTTTGGTATGAAATTCGGATGCAATTTCTGTGTTGCATCGTCAATAAGAAGGTCCAAGGTATACAGTGATCCTGAAGTGAAGCATCGGAATCTAAAACTGGACTCACAGGAGAGGTTCAAATCATAGAAAGAGTGAGTGTCAGTCCTCTTATACTTAAGTCGGCATTGTGCCATTTGTAATAAATTCGGATGCAACTCTGTGTTTCATCGTAAAAAAGAAGGTCCGAGGGATACAGTAAACCTGAAGTGAAGCATCGGAATCTAAAACTGGACTCACAGGAGAGGTTCAAATCATAGATAGTTAGAGCGTCAGTCCTCTTGTACTTAAGTCGGCATTGTGCCTTTTGAATTTAATTCCGATGCAATTTCTGTGTTTCATCGTCAGTAATAAGGTGCAAGGTATACAGTAAACCTGAGGTGAAGCATCGGTTTCTAAAACTGGACTCACAGGAGAGGTTCAAAACATAGAGAGTTAGAGTGTCAGTCCTCTTGTACTTAAGTCGGCATTGTGCCTTTTGAATTTAATTCCGATGCAATTTCTATGTTTCATCGTCAATAAGAAGGTGCTAGGTATACAGTAAACCTGAAGTGAAACATCGGAATCTAAAACTGGACCCACAGAAGAGGTTCAATTCATAGAAAGGGAGAGTGTCAGTCCTCATTTACTTAAGTCGGCATTGTGCCTTTTGTATTAAATTCGGTTGCAATTTCTGTGTTTCAACACCAATAAGCAGGTGCAAGGTATACAGGAAACCTGTAGTGAACCATCGGAATCTACAACTGGGCTCACAGGAGAGGTTCAAATCATATAAAGTGAGAGTGTCAGTCCTCTTGTACTTAAGTCGGCATTGTGCCTTTTGTATTAAATTCGGATGCAGTTTCAGTGTTTCATCGTCAACTAGAAGGTCCAAGGGATACCGTAAACCTGAAGTGAAGCATCGGAATCTAAAACTGGACTCACAGGAGAGGTTCAAATCATAGATAGTTAGAGTGTCAGTCCTCTTGTACTTAAGTCGGCATTGTGCCTTTTGAATTTAATTCCGATGCAATTTCTATGTTTCATCGTCAATAAGAAGGTGCAAGGTATACAGTAAACCCGAAGTGAAACATCGGAATCTAAAACTGGACCCACAGGAGAAGTTCAATTCATAGAAAAAGAGAGTGTCAGTCCTCTTGTACTTAAGTCGGCATTGTGCCTTTTGTATTAAATTTGGATGCAATTTCTGTGTTTCATCGTCAATAGTAAGGGCCAAGGTATCTGGTAAACCTGAAGTGACGCATCGGATTCTAAAACTGGACTCACAGGAGAGGTTCAAATCATAGACAGTTAGAGTGTCTGTCCTCTTGTACTTAAGTCGGCATTGTGCCTTTTGTATTAAATTCAGATGCAATTTCTGTGTCTCATCGTCAGTAAGAAGGTCCAAGGCATACAGTAAACCTGAAGTAAAGCATCGGAATATAAAACTGGACTCACAGGAGAGGTTCAAATCACAGAAAGTGAGAGTGTCAGTCCTCTTTTACTTAAATCCTCATTGTGCCTTTTGTATTAAATTCGGATGCAAACTCTGTGTTTCATCGTCAATAAGAAGGTCCAAGGGATACAGTAAACCTGAAGTGAAGCATCGGAATATAAAACTGGAATCACCGGAGAGGTTCAAACCATAGAAAGGGAGAGTGTCGGTCCTCTTGTACTTCAGTCGGCATTGTGCCTTTTGTATTAAATTCGGATGCAATTTCTGTGTTTCATCGTCAATAAGAAAGTGCAAGGTATACAGTAAACCTGAAGTGAAGCATCGGAATCTAAAACTGGACTCACAGGACAGGTTCAAATCATATAGAGTTACAGTGTCAGTCCTCTTGTACTTAAGTCGGCATTGTGCATTTTGTATTAAATTCGGATGCAATTTCTGTGTTTCATCGTTAATAAGAAGGTCCAAGGGATACAGTAAACCTGAAGTGAAGCATCGGAATATAAAACTGCAATCACAGGAGAGGTTCAAATCGTAGAAAGTGAGAGCGTCAGTCCTCTTTTACTTAAGTCGGCATTGTGCTTTTGGTATGAAATTCGGATGCAATTTCTGTGTTGCATCGTCAATAACAAGGTCCAAGGTATACAGTAATCCTGAAGTGAAGAATCGGAATCAAAAATTGGACTCACAGGAGAGGTTGAAATCATAGAAAGAGAGAGTGTCAATCCTCATTCACTTAAGTCGGCATTGTGCCTTTTGTATTAAATTCGGATGCAAACCCTGTGTTTCATCGTCAATAAGAAGGTCCAAGGGATACAGTAAACCTTAAGTGAAGTATCGGAATCTAAAACTAGACACACAGGAGAGGTTCAAGTCATAGAAAGTGAGAGTGTCAGTCCTCTACTACCTAAGTCGGCATTGCGCCTATTGTATTGAATTCGGATGCAATTTCTGTGTTTCATCGTCAATAGGAAGGTCCAAGGGATACAGTACACCAGAAGTGAAGCATCGGAATATAAAACTGCAATCACAGGAGAGGTTCAAATCGTAGAAAGTAAGAGCGTCAGTCCTCTTTCACTTAAGTCGGCTTTGTGCCTTTGGTATGATATTCGGATGCAATTTCTGTGTTGCATCGTCAATAAGAAGGTCCAAGGTATAACGTAATCCTGAAGTGAAGCATCGGAATCTAAAACTGGACTCACAGGTGAGGTTCAAATCATAGAAAGAGTGAGTGTCAGTCCTCTTATACTTAAGTCGGCATTGTGCCATTTGTAATAAATTCGGATGCAAACTCTGTGTTTCATCGTAAATAAGAAGGTCCGAGGGATACAGTAAACCTGAAGTGAAGCATCGGAATCTAAAAGTGGACCCACAGGAGAGGTTCAAATCATAGAAAGAGAGAGAGTCAGTCCTCTTGTACTTAAGTCGGCATTGTGCCTTTTGTATTAAATTCGGATGCAATTTCTGTGTTTCAACGTCAATAAGAAGGTGCAAGTTATACAGGAAACCTGTAGTGAACCATCGGAATCTACAACTGGGCTCGCAGGAGAGGTTAAAATCATATAAAGTGAGAGTGTCAGTCCTCTTGTACTTAAGTCGGCATTGTGCCTTTTGTATTAAATTCGGATGCAGTTTCAGTGTTTCATCGTCAACTAGAATGTCCAAGGGATACCGTAAACCTGAAGTGAAGCATCGGAATCTAAAACTGGACTCACAGGAGAGGTTCAAATCATAGATAGTTAGAGTGTCAGTCCTCTTGTACTTAAGTGGGCATTGTGCCTTTTGAATTTAATTCCGATGCAATTTCTGTGTTTCATCGTCAGTAATAAGGTGCAAGGTATACAGTAAACCTGAGGTGAAGCATCGGAATCTAAAACTGGACTCACAGGAGAGGTTCAAAACATAGAGAGTTAGAGTGTCAGTCCTCTTGTACTTAAGTCGGCATTGTGCCTTTTGAATTTAATTCCGATGCAATTTCTATGTTTCATCGTCAATAAGAAGGTGCATGGTATACAGTAAACCTGAAGTGAAACATCGGAATCTAAAACTGGACCCACAGAAGAGGTTCAATTCATAGAAAGGGAGAGTGTCAGTCCTCATTTACTTAAGTCGGCATTGTGCATTTTGTATTGAATTCGGATGCAATTTCTGTATTTCATCGTCATTAAGAAGGTCCAAGGGATACAGTAAACCTGAAGTGAAGCATCGGAATCTAAAACTGGACTCACAGGAGAGGTTCAAATCATAGAAAGTTAGAGTGTCAGTCCTCTTGTACTTATGTCGGCATTGTGCCTTTTGTATCAAATTCCAATGCAATTTCTGTGTTTCATCATCAATAATAAAGTGCAAGGTATACGGTAAACCTGAAGTGACGCATCGGAATCTAAAACTGGACTCACAGGAGAGGTTCAAATCATAGAGAGTTAGAGTGTCAGTCCTCTTGTACTTATGTCGGCATTGTGCCTTTTGAATTAAATTCCGATGCAATTTCTGTGTTTCATCGTCAATAATAAGGTGCAAGGTATCTGGTAAACCTGAAGTGACGCATCGGATTCTAAAACTGGACTCACAGGAGAGGTTCAAATCATAGGCAGTTAGAGTGTCTGTCCTCTTGTACTTAAGTCGGCATTGTGCCTTTTGTATTAAATTCGGATCCAATTTCTGTGTCTCATCGTCAATAAGAAGGTCCAAGGCATACAGTATACCTGAAGTAAAGCATCGGAATATAAAACTGGACTCACAGGAGAGGTTCAAATCACAAAAAGTGACAGTGTCAGTCCTCTTTTACTTAATTCTTCATTGTGCCTTTTGTATTAAATTCGGATGCAAACTCTGTGTTTCATCGTCAATAAGAAGGTCCAAGGGATACAGTAAACCTGAAGTGAAGCATCGGAATCTAATACTGGACTCACAGGAGAGGTTCATATCATGGAAAGGGAGAGTGTCAGTCCTCTTGTACTTACGTCGCCATTGTGCCTTTCGTATTAAATTCGGATGCAATTTCTGTGTTTCATCGTCAATAAGAAGGTGCAAGGTATACATTTAACCAGAAGTGAACCATCGGAATCAATAACAGGACTCACAGAAAAGGTTCAAAATATAGAAAGTGAGAGTGTCAGTCCTCTTGTACTTATGTCGGCATTGTGCATTTTTTATTAAATTCGGATGCAATTTCTTTGTTTCATCGTCAATAAGAAGGTCCAAGGGATACAGTAAACCTGAAGTGAAGCATCGGAATATAAAACTGGAATCACAGGAGAGGTTCAAACCATAGAAAGGGAGAGTGTCGGTCCTCTTGTACTTCAGTTGGCATTGTGCCTTTTGTATTAAATTCGGATTCAATTTCTGTGTTTCATCGTCCATAAGAAGGTGCAAGGTATACAATAAACCTGAAGTGCACCATCGGAATCTAAAACTGGACTCACAGGAGAGGTTCAAATCATAGAAAGTGAGAGTGTCAGTCCTCTTATACTTAAGTCGGCATTGTGCCTTTTGTATTAAATTCGGATGCAGTTTCTGTGTCTCATCGTCAGTAAGAAGGTCCAAGGCATACAGTAAACCTGAAGTAAAGCATCGGAATATAAAACTGGACTCACAGGAGAGGTTCAAATCACAGAAAGTGAGAGTGTCAGTCCTCTTTTACTTAAATCCTCATTGTGCCTTTTGTATTAAATTCGGATGCAAACTCTGTGTTTCATCGTCAATAAGAAGGTCCAAGGGATACAGTAAACCTGAAGTGAAGCATCGGAATATAAAACTGGAATCACAGGAGAGGTTCAAACCATAGAAAGGGAGAGTGTCGGTTCTCTTGTACTTCAGTCGGCATTGTGCCTTTTGTATTAAATTCGGATGCAATTTCTGTGCTTCATCGTCAATAAGAAAGTGCAAGGTATACAGTAAACCTGAAGTGAAGCATCGGAATCTAAAACTGGACTCACAGGACAGGTTCAAATCATAGAGAGTTACAGTGTCAGTCCTCTTGTACTTAAGTCGGCATTGTGCATTTTGTATTAAATTCGGATGCAATTTCTGAGATTCATCGTTAATAAGAAGGTCCAAGGGATACAGTAAACCTGAAGTGAAGCATCGGAATATAAAACTGCAATCACAGGAGAGGTTCAAATCGTAGAAAGTGAGAGCGTCAGTCCTCTTTTACTTAAGTCGGCATTGTGCTTTTGGTATGAAATTCGGATGCAATTTCTGTGTTGCATCGTCAATAACAAGGTCCAAGGTATACAGTAATCCTGAAGTGAAGAATCGGAATCAAAAATTGGACTCACAGGAGAGGTTGAAATCATAGAAAGAGAGAGTGTCAATCCTCATTCACTTAAGTCGGCATTGTGCCTTTTGTATTAAATTCGGATGCAAACCCTGTGTTTCATCGTCAATAAGAAGGTCCAAGGGATACAGTAAACCTTAAGTGCAGTATCGGAATCTAAAACTAGACTCACAGGAGAGGTTCAAGTCATAGAAAGTGAGAGTGTCAGTCCTCTACTACTTAAGTCGGCATTGCGCCTATTGTATTGAATTCGGATGCAATTTCTGTGTTTCATCGTCAATAGGAAGGTCCAAGGGATACAGTACACCAGAAGTGAAGCATCGGAATATAAAACTGCAATCACAGGAGAGGTTCAAATCGTGGAAAGTAAGAGCGTCAATCCTCTTTCACTTAAGTCGGCATTGTGCCTTTGGTATGAAATTCGGATGCAATTTCTGTGTTGCATCGTCAATAAGAAGGTCCAAGGTATACAGTAATCCTGAAGTGAAGCATCGGAATCTAAAACTGGACTCACAGGAGAGGTTCAAATCATAGAAAGAGTGAGTGTCAGTCCTCTTATACTTAAGTCGGCATTGTGCCATTTGTAATAAATTCGGATGCAACTCTGTGTTTCATCGTAAAAAAGAAGGTCCGAGGGATACAGTAAACCTGAAGTGAAGCATCGGAATCTAAAACTGGACTCACAGGAGAGGTTCAAATCATAGATAGTTAGAGCGTCAGTCCTCTTGTACTTAAGTCGGCATTGTGCCTTTTGAATTTAATTCCGATGCAATTTCTGTGTTTCATCGTCAGTAATAAGGTGCAAGGTATACAGTAAACCTGAGGTGAAGCATCGGTTTCTAAAACTGGACTCACAGGAGAGGTTCAAAACATAGAGAGTTAGAGTGTCAGTCCTCTTGTACTTAAGTCGGCATTGTGCCTTTTGAATTTAATTCCGATGCAATTTCTATGTTTCATCGTCAATAAGAAGGTGCAAGGTATACAGTAAACCTGAAGTGAAACATCGGAATCTAAAACTGGACCCACAGAAGAGGTTCAATTCATAGAAAGGGAGAGTGTCAGTCCTCATTTACTTAAGTCGGCATTGTGCCTTTTGTATTAAATTCGGATGCAATTTCTGTATTTCATCGTCATTAAGAAGGTCCAAGGGATACAGTAAACCTGAAGTGAAGCATCGGAATCTAAAACTGGACTCACAGGAGAGGTTCAAATCATAGAAAGTTAGAGTGTCAGTCCTCTTGTACTTATGTCGGCATTGTGCCTTTTGTATCAAATTCCAATGCAATTTCTGTGTTTCATCATCAATAATAAAGTGCAAGGTATACGGTAAACCTGAAGTGACGCATCGGAATCTAAAACTGGACTCACAGGAGAGGTTCAAATCATAGAGAGCTAGAGTGTCAGTCCTCTTGTACTTATGTCGGCATTGTGCCTTTTGTATTAAATTCCGATGCAATTTCTGTGTTTCATCGTCAATAATGAGGTGCAAGGTATCTGGTAAACCTGAAGTGACGCATCGGAATCTAAAACTGGACTCACAGGAGAGGTTCAAATCATAGGCAGTTAGAGTGTCTGTCCTCTTGTACTTAAGTCGGCATTGTGCCTTTTGTATTAAATTCGGATCCAATTTCTGTGTCTCATCGTCAATAAGAAGGTCCAAGGCATACAGTATACCTGAAGTAAAGCATCGGAATATAAAACTGGACTCACAGGAGAGGTTCAAATCACAAAAAGTGACAGTGTCAGTCCTCTTTTACTTAAATCTTCATTGTGCCTTTTGTATTAAATTCGGATGCAAACTCTGTGTTTCATCGTCAATAAGAAGGTCCAAGGGATACAGTAAACCTGAAGTGAAGCATCGGAATCTAAAACTAGACTCACAGGAGAGGTTCAAATCATAGAAAGTGAGAATGTCAGTCCTCTAGTACTTAAGTCGGCATTGCGCCAATTGTATTGAATTCGGATGCAATTTCTGTGTTTCATCGTCAATAAGAAGGTAGAAAGGATACACTAAACCTGAAATGAAGCATCGGAATCTAAAACTGGACTCACAGGAGAGGTTCAAAACATAGAAAGTGAGAGTGTCAGTCTTCTTTTACTTAAGACGGCATTGTGCCTTTTGTATTAAATTCGGATGCAATTTCTGTGTTTCATCGTCGATAAGAAGGTCCAAGGTATACGGTAAACCTGAGGTGAGGCATCGGAATCTAATACTGGACTCACAGGAGAGGTTCATATCATGGAAAGGGAGAGTGTCAGTCCTCTTGTACTTACGTCGCCATTGTGCCATTCGTATTAAATTCGGATGCAATTTCTGTGTTTCATCGTCAATAAGAAGGTGCAAGGTATACATTAAACCAGAAGTGAACCATCGGAATCTAAAACAGGACTCACAGGAGATGTTCAAATCATAGAAAGTGAGAGTGTCAGTCCTCTTGTACTTATGTCGGCATTGTGCATTTTTTATTAAATTCGGATGCAATTTCTTTGTTTCATCGTCAATAAGAAGGTCCAAAGGATACAGTAAACCTGAAGTGAAGCATCAGAATATAAAACTGGAATCACAGGAGAGGTTCAAACCATAGAAAGGGAGAGTGTCGGTCCTCTTGTACTTCAGTCGGCATTTTGCCTTTTGTATTAAATTCGGATTCAATTTCTGTGTTTCATCGTCCATAAGAAGGTGCAAGGTATACAGTAAACCTGAAGTGAAGCATCGGAATCTAAAACTGGACTCACAGGAGAGGTTCAAATCATAGAGAGTTACAGTGTCAGTCCTCTTGTACTTAAGTCGGCATTGTGCATTTTGTATTAAATTCGGATGCAATTTCTGTGTTTCATCGTCAATTAGAAGGTCCAAGGGATACAGTAAACCTGAAGTGAAGCATCGGAATATAAAACTGCAATCACAGGAGAGGTTCAAATCGTAGAAAGTGAGAGCGTCAGTCCTCTTTTACTTAACTCGGCATTGTGCCTTTGGTATGAAATTCGGATGCAATTTCTGTGTTGCATCGTCAATAAGAAGGTCCAAGGTATACAGTAATCTTGAAGTGAAGAATCGCAATCTAAAATTAGACTCACAGTAGAGGTTGAAATCATAGAAAGGGAGAGTGTCAGTCCTCTTGTACTTAAGTCGGCATTGTGCCTTTTGTATTAAATTCGGATGCAATTTCTGTGTTTCATCGCCAATAAGAAGGTGCAAGGTATACAGGAAACCTGTAGTGAACCACCGGAATCTACAACTGGGCTCACAGGAGAGGTTCAAATCATATAAAGTGAGAGTGTCAGTCCTCTTGTACTGAAGTCGGCATTGTGCGTTTTGTATTAAATTCGGGTGCAATTTCAGTGTTTCATCGTCAACTAGAAGGTCCAAGGGATACCGTAAACCTGAAGTGAAGCATCGGAATCTAAAACTGGACTCACAGGAGAGGTTCAAATCATAGATAGTTAGAGTGTCAGCCCTCTTGTACTAAAGTCGGCATTGTGCCTTTTGAATTTAATTCCGATGCAATTTCTGTGTTTCATCGTCAATAAGAAGGTGCAAGGTATACAGTAAACCTGAGGTGAAGCATCGGAATCTAAAACTGGACTCACAGGAGAAGTTCAAATCATAGAGAGTTAGTGTGTCAGTCCTCTTGTACTTAAGTAGGCATTGTGCCTTTAGAATTTAATTCCGATGCAATTTCTATGTTTCATCGTCAATAAGAAGGTGCAAGGTATACAGTAAACCTGAAGTGAAACATCGGAATCTAAAACTGGACTCACAGGAGAGGTTCAAATCATAGAAAGAGAGAGTGTCAATCCTCATTCACTTAAGTCGGCATTGTGCCTTTTGTATTAAATTCCGATGCAAACTCTGTGTTTCATCGTCAATAAGAAGGTCCAAGGGATACAGTAAACCTTAAGTGATGTATCGGAATCTAAAACTAGACTCACAGGAGAGGTTCAATTCATAGAAAGTGAGAGTGTCAGTCCTCTACTACTTAAGTCGGCATTGCGCCTATTGTATTGAATTCGGATGCAATTTCTGTGTTTCAACGTCAATAGGAAGGTCCAAGGGATACAGTAAACCTGAAGTGAAGCATCGGAATCTAAAACTGGACTCACAGGAGAGGTTCAAATCATAGAAAGTTAAAGTGTCAGTCTTCTTTTACTTAAGTCGGCATTGTGCCTTTTGTATTAAATTCGGATGCAATTTCTGTGTTTCATCGTCGATAAGAAGGTCCAAGGTATACGGTAAACCTGAGGTGAGGCATCGGAATCTAATACTGGACTCACAGCTGAGGTTCATATCATGGAAAGGGAGAGTATCAGTCCTCTTGTACTTACGTCGCCATTGTTCCTTTCGTATGAAGTTCGGATGCAATTTCTGTGTTTCATCGTCAATAAGAAGGTGCAAGGTATACATTAAACCAGAAGTGAACCATCGGAATCTAAAACAGGACTCACAGGAGATGTTCAAATCATAGAAAGTGAGAGTGTCAGTCCTCTTGTACTTATGTCGGCATTGTGCATTTTTTATTAAATTCGGATGCAATTTCATTGTTTCATCGTCAATAAGAAGGTCCAAAGGATACAGTAAACCTGAAGTGAAGCATCGGAATATAAAAGTGGAATCACAGGAGAGGTTCAAACCATAGAAAGGGAGAGTGTCGGTCCTCTTGTACTTCAGTCGGCATTTTGCCTTTTGTATTAAATTCGGATTCAATTTCTGTGTTTCATCGTCCATAAGAAGGTGCAAGGTATACAATAAACCTGAAGTGCACCATCGGAATCTAAAACTGGACTCACAGGAGAGGTTCAAATCTTAGAAAGTGAGAGTTGTCAGACCTCTTATACTTAAGTCGGCATTGTGCCTTTTGTATTAAATTCGGATGCAATTTCTGTGTTTCATCGTCAATAAGAAAGTACAAGGTATACAGTAAACCTGAAGTGAAGCATCGGAATCTAAAACTGGACTCACAGGAGAGGTTCAAATCATAGAGAGTTACAGTGTCAGTCCTCTTGTACTTAAGTCGGCATTGTGCATTTTGTATTAAATTCGGATGCAATTTCTGTGTTTCATCGTCAATAAGAAGGTCCAAGGGATACAGTAAACCTGAAGTGAAGCATCGGAATATAAAACTGCAATCACAGGAGAGGTTCAAATCGTAGAAAGTGAGAGCGTCAGTCCTCTTTTACTTAACTCGGCATTGTGCCTTTGGTATGAAATTCGGATGCAATTTCTGTGTTGCATCGTCAATAAGAAGGTCCAAGGTATACGGTAATCCTGAAGTGAAGAATCGGAATCTAAAATTAGACTCACAGTAGAGGTTGAAATCATAGAAAGGGAGAGTGTCAGTCCTCTTGTACTTAAGTCGGCATTGTGCCTTTTGTATTAAATTCGGATGCAATTTCTGTGTTTCATCGTCAATAAGAAGGTGCAAGGTATACAGGAAACCTGTAGTGAACCATCGGAATCTACAACTGGGCTCACAGGAGAGGTTCAAATCATATAAAGTGAGAGTGTCAGTCCTCTTGTACTGAAGTCGGCATTGTGCGTTTTGTATTAAATTCGGGTGCAATTTCAGTGTTTCATCGTCAACTAGAAGGTCCAAGGGATACCGTAAACCTGAAGTGAAGCATCGGAATCTAAAACTGGACTCACAGGAGAGGTTCAAATCATAGATAGTTAGAGTGTCAGTCCTCTTGTACTAAAGTCGGCATTGTGCCTTTTGAATTTAATTCCGATGCAATTTCTGTGTTTCATCGTCAATAAGAAGGTGCAAGGTATACAGTAAACCTGAGGTGAAGCATCGGAATCTAAAACTGGACTCACAGGAGAGGTTCAAATCATAGAGAGTTAGTGTGTCAGTCCTCTTGTACTTAAGTAGGCATTGTGCCTTTAGAATTTAATTCCGATGCAATTTCTATGTTTCATCGTCAATAAGAAGGTGCAAGGTATACAGTAAACCTGAAGTGAAACATCGGAATCTAAAACTGGATTCACAGGAGAGGTTCAAATCATAGAAAGAGAGAGTGTAAATCCTCATTCACTTAAGTCGGCATTGTGCCTTTTGTATTAAATTCGGATGCAAACTCTGTGTTTCATCGTCAATAAGAAGGTCCAAGGGATACAGTAAACCTTAAGTGATGTATCGGAATCTAAAACTAGACTCACAGGAGAGGTTCAAATCATAGAAAGTGAGAGAGTCAGTCCTCTACTACTTAAGTCGGCATTGCGCCTATTGTATTGAATTCGGATGCAATTTCTGTGTTTCATCGTCAATAGGAAGGTCCAAGGGATACAGTAAAACTGAAGTGAAGCATCGGAATCTAAAACTGGACTCACAGGAGAGGTTCAAATCATAGTAAGTTAGAGTGTCAGTCTTCTTTTACTTAAGTCGGCATTATGACTTTTGTATTAAATTCGGATGCAATTTCTGTGTTTCATCGTCCTTAAGAAGGTCCAAGGTATACAGTAAACCTGAGGTGAGGCATCGGAATCTAATACTGGACTCACAGGAGAGGTTCAAATCATGGAAAGGGAGAGTGTCAGTCCTCTTGTACTTAAGTCGGCATTGTGCCTTATGTATTAAACTCGGATGCAATTTCTGTGTTTCATCGTCAATAAGAAGGTGCAAGGTATACATTAAACCTGAAGTGAACCATCGGAATCTAAAACTGGACTCACAGGAGAGGTTCCAAATATAGAAAGTGAGAGTGTCTGTCCTCTCGTACTTAAGTCGGCATTGTGCCATTTGTATTGAATTCGGATGCAATTTCTGTGTTTCATCGTCAATAAGAAGGTCCAAGGGATGCAGTAATCCTGAAGTGAATCATCGGAATCTAAAAGTGGACTCACAGGAGAGGTTCAAATCATAGAAAGTGGGAGTGTCAGTCCTCTTTTACTTAAGTCGGCATTGTGCCTTTTGCATAAAATTCGGATACAATTTCTGTGTTTCATCGTCAATAAGATGGTGCAAGGTATACAGTAAACCTGAAGAGAAGCATCTGAATCTAAAACTGGACTCACAGGAGAGATTCAAATCATAGAAAGTTAGGGTGTCAGTCCTCTTGTACTTAAGTCGGCATTGTGCCTTTTGTATTAAATTCGGAAGCAAACTCTGTGTTTCATCGTCAATAATAAGGTGCAAGGTATACGGTTAACATAAAGTGTCGCATCGGAATCTAAAACTGGGCTCTCAGGTGATGTTCAAATCATAGAAAGTGAGTGTGTCAGTCCTCTTTTACTTAAGTCGGCATTGTGCCTTTTGCATTAAATTCGGATGCAATTTCTGTGTTTCATCGTCAATAAGAAGGTGCAAGATATATAGTAAACCTGAAGTGAAGCATCGGAATCTAAAACTAAACTCACAGGAGAGGTTCAAATCATAGAAAGTGAGGGTGTCAGTCCTCTTTTACTTAAGTCGGCATTGTGCCTTTTGTATGAAATTCGGATTCAATTTCTGTGTTTCATCGTCAATAGGAAGGTCCAAGGGATACAGTAAACCTGAAGTGAAGCATCGCAATCTAAAACTGGACTCACAGGAGAATTTCAAATCATAGAAAGTTAGAGTGTCAGTCCTCTTGTACTTAAGTCGGCAATGTTCCTTTTGAATTTAATTCCGATGCAATTTCTGTGTTTCATCGTCAATAAGAAAGTCCAAGGTATACATAAACCTGAATTGAAGCATCGGAATGTAAAACTGGACTCACAGGAGAGGTTCAAATCATAGAAAGTGAGAGTGTCAGTCCTCTTTTACTTAAGTCGGCATTGTGCTTTTTATTAAATTCGGATGCAATTTCTGTGCTTCATCGTCAATAAGAACGTCCAAGGGATACGGTAAACCTGAAGTGAAGCATCGGAATCTAAAACTGGACTCACAGTAAAGGTTCAAATCATAGAAAGTGAGAGTGTCAGTCCTCTTTTACTTATGTCAGCATTGTGCCTTTTGTATTAAATTCCGATGCAATTTCTGTGTTTCATCGTCAATAAGAAGGTGCAAGGTATACAGTAAACGTAAAGTGAAGCATCGGAATCTAAAACTGGACTCACAGGAGAGGTTCAAATCATGGAAATTTAGGGTGTCAGTCCTCATGTAGTTAAGTCGGCATTGTGCCTTTTGTATTAAATTCGAACGCAAACTCTGTGTTTCATCGTAAATTAGAAAGTCCAAGGGATACAGTAAACCTGAAGTGAAGCATCGGATTCTAAAACTGGACTCACAGGAGAGGTTCAAAACATAGACAGTTAGAGTGTCTGTCCTCTTGTACTTAAACCGGCATTGTGCCCTTTGTATTAAATTTGGATGCAATTTCTGTGTCTCATCGTCAATAAGAAGGTCCAAGGCATACAGTAATCCTGAAGTGAAGCATCGGAATCTAAAACTGGACTCACAGGAGAGGTTCAAATCACAGAAAGTGAGAGTGTCAGTCCTCTTTTACTTAAGTCCTTATTGAGCCTTTTCTATTAAATTCGGATGCAATTTCTGTGTTTCATCGTCAATAAGATGTTCCAAGGGATATAGTAAACCTGAAGTGATGCATCGGAATCTAAAACTGGACTCACAGGAGAGGTTCAAATCATAGAAAGTTAGAGTGTCAGTCCTCTTGTACTTAAGTCAGCATTGTGCCTTTTGTATTAAATTCGGATGCAAACTCTGTGTTTCATTGTCAATAAGAAGGTCCAAGGGATACAGTAAACCTGAATTGAAGCATCGGAATCTAAAACTAGACTCACATGGGAGGTTCAAATCATAGAAAGTGAGAGTGTCAGTCATCTAGTACTTAAGTCGACATTGCGCCTATTGTATTGAATTCGGATGCAATTTCTGTGTTTCATCGTCATTAAGAAGGTCAAAGGGATACAGTAAACCTGAAGTGATGCATCGGAATCTAAAACTGGACTCACAGGAGAGGTTCAAATCATCGAAAGTGAGAGTGTCAGTCCTCTTTTACTTAAGTTGGCATTGTGCCTTTGTGTTATATTCGGATGCAATTTCTGTTTTTCATCGTCGATAAGAAGGTCCAAGGTATACAGTAAACCTGAAGTGAGTCATCGGAATCTAATACTGGACTCACAGGAGACTTCAAAACATGGAAAGGGAGAGTGTCAGTCCTCTTGTACTTAAGTCGGCATTGTGCATTTTGTATTAAATTCGGATGCAATTTCTGTGTTTCATCGTCAATAAGAAGGTCCAAGGGATACAGTAAACCTGAAGTGAAGCATCGGAATCTAAAACTAGACTCACAGGAGATGTTCAAATCATAGAAAGTGAGAGTGTCAGTCCTCTTTTACTTAAGTCGGCATTGTGTCTTTTGTATCAAATTCGGATGCAATTTCTGTCTTTCATCGTCAATAAGAAGGTCCAAAGGATACAGTAAACCTGAAGTGAAGCATCGGAATCTAAAACTGGACTCCCAGGAGAGAATCAAATCATAGAAAGTGAGAGTGTCAGTCCTCTTGTACTTAAGTCGGCATTGTGCCTTTTGATTTTAATTCCGGTGCAATTTCTATGTTTCATCGTCAATAAGAAGGTCCAAGGGATACAGTAAACCTGAAGTGAAGCATCGGAATCTAAAACTGCACTAACAGGAGAAATTCAAACCATAGGAAGTTAGAGTGTCAGTCCTCTTGTACTTAAGTCGGCATTGTGCCTTTTGTATTAAATTCGGATGCAAACTCTGTGTTTCATCGTCAATAAGAAGCTCCAATTGATACAGTAAACATGAAGTGAATCATTGGAATCTAAAACTGGACTCACAGGATAGGTCCAATCCATTGAAAATGAGAGTGGCAGTCCTCTAGTTCTTAAGTCGGCATTGTGCCTTTTGTATTGAATTCGGATGCAATATCTGGGTTTCATCGTCAATAAGAAGGTCCAAGGGATGCAGTAAACCTGAAGTGAAGCATCGGAATCTAAAACTGGACTCACACGAGAGGTTCAAATCATAGAAAGTGAGAGTGTCACTCCTCTTTTACTTAAGTCGGCATTGTGCCTTTTGTATTAAATATGGATGCAATTTCTGTGTTTCATCGTCAATAAGAAGGTCCAAGGTATACAGTAAACCTGAAGTGAAGCATCGGAATGTAAAACTGGACTCACAGGAGAGGTTCAAATCATAGAAAGTGATAGAGTCGGTCCTCTTTTACTTAAGTCGGCATTGTGCCTTTTGTATTAAATTCGGATGCAATTTATGTGTTTCATCGTCAATAAGAAGGTCCAAGGGATGCGGTAAACCTGAAGTGAAGCATCGGAATCTAAAACTGGACTCACAGGAAAGGTTCAAATCATAGAAAGTGAGAGTGTCAGTCCTCTTTTACTTAAGTCGGCATTGTGCCTTTTGCATTAAATTCAGATGCAATTTCTGTGTTTCATCGTCAATAAGAAGGTGCAAGGTAGACAGTAAACCTAAAGTGAAGCATTGGAATCTAAAACTGGACTCACGGGAGAGGTTCAAATCATAGAAAGTTAGGGTGTCAGTCCTCATGTAGTTAAGTCGGCATTGTGCCTTTTGTATTAAATTCGGAAGCAAACTCTGTGTTTCATCGTAAATTAGAAAGTCCAAGGGATACAGTAAACCTGAAGTGAAGCATCGGAATCTAAAACTGGACTCACAGGACACGTTCAAATCATAGAAAGTTAGAGTGTCAGTCCTCTTGTACTTAAGTCGGCATTGTGCATTTTGTATTAAATTCGGAAGCAAACTCTGTGTTTCATCGTCAATAAGAAGGTCCAAGGGATACAGTAAACCTGAAGTGAAGCATCGGAATCTAAAACTGGACTCACAGGAGAGGTCAAATCATGGAAATTTAGGGTGTCAGTCCTCATGTAGTTAAGTCGGCATTGTGCCTTTTGTATTAAATTCGGACGCTAACTCTGTGTTTCATCGTAAATTAGAAAGTCCAAGGGATACAGTAAACCTGAAGTGAAGCATCGGAATCTAAAACTGGACTCACAGGAGAGGTTTAAAACATAGACAGTTAGAGTGTCCGTCCTCTTGTACTTAAGTCGGCATTGTGCATTTTGTATTAAATTCGCATGCAATTTCTGTGTCTCATCGTCAATAAGAAGGTCCAAGGCATACAGTAAACCTGAAGTGAAGCATTGGAATCTAAAACTGGACTCAAAGGCGAGGTTCTAATCACAGAAAGTGAGAGTGTCAGTCCTATTTACTTATGTCTTCATTGTGCCATTTCTATTAAATTCGGATGCAATTTCTGTGTTTCATCGTCATTAAGAAGGTCCAAGGGATACAGTAAACCTGAAGTGAAGCATCGGAATCTAAAACTGGACTCACAGCAGAGGTTCTAATCATAGAAAGTGAGAGTGTCAGTCCTCTTTTACTTAAGTCGGCATTGTGCCTTTGTGTTAAATTCGGATGCAATTTCTGTGTTTCATCGTCGATAGGAAGGTCCAAGGTATACAGTAAACCTGAAGTGAGGCATCGGAATCTAATACTGGACTCACAGGAGAGGTTCAAATCATGGAAAGGGAGAGTGTCAGTCCTCTTGTACTTAAGTCGGCATTGTGCATTTTGTATTAAATTCGGATGCAATTTCTGTGTTTCATCGTCAATAAGAAGGTCCAAGGGATACAGTAAACCTGAAGTGAAGCATCGGAATCTAAAACTAGACGCACAGGAGATGTTCAAATCATAGAAAGTGAGAGTGTCAGTCCTCTTTTACTTAAGTCGGCATTGTGCCTTTTGTATCAAATTCGGATGCAATTTCTGTCTTTCTTCGTCAATAAGAAGGTCCAAGGGATACAGTAAACCTGAAGTGAAGCATCGGAATCTAAAACTGGACTCCCAGGAGAGAATCAAGTCATAGAAAGTGAGAGTGTCACTCCTCTTGTATTTAAGTCGGCATTGTGCCTTTTGAATTTAATTCCGATGCAATTTCTGTATTTCATCGTCAATAAGAAGGTCCAAGGGATACAGTAAACCTGAAGTGAAGCATCGGAATCTAAAACTGCACTAACGGGAGAAATTCAAATCATAGGAAGTTAGAGTGTCAGTCCTCTTGTACTTAAGTCGGCATTGTGCCTTTTGTATTAAATTCGGATGCAAACTCGGTGTTTCATCGTCAATAAGAAGCTCCAAGGGATACAGTAAACATGAAGTGAATCATCGGAATCTAAAACTGGACTCACAGGAGAGGTTCAAATCATTGAAAATGATAGTGGCAGTCCTCTAGTTCTTAGGTCGGCATTGTTCCTTTTGTATTGAATTCGGATGCAATATCTGTGTTTCATCGTCAATAAGAAGGTCCAAGGGATGCAGTAAACCTGAAGTGAGGCATCGGAATCTAAAACTGGACTCACAGGAGAGGTTCAAATCACAGAAAGTGGGAGTGTCAGTCCTCTTTTACTTAAGTCCTCAATGTGCCTTTTCTATTAAATTCGGATGCAATTTCTGTGTTTCATCGTCAATAAGAAAGTTCAAGGGATATAGTAAACCTGAAGTGAAGAATCGGAATCTAAAACTGGACTCACAGGACAGGTTCAAATCATAGAAAGTTAGAGTGTCAGTCCTCTTGTACTTAAGTCGGCATTGTGCATTTTGTATTAAATTCGGAAGCAAACTCTGTGTTTCATCGTCAATAAGAAGGTCCAAGGGATACAGTAAACCTGAAGTGAAGCATCGGAATCTAAAACTAGACTCACAGGAGAGGTTCAGATCATAGAAAGTGAGAGTGTCAGTCCTCTAGTACTTCAGTCGGCTTTGCGCCTATTGTATTGAATTCGGATGCAATTTCTGTGTTTCATCGTCAATAAGAAGGTCCAAGGGATACAGTAAACCTGAAATGAAGCATCGGAATCTAAAACTGGACCCACAGAAGAGGTTCAAATCATAGAAAGTGAGAGTGTCAGTCCTCTAGTACTTAAGTCGGCATTGTGCCTATTGTATTGAATTCGATGCAATTTCTGTGTTTCATCGTCAATAAGAAGGTCCAAGGGATACAGTAAACCTGAAGTGAAGCATCGGAATCTAAAACTGGACTCACAGGAGAGGTTCAAATCATAGAAAGTGAGAGCGTCAGTCCTCTTTTACTTAAGCCGGCATTGTGCCTTTGGTATGAAATTCGGATGAATTTTCTGTGTTGCATCGTCAATAAGAAGGTCCAAGGTATACAGTAATCGTGAAGTGAAGCTTCGGAATCTAAAATTGGACTCACAGGAGAGTTTCAAATCATAGAAAGGGAGAGTGTCAGTCCTCTTGTACTTAAGTCGGCATTGTGCCTTTTGAATTTAATTCCGATGCAATTTCTGTGTTTCATCGTCAATAAGAAGGTGCAAGGTATGCAGTAAACCTGAGGTGAAGCATCGGAATCTAAAACTGGACTCACAGGAGAGGTTCAAATCATATAGAGTTAGAGTGTCAGTCCTCATTTACTTAAGTCGGCATTGCGCCTTTTGTATTAAATTCGGAAGCAATTTCTGTATTTCATCGTCATTAAGAAGGTCCAAGGGATACAGTAAACCTGAAGTGAAGCATCGGAATCTAAAACTGGACTCACAGGAGAGGTTCAAATCATAGAAAGTTAGAGTGTCAGTCCTCTTGTACTTCTGTCGGCATTGTGCTTTTTGTATTAAATTCCGATGCAATTTCTGTGTTTCATCGTCAATAATAAGGTGCAAGGTATACGGTAAACCTGAAGTGACGCATCGGAATCTAAAACTGGACTCACAGGAGAGGTTCAAATCATAGAAAGTGGGAGTGTGAGTCCTCTTGTACTTAAGTCGGCATTGTGCCTTTTGTACTAAATTCGGGTGCAATTTCTGTGTTTCATCGTCAATAAGAAGGTCCAAGGTATACAGTAAACCTGAAGTGAAGCATCGGAATCTAAAACTGGACTCACAGGTGATGTTCAAATCATAGAAAGTGAGAGTGTCAGTCCTCTTTTACTTAAGTCGGCATTGTGCCTTTTGTATTAAATTCGGATGCAATTTCTGTGTTTCATCGCCAATAAGAAGGTGCAAGGTATACAGGAAACCTGTAGTGAACCACCGGAATCTACAACTGGGCTCACAGGAGAGGTTCAAATCATATAAAGTGAGAGTGTCAGTCCTCTTGTACTGAAGTCGGCATTGTGCGTTTTGTATTAAATTCGGGTGCAATTTCAGTGTTTCATCGTCAACTAGAAGGTCCAAGGGATACCGTAAACCTGAAGTGAAGCATCGGAATCTAAAACTGGACTCACAGGAGAGGTTCAAATCATAGATAGTTAGAGTGTCAGCCCTCTTGTACTAAAGTCGGCATTGTGCCTTTTGAATTTAATTCCGATGCAATTTCTGTGTTTCATCGTCAATAAGAAGGTGCAAGGTATACAGTAAACCTGAGGTGAAGCATCGGAATCTAAAACTGGACTCACAGGAGAAGTTCAAATCATAGAGAGTTAGTGTGTCAGTCCTCTTGTACTTAAGTAGGCATTGTGCCTTTAGAATTTAATTCCGATGCAATTTCTATGTTTCATCGTCAATAAGAAGGTGCAAGGTATACAGTAAACCTGAAGTGAAACATCGGAATCTAAAACTGGACTCACAGGAGAGGTTCAAATCATAGAAAGAGAGAGTGTCAATCCTCATTCACTTAAGTCGGCATTGTGCCTTTTGTATTAAATTCCGATGCAAACTCTGTGTTTCATCGTCAATAAGAAGGTCCAAGGGATACAGTAAACCTTAAGTGATGTATCGGAATCTAAAACTAGACTCACAGGAGAGGTTCAATTCATAGAAAGTGAGAGTGTCAGTCCTCTACTACTTAAGTCGGCATTGCGCCTATTGTATTGAATTCGGATGCAATTTCTGTGTTTCAACGTCAATAGGAAGGTCCAAGGGATACAGTAAACCTGAAGTGAAGCATCGGAATCTAAAACTGGACTCACAGGAGAGGTTCAAATCATAGAAAGTTAAAGTGTCAGTCTTCTTTTACTTAAGTCGGCATTGTGCCTTTTGTATTAAATTCGGATGCAATTTCTGTGTTTCATCGTCGATAAGAAGGTCCAAGGTATACGGTAAACCTGAGGTGAGGCATCGGAATCTAATACTGGACTCACAGCTGAGGTTCATATCATGGAAAGGGAGAGTATCAGTCCTCTTGTACTTACGTCGCCATTGTTCCTTTCGTATGAAGTTCGGATGCAATTTCTGTGTTTCATCGTCAATAAGAAGGTGCAAGGTATACATTAAACCAGAAGTGAACCATCGGAATCTAAAACAGGACTCACAGGAGATGTTCAAATCATAGAAAGTGAGAGTGTCAGTCCTCTTGTACTTATGTCGGCATTGTGCATTTTTTATTAAATTCGGATGCAATTTCATTGTTTCATCGTCAATAAGAAGGTCCAAAGGATACAGTAAACCTGAAGTGAAGCATCGGAATATAAAAGTGGAATCACAGGAGAGGTTCAAACCATAGAAAGGGAGAGTGTCGGTCCTCTTGTACTTCAGTCGGCATTTTGCCTTTTGTATTAAATTCGGATTCAATTTCTGTGTTTCATCGTCCATAAGAAGGTGCAAGGTATACAATAAACCTGAAGTGCACCATCGGAATCTAAAACTGGACTCACAGGAGAGGTTCAAATCTTAGAAAGTGAGAGTTGTCAGACCTCTTATACTTAAGTCGGCATTGTGCCTTTTGTATTAAATTCGGATGCAATTTCTGTGTTTCATCGTCAATAAGAAAGTACAAGGTATACAGTAAACCTGAAGTGAAGCATCGGAATCTAAAACTGGACTCACAGGAGAGGTTCAAATCATAGAGAGTTACAGTGTCAGTCCTCTTGTACTTAAGTCGGCATTGTGCATTTTGTATTAAATTCGGATGCAATTTCTGTGTTTCATCGTCAATAAGAAGGTCCAAGGGATACAGTAAACCTGAAGTGAAGCATCGGAATATAAAACTGCAATCACAGGAGAGGTTCAAATCGTAGAAAGTGAGAGCGTCAGTCCTCTTTTACTTAACTCGGCATTGTGCCTTTGGTATGAAATTCGGATGCAATTTCTGTGTTGCATCGTCAATAAGAAGGTCCAAGGTATACGGTAATCCTGAAGTGAAGAATCGGAATCTAAAATTAGACTCACAGTAGAGGTTGAAATCATAGAAAGGGAGAGTGTCAGTCCTCTTGTACTTAAGTCGGCATTGTGCCTTTTGTATTAAATTCGGATGCAATTTCTGTGTTTCATCGTCAATAAGAAGGTGCAAGGTATACAGGAAACCTGTAGTGAACCATCGGAATCTACAACTGGGCTCACAGGAGAGGTTCAAATCATATAAAGTGAGAGTGTCAGTCCTCTTGTACTGAAGTCGGCATTGTGCGTTTTGTATTAAATTCGGGTGCAATTTCAGTGTTTCATCGTCAACTAGAAGGTCCAAGGGATACCGTAAACCTGAAGTGAAGCATCGGAATCTAAAACTGGACTCACAGGAGAGGTTCAAATCATAGATAGTTAGAGTGTCAGTCCTCTTGTACTAAAGTCGGCATTGTGCCTTTTGAATTTAATTCCGATGCAATTTCTGTGTTTCATCGTCAATAAGAAGGTGCAAGGTATACAGTAAACCTGAGGTGAAGCATCGGAATCTAAAACTGGACTCACAGGAGAGGTTCAAATCATAGAGAGTTAGTGTGTCAGTCCTCTTGTACTTAAGTAGGCATTGTGCCTTTAGAATTTAATTCCGATGCAATTTCTATGTTTCATCGTCAATAAGAAGGTGCAAGGTATACAGTAAACCTGAAGTGAAACATCGGAATCTAAAACTGGATTCACAGGAGAGGTTCAAATCATAGAAAGAGAGAGTGTAAATCCTCATTCACTTAAGTCGGCATTGTGCCTTTTGTATTAAATTCGGATGCAAACTCTGTGTTTCATCGTCAATAAGAAGGTCCAAGGGATACAGTAAACCTTAAGTGATGTATCGGAATCTAAAACTAGACTCACAGGAGAGGTTCAAATCATAGAAAGTGAGAGAGTCAGTCCTCTACTACTTAAGTCGGCATTGCGCCTATTGTATTGAATTCGGATGCAATTTCTGTGTTTCATCGTCAATAGGAAGGTCCAAGGGATACAGTAAAACTGAAGTGAAGCATCGGAATCTAAAACTGGACTCACAGGAGAGGTTCAAATCATAGTAAGTTAGAGTGTCAGTCTTCTTTTACTTAAGTCGGCATTATGACTTTTGTATTAAATTCGGATGCAATTTCTGTGTTTCATCGTCCTTAAGAAGGTCCAAGGTATACAGTAAACCTGAGGTGAGGCATCGGAATCTAATACTGGACTCACAGGAGAGGTTCAAATCATGGAAAGGGAGAGTGTCAGTCCTCTTGTACTTAAGTCGGCATTGTGCCTTATGTATTAAACTCGGATGCAATTTCTGTGTTTCATCGTCAATAAGAAGGTGCAAGGTATACATTAAACCTGAAGTGAACCATCGGAATCTAAAACTGGACTCACAGGAGAGGTTCCAAATATAGAAAGTGAGAGTGTCTGTCCTCTCGTACTTAAGTCGGCATTGTGCCATTTGTATTGAATTCGGATGCAATTTCTGTGTTTCATCGTCAATAAGAAGGTCCAAGGGATGCAGTAATCCTGAAGTGAATCATCGGAATCTAAAAGTGGACTCACAGGAGAGGTTCAAATCATAGAAAGTGGGAGTGTCAGTCCTCTTTTACTTAAGTCGGCATTGTGCCTTTTGCATAAAATTCGGATACAATTTCTGTGTTTCATCGTCAATAAGATGGTGCAAGGTATACAGTAAACCTGAAGAGAAGCATCTGAATCTAAAACTGGACTCACAGGAGAGATTCAAATCATAGAAAGTTAGGGTGTCAGTCCTCTTGTACTTAAGTCGGCATTGTGCCTTTTGTATTAAATTCGGAAGCAAACTCTGTGTTTCATCGTCAATAATAAGGTGCAAGGTATACGGTTAACATAAAGTGTCGCATCGGAATCTAAAACTGGGCTCTCAGGTGATGTTCAAATCATAGAAAGTGAGTGTGTCAGTCCTCTTTTACTTAAGTCGGCATTGTGCCTTTTGCATTAAATTCGGATGCAATTTCTGTGTTTCATCGTCAATAAGAAGGTGCAAGATATATAGTAAACCTGAAGTGAAGCATCGGAATCTAAAACTAAACTCACAGGAGAGGTTCAAATCATAGAAAGTGAGGGTGTCAGTCCTCTTTTACTTAAGTCGGCATTGTGCCTTTTGTATGAAATTCGGATTCAATTTCTGTGTTTCATCGTCAATAGGAAGGTCCAAGGGATACAGTAAACCTGAAGTGAAGCATCGCAATCTAAAACTGGACTCACAGGAGAATTTCAAATCATAGAAAGTTAGAGTGTCAGTCCTCTTGTACTTAAGTCGGCAATGTTCCTTTTGAATTTAATTCCGATGCAATTTCTGTGTTTCATCGTCAATAAGAAAGTCCAAGGTATACATAAACCTGAATTGAAGCATCGGAATGTAAAACTGGACTCACAGGAGAGGTTCAAATCATAGAAAGTGAGAGTGTCAGTCCTCTTTTACTTAAGTCGGCATTGTGCTTTTTATTAAATTCGGATGCAATTTCTGTGCTTCATCGTCAATAAGAACGTCCAAGGGATACGGTAAACCTGAAGTGAAGCATCGGAATCTAAAACTGGACTCACAGTAAAGGTTCAAATCATAGAAAGTGAGAGTGTCAGTCCTCTTTTACTTATGTCAGCATTGTGCCTTTTGTATTAAATTCCGATGCAATTTCTGTGTTTCATCGTCAATAAGAAGGTGCAAGGTATACAGTAAACGTAAAGTGAAGCATCGGAATCTAAAACTGGACTCACAGGAGAGGTTCAAATCATGGAAATTTAGGGTGTCAGTCCTCATGTAGTTAAGTCGGCATTGTGCCTTTTGTATTAAATTCGAACGCAAACTCTGTGTTTCATCGTAAATTAGAAAGTCCAAGGGATACAGTAAACCTGAAGTGAAGCATCGGATTCTAAAACTGGACTCACAGGAGAGGTTCAAAACATAGACAGTTAGAGTGTCTGTCCTCTTGTACTTAAACCGGCATTGTGCCCTTTGTATTAAATTTGGATGCAATTTCTGTGTCTCATCGTCAATAAGAAGGTCCAAGGCATACAGTAATCCTGAAGTGAAGCATCGGAATCTAAAACTGGACTCACAGGAGAGGTTCAAATCACAGAAAGTGAGAGTGTCAGTCCTCTTTTACTTAAGTCCTTATTGAGCCTTTTCTATTAAATTCGGATGCAATTTCTGTGTTTCATCGTCAATAAGATGTTCCAAGGGATATAGTAAACCTGAAGTGATGCATCGGAATCTAAAACTGGACTCACAGGAGAGGTTCAAATCATAGAAAGTTAGAGTGTCAGTCCTCTTGTACTTAAGTCAGCATTGTGCCTTTTGTATTAAATTCGGATGCAAACTCTGTGTTTCATTGTCAATAAGAAGGTCCAAGGGATACAGTAAACCTGAATTGAAGCATCGGAATCTAAAACTAGACTCACATGGGAGGTTCAAATCATAGAAAGTGAGAGTGTCAGTCATCTAGTACTTAAGTCGACATTGCGCCTATTGTATTGAATTCGGATGCAATTTCTGTGTTTCATCGTCATTAAGAAGGTCAAAGGGATACAGTAAACCTGAAGTGATGCATCGGAATCTAAAACTGGACTCACAGGAGAGGTTCAAATCATCGAAAGTGAGAGTGTCAGTCCTCTTTTACTTAAGTTGGCATTGTGCCTTTGTGTTATATTCGGATGCAATTTCTGTTTTTCATCGTCGATAAGAAGGTCCAAGGTATACAGTAAACCTGAAGTGAGTCATCGGAATCTAATACTGGACTCACAGGAGACTTCAAAACATGGAAAGGGAGAGTGTCAGTCCTCTTGTACTTAAGTCGGCATTGTGCATTTTGTATTAAATTCGGATGCAATTTCTGTGTTTCATCGTCAATAAGAAGGTCCAAGGGATACAGTAAACCTGAAGTGAAGCATCGGAATCTAAAACTAGACTCACAGGAGATGTTCAAATCATAGAAAGTGAGAGTGTCAGTCCTCTTTTACTTAAGTCGGCATTGTGTCTTTTGTATCAAATTCGGATGCAATTTCTGTCTTTCATCGTCAATAAGAAGGTCCAAAGGATACAGTAAACCTGAAGTGAAGCATCGGAATCTAAAACTGGACTCCCAGGAGAGAATCAAATCATAGAAAGTGAGAGTGTCAGTCCTCTTGTACTTAAGTCGGCATTGTGCCTTTTGATTTTAATTCCGGTGCAATTTCTATGTTTCATCGTCAATAAGAAGGTCCAAGGGATACAGTAAACCTGAAGTGAAGCATCGGAATCTAAAACTGCACTAACAGGAGAAATTCAAACCATAGGAAGTTAGAGTGTCAGTCCTCTTGTACTTAAGTCGGCATTGTGCCTTTTGTATTAAATTCGGATGCAAACTCTGTGTTTCATCGTCAATAAGAAGCTCCAATTGATACAGTAAACATGAAGTGAATCATTGGAATCTAAAACTGGACTCACAGGATAGGTCCAATCCATTGAAAATGAGAGTGGCAGTCCTCTAGTTCTTAAGTCGGCATTGTGCCTTTTGTATTGAATTCGGATGCAATATCTGGGTTTCATCGTCAATAAGAAGGTCCAAGGGATGCAGTAAACCTGAAGTGAAGCATCGGAATCTAAAACTGGACTCACACGAGAGGTTCAAATCATAGAAAGTGAGAGTGTCACTCCTCTTTTACTTAAGTCGGCATTGTGCCTTTTGTATTAAATATGGATGCAATTTCTGTGTTTCATCGTCAATAAGAAGGTCCAAGGTATACAGTAAACCTGAAGTGAAGCATCGGAATGTAAAACTGGACTCACAGGAGAGGTTCAAATCATAGAAAGTGATAGAGTCGGTCCTCTTTTACTTAAGTCGGCATTGTGCCTTTTGTATTAAATTCGGATGCAATTTATGTGTTTCATCGTCAATAAGAAGGTCCAAGGGATGCGGTAAACCTGAAGTGAAGCATCGGAATCTAAAACTGGACTCACAGGAAAGGTTCAAATCATAGAAAGTGAGAGTGTCAGTCCTCTTTTACTTAAGTCGGCATTGTGCCTTTTGCATTAAATTCAGATGCAATTTCTGTGTTTCATCGTCAATAAGAAGGTGCAAGGTAGACAGTAAACCTAAAGTGAAGCATTGGAATCTAAAACTGGACTCACGGGAGAGGTTCAAATCATAGAAAGTTAGGGTGTCAGTCCTCATGTAGTTAAGTCGGCATTGTGCCTTTTGTATTAAATTCGGAAGCAAACTCTGTGTTTCATCGTAAATTAGAAAGTCCAAGGGATACAGTAAACCTGAAGTGAAGCATCGGAATCTAAAACTGGACTCACAGGACACGTTCAAATCATAGAAAGTTAGAGTGTCAGTCCTCTTGTACTTAAGTCGGCATTGTGCATTTTGTATTAAATTCGGAAGCAAACTCTGTGTTTCATCGTCAATAAGAAGGTCCAAGGGATACAGTAAACCTGAAGTGAAGCATCGGAATCTAAAACTGGACTCACAGGAGAGGTCAAATCATGGAAATTTAGGGTGTCAGTCCTCATGTAGTTAAGTCGGCATTGTGCCTTTTGTATTAAATTCGGACGCTAACTCTGTGTTTCATCGTAAATTAGAAAGTCCAAGGGATACAGTAAACCTGAAGTGAAGCATCGGAATCTAAAACTGGACTCACAGGAGAGGTTTAAAACATAGACAGTTAGAGTGTCCGTCCTCTTGTACTTAAGTCGGCATTGTGCATTTTGTATTAAATTCGCATGCAATTTCTGTGTCTCATCGTCAATAAGAAGGTCCAAGGCATACAGTAAACCTGAAGTGAAGCATTGGAATCTAAAACTGGACTCAAAGGCGAGGTTCTAATCACAGAAAGTGAGAGTGTCAGTCCTATTTACTTATGTCTTCATTGTGCCATTTCTATTAAATTCGGATGCAATTTCTGTGTTTCATCGTCATTAAGAAGGTCCAAGGGATACAGTAAACCTGAAGTGAAGCATCGGAATCTAAAACTGGACTCACAGCAGAGGTTCTAATCATAGAAAGTGAGAGTGTCAGTCCTCTTTTACTTAAGTCGGCATTGTGCCTTTGTGTTAAATTCGGATGCAATTTCTGTGTTTCATCGTCGATAGGAAGGTCCAAGGTATACAGTAAACCTGAAGTGAGGCATCGGAATCTAATACTGGACTCACAGGAGAGGTTCAAATCATGGAAAGGGAGAGTGTCAGTCCTCTTGTACTTAAGTCGGCATTGTGCATTTTGTATTAAATTCGGATGCAATTTCTGTGTTTCATCGTCAATAAGAAGGTCCAAGGGATACAGTAAACCTGAAGTGAAGCATCGGAATCTAAAACTAGACGCACAGGAGATGTTCAAATCATAGAAAGTGAGAGTGTCAGTCCTCTTTTACTTAAGTCGGCATTGTGCCTTTTGTATCAAATTCGGATGCAATTTCTGTCTTTCTTCGTCAATAAGAAGGTCCAAGGGATACAGTAAACCTGAAGTGAAGCATCGGAATCTAAAACTGGACTCCCAGGAGAGAATCAAGTCATAGAAAGTGAGAGTGTCACTCCTCTTGTATTTAAGTCGGCATTGTGCCTTTTGAATTTAATTCCGATGCAATTTCTGTATTTCATCGTCAATAAGAAGGTCCAAGGGATACAGTAAACCTGAAGTGAAGCATCGGAATCTAAAACTGCACTAACGGGAGAAATTCAAATCATAGGAAGTTAGAGTGTCAGTCCTCTTGTACTTAAGTCGGCATTGTGCCTTTTGTATTAAATTCGGATGCAAACTCGGTGTTTCATCGTCAATAAGAAGCTCCAAGGGATACAGTAAACATGAAGTGAATCATCGGAATCTAAAACTGGACTCACAGGAGAGGTTCAAATCATTGAAAATGATAGTGGCAGTCCTCTAGTTCTTAGGTCGGCATTGTTCCTTTTGTATTGAATTCGGATGCAATATCTGTGTTTCATCGTCAATAAGAAGGTCCAAGGGATGCAGTAAACCTGAAGTGAGGCATCGGAATCTAAAACTGGACTCACAGGAGAGGTTCAAATCACAGAAAGTGGGAGTGTCAGTCCTCTTTTACTTAAGTCCTCAATGTGCCTTTTCTATTAAATTCGGATGCAATTTCTGTGTTTCATCGTCAATAAGAAAGTTCAAGGGATATAGTAAACCTGAAGTGAAGAATCGGAATCTAAAACTGGACTCACAGGACAGGTTCAAATCATAGAAAGTTAGAGTGTCAGTCCTCTTGTACTTAAGTCGGCATTGTGCATTTTGTATTAAATTCGGAAGCAAACTCTGTGTTTCATCGTCAATAAGAAGGTCCAAGGGATACAGTAAACCTGAAGTGAAGCATCGGAATCTAAAACTAGACTCACAGGAGAGGTTCAGATCATAGAAAGTGAGAGTGTCAGTCCTCTAGTACTTCAGTCGGCTTTGCGCCTATTGTATTGAATTCGGATGCAATTTCTGTGTTTCATCGTCAATAAGAAGGTCCAAGGGATACAGTAAACCTGAAATGAAGCATCGGAATCTAAAACTGGACCCACAGAAGAGGTTCAAATCATAGAAAGTGAGAGTGTCAGTCCTCTAGTACTTAAGTCGGCATTGTGCCTATTGTATTGAATTCGATGCAATTTCTGTGTTTCATCGTCAATAAGAAGGTCCAAGGGATACAGTAAACCTGAAGTGAAGCATCGGAATCTAAAACTGGACTCACAGGAGAGGTTCAAATCATAGAAAGTGAGAGCGTCAGTCCTCTTTTACTTAAGCCGGCATTGTGCCTTTGGTATGAAATTCGGATGAATTTTCTGTGTTGCATCGTCAATAAGAAGGTCCAAGGTATACAGTAATCGTGAAGTGAAGCTTCGGAATCTAAAATTGGACTCACAGGAGAGTTTCAAATCATAGAAAGGGAGAGTGTCAGTCCTCTTGTACTTAAGTCGGCATTGTGCCTTTTGAATTTAATTCCGATGCAATTTCTGTGTTTCATCGTCAATAAGAAGGTGCAAGGTATGCAGTAAACCTGAGGTGAAGCATCGGAATCTAAAACTGGACTCACAGGAGAGGTTCAAATCATATAGAGTTAGAGTGTCAGTCCTCATTTACTTAAGTCGGCATTGCGCCTTTTGTATTAAATTCGGAAGCAATTTCTGTATTTCATCGTCATTAAGAAGGTCCAAGGGATACAGTAAACCTGAAGTGAAGCATCGGAATCTAAAACTGGACTCACAGGAGAGGTTCAAATCATAGAAAGTTAGAGTGTCAGTCCTCTTGTACTTCTGTCGGCATTGTGCTTTTTGTATTAAATTCCGATGCAATTTCTGTGTTTCATCGTCAATAATAAGGTGCAAGGTATACGGTAAACCTGAAGTGACGCATCGGAATCTAAAACTGGACTCACAGGAGAGGTTCAAATCATAGAAAGTGGGAGTGTGAGTCCTCTTGTACTTAAGTCGGCATTGTGCCTTTTGTACTAAATTCGGGTGCAATTTCTGTGTTTCATCGTCAATAAGAAGGTCCAAGGTATACAGTAAACCTGAAGTGAAGCATCGGAATCTAAAACTGGACTCACAGGTGATGTTCAAATCATAGAAAGTGAGAGTGTCAGTCCTCTTTTACTTAAGTCGGCATTGTGCCTTTTGTATTAAATTCGGATGCAATTTCTGTGTTTCATCGTCGATAAGAAGGTGCAAGGTATACAGTAAACCTGAAGTGAAGCATCGGAATCTAAAACTAAACTCACAGGAGAGGTTCAAATCATAGAAAGTGAGGGTGTCAGTCCTCTTTTACTTAAGTCGGCATTGTGCCTTTTGTATTAAATTCGGATTCAATTTCTGTGTTTCATCGTCAATAGGAAGGTCCAAGGGATACAGTAAACCTGAAGTGAAGCATCGCAATCTAAAACTGGACTCACAGGAGAATTTCAAATCATAGAAAGTTAGAGTGTCAGTCCTCTTGTACTTAAGTCGGCATTGTGCATTTTGAATTTAATTCCGATGCAATTTCTGTGTTTCATCGTCAATATGAAGGTCCAAGGTATACAGTATACCTGAAGTGAAGCATCGGAATGTAAAACTGGACTCACAGGAGAGGTTCAAATCATAGAAAGTGAGAGTTTCAGTCCTCTTTTACTTAAGTCGGCATTGTGCTTTTTATTAAATTCGGATGCAATTTCTGTGTTTCATCGTCAATAAGAAGGTCCAAGGGATACGGTAAACCTGAAGTGAAGCATCGGAATCTAAAACTGGACTCACAGGAAAGGTTCAAATCATAGAAAGTGAGAGTGTCAGTCCTCTTTTACTTAAGTCGGCATTGTGCCTTTTGTATTTAATTCGGATGCAATTTCTGTGTTTCATCGTCAATAAGAAGGTGCAAGGTATACAGTAAACGTGAAGTGAAGCATCGGAATCTAAAACTGGACTCACAGGAGAGGTTGAAATCATGGAATTTAGGGTGTCAGTCCTCATGTAGTTAAGTCGGCATTGTGCCTTTTGTATTAAATTCGGACGCAAACTCTGTGTTTCATCGTAAATTAGAAAGTCCAAGGGATACAGTAAACCTGAAGTGAAGCATCGGAATCTAAAACTGGACTCACAGGAGAGGTTTATAACATAGACAGTTAGAGTGTCCGTCCTCTTGTACTTAAGTCGGCATTGTGCATTTTGTATTAAATTCGGATGCAATTTCTGTGCCTCATCGTCAATAAGAAGGTGCAAGGTATACAGTAAACCTGAAGTGAAGCATTGGAATCTAAAACTGGACTCAAAGGCGAGGTTCTAATCACAGAAAGTGAGAGTGTCAGTCCTATTTACTTAAGTCTTCATTGTGCCATTTCTATTAAATTCGGATGCAATTTCTGTGTTTCATCGTCATTAAGAAGGTCCAAGGGATACAGTAAACCTGAAGTGAAGCATCGGAATCTAAAACTGGACGCACAGGAGAGGTTCAAATCATAGAAAGTGAGGGGTCAGTCCTCTTTTACTTAAGTCGGCATTGTGCCTTTTGTATCAAATTCGGATTCAATTTCTGTGTTTCATCGTCAATAGGAAGGTCCAAGGGATACAGTAAACCTGAAGTGAAGCATCGCAATCTAAAACTGGACTCACAGGAGAATTTCAAATCATAGAAAGTTAGAGTGTCAGTCCTCTTGTACTTAAGTCGGCATTGTTCCTTTTGAATTTAATTCCGATGCAATTTCTGTGTTTCATCGTCAATAAGAAAGTCCAAGGTATACATAAACCTGAATTGAAGCATCGGAATGTAAAACTGGACTCACAGGAGAGGTTCAAATCATAGAAAGTGAGAGTGTCAGTCCTCTTTTACTTAAGTCGGCATTGTGCTTTTTATTAAATTCGGATGCAATTTCTGTGCTTCATCGTCAATAAGAACGTCCAAGGGATACGGTAAACCTGAAGTGAAGCATCGGAATCTAAAACTGGACTCACAGTAAAGGTTCAAATCATAGAAAGTGAGAGTGTCAGTCCTCTTTTACTTATGTCGGCATTGTGCCTTTTGTATTAAATTCGGATGCAATTTTTGTGTTTCATCGTCAATAAGAAGGTGCAAGGTATACAGTAAACGTAAAGTGAAGCATCGGAATCTAAAACTGGACTCACAGGAGAGGTTCAAATCATGGAAATTTAGGGTGTCAGTCCTCATGTAGTTTAGTCGGCATTGTGCCTTTTGTATTAAATTCGAACGCAAACTCTGTGTTTCATCGTAAATTAGAAAGTCCAAGGGATACAGTAAACCTGAAGTGAAGCATCGGAATCTAAAACTGGACTCACAGGAGAGGTTCAAAACATAGACAGTTAGAGTGTCTGTCCTCTTGTACTTAAACCGGCATTGTGCCCTTTGTATTAAATTTGGATGCAATTTCTGTGTCTCATCGTCAATAAGAAGGTCCAAGGCATACAGTAATCCTGAAGTGAAGCATCGGAATCTAAAACTGGACTCACAGGAGAGGTTCAAATCACAGAAAGTGAGAGTGTCAGTCCTCTTTTACTTAAGTCCTTATTGAGCCTTTTCTATTAAATTCGGATGCAATTTCTGTGTTTCATCGTCAATAAGATGTTCCAAGGGATATAGTAAACCTGAAGTGATGCATCGGAATCTAAAACTGGACTCACAGGAGAGGTTCAAATCATAGAAAGTTAGAGTGTCAGTCCTCTTGTACTTAAGTCAGCATTGTGCTTTTTGTATTAAATTCGGATGCAAACTCTGTGTTTCATTGTCAATAAGAAGGTCCAAGGGATACAGTAAACCTGAATTGAAGCATCGGAATCTAAAACTAGACTCACATGGGAAGTTCAAATCATAGAAAGTGAGAGTGTCAGTCATCTAGTACTTAAGTCGACATTGCGCCTATTGTATTGAATTCGGATGCAATTTCTGTGTTTCATCGTCATTAAGAAGGTCCAAGGGATACAGTAAACCTGAAGTGATGCATCGGAATCTAAAACTGGACTCACAGGAGAGGTTCAAATCATCGAAAGTGAGAGTGTCAGTCCTCTTTTACTTAAGTTTGCATTGTGCCTTTGTGTTATATTCGGATGCAATTTCTGTTTTTCATCGTCGATAAGAAGGTCCAAGGTATACAGTAAACCTGAAGTGAGTCATCGGAATCTAATACTGGACTCACAGGAGAGGTTCAAAACATGGAAAGGGAGAGTGTCAGTCCTCTTGTACTTAAGTCGGCATTGTGCATTTTGTATTAAATTCGGATGCAATTTCTGTGTTTCATCGTCAATAAGAAGGTCCAAGGGATACAGTAAACCTGAAGTGAAGCATCGGAATCTAAAACTAGACTCACAGGAGATGTTCAAATCATAGAAAGTGAGAGTGTCAGTCCTCTTTTACTTAAGTCGGCATTGTGCCTTTTGTATCAATTTCGGATGCAATTTCTGTCTTTCATCGTCAATAAGAAGGTCCAAGGGATACAGTAAACCTGAAGTGAAGCATCGGAATCTAAAACTGGACTCCCAGGAGGGAATCAAATCATAGAAAGTGAGAGTGTCAGTCCTCTTGTACTTAAGTCGGCATTGTGCCTTTTGATTTTAATTCCGATGCAATTTCTATGTTTCATCGTCAATAAGAAGGTCCAAGGGATACAGTAAACCTGAAGTGAAGCATCGGAATCTAAAACTGCACTAACAGGAGAAATTCAAATCATAGAAAGTTAGAGTGTCAGTCTTCTTTTACTTAAGTCGGCATTGTGCCTTATGTATTAAATTCGGATGCAATTTCTGTGTTTCATCGTCCTTAAGAAGGTCCAAGGTATACAGTAAACCTGAGGTGAGGCATCGGAATCTAATACTGGACTCGCAGGAGAGGTTCAAATCATGGAAAGGGAGAGTGTCAGTCCTCTTGTACTTAAGTCGGCATTGTGCCTTATGTATTAAATTCGGATGCAATTTCTGTGTTTCATCGTCAATAAGAAGGTACAAGGTATACAATAAACCTGAAGTGAACCATCGGAATCTAAAACTGGACTCACAGGAGAGGTTCCAAATATAGAAAGTGAGAGTGTCAGTCCTCTCGTACTTAAGTCGGCATTGTGCCATTTGTATTGAATTCGGATGCAATTTCTGTGTTTCATCGTCAATAAGAAGGTCCAAGGGATGCAGTAATCCTGAAGTGAATCATCGGAATCTAAAAGTGGACTCACAGGAGAGGTTCAAATCATAGAAAGTAGGAGTGTCAGTCCTCTTTTACTTAAGTCGGCATTGTGCCTTTTGCATAAAATTCGGATACAATTTCTGTGTTTCATCGTCAATAAGATGCTGCAAGGTATACAGTAAACCTGAAGAGAAGCATCTGAATCTAAAACTGGACTCACAGGAGAGATTCAAATCATAGAAAGTTAGGGTGTCAGTCCTCTTGTACTTAAGTCGGCATTGTGCCTTTTGTATTAAATTCGGAAGCAAACTCTGTGTTTCATCGTCAATAATAAGGTGCAAGGTATACGGTTAACATGAAGTGTCGCATCGGAATCTAAAACTGGGCTCACAGGTGATGTTCAAATCATAGAAAGTGAGTGTGTCAGTCCTCTTTTACTTAAGTCGGCATTTTGCCTTTTGCATTAAATTCGGATGCAATTTCTGTGTTTCATCGTCAATAAGAAGGTGCAAGGTATATAGTAAACCTGAAGTGAAGCATCGGAATCTAAAACTAAACTCACAGGAGAGGTTCAAATCATAGAAAGTGAGGGTGTCAGTCCTCTTTTACTTAAGTCGGCATTGTGCCTTTTGTATCAAATTCGGATTCAATTTCTGTGTTTCATCGTCAATAGGAAGGTCCAAGGGATACAGTAAACCTGAAGTGAAGCATCGCAATCTAAAACTGGACTCACAGGAGAATTTCAAATCATAGAAAGTTAGAGTGTCAGTCCTCTTGTACTTAAGTCGGCATTGTTCCTTTTGAATTTAATTCCGATGCAATTTCTGTGTTTCATCGTCAATAAGAAAGTCCAAGGTATACATAAACCTGAATTGACGCATCGGAATGTAAAACTGGACTCACAGGAGTGGTTCAAATCATAGAAAGTGAGAGTGTCAGTCCTCTTTTACTTAAGTCGGCATTGTGCTTTTTATTAAATTCGGATGCAATTTCTGTGCTTCATCGTCAATAAGAACGTCCAAGGGATACGGTAAACCTGAAGTGAAGCATCGGAATCTAAAACTGGACTCACAGTAAAGGTTCAAATCATAGAAAGTGAGAGTGTCAGTCCTCTTTTACTTATGTCGGCATTGTGCCTTTTGTATTAAATTCGGATGCAATTTCTGTGTTTCATCGTCAATAAGAAGGTGCAAGGTATACAGTAAACGTAAAGTGAAGCATCGGAATCTAAAACTGGACTCACAGGAGAGGTTCAAATCATGGAAATTTAGGGTGTCAGTCCTCATGTAGTTAAGTCGGCATTGTGCCTTTTGTATTAAATTCGAACGCAAACTCTGTGTTTCATCGTAAATTAGAAAGTCCAAGGGATACAGTAAACCTGAAGTGAAGCATCGGAATCTAAAACTGGACTCACAGGAGAGGTTCAAAACATAGACAGTTAGAGTGTCTGTCCTCTTGTACTTAAACCGGCATTGTGCCCTTTGTATTAAATTTGGATGCAATTTCTGTGTGTCATCGTCAATAAGAAGGTCCAAGGCATACAGTAATCCTGAAGTGAAGCATCGGAATCTAAAACTGGACTCACAGGAGAGGTTCAAATCACAGAAAGTGAGAGTGTCAGTCCTCTTTTACTTAAGTCCTTATTGAGCCTTTTCTATTAAATTCGGATGCAATTTCTGTGTTTCATCGTCAATAAGATGTTCCAAGGGATATAGTAAACCTGAAGTGATGCATCGGAATCTAAAACTGGACTCACAGGAGAGGTTCAAATCATAGAAAGTTAGAGTGTCAGTCCTCTTGTACTTAAGTCAGCATTGTGGCTTTTGTATTAAATTCGGATGCAAACTCTGTGTTTCATTGTCAATAAGAAGGTCCAAGGGATACAGTAAACCTGAATTGAAGCATCGGAATCTAAAACTAGACTCACATGGGAGGTTCAAATCATAGAAAGTGAGAGTGTCAGTCATCTAGTACTTAAGTCGACATTGCGCCTATTGTATTGAATTCGGATGCAATTTCTGTGTTTCATCGTCATTGAGAAGGTCCAAGGGATACAGTAAACCTGACGTGATGCATCGGAATCTAAAACTGGACTCACAGGAGAGGTTCAAATCATCGAAAGTGAGAGTGTCAGTCCTCTTTTACTTAAGTTGGCATTGTGCCTTTGTGTTATATTCGGATGCAATTTCTGTTTTTCATCGTCGATAAGAAGGTCCACGGTATAGAGTAAACCTGAAGTGAGTCATCGGAATCTAATACTGGACTCACAGGAGAGGTTCAAAACATGGAAAGGGAGAGTGTCAGTCCTCTTGTACTTAAGTCGGCATTGTGCATTTTGTATTAAATTCGGATGCAATTTCTGTGTTTCATCGTCAATAAGAAGGTCCAAGGGATACAGTAAACCTGAAGTGAAGCATCGGAATCTAAAACTAGACTCACAGGAGATGTTCAAATCATAGAAAGTGAGAGTGTCAGTCCTCTTTTACTTAAGTCGGCATTGTGCCTTTTGTATCAAATTCGGATGCAATTTCTGTCTTTCATCGTCAATAAGAAGGTCCAAGGGATACAGTAAACCTGAAGTGAAGCATCGGAATCTAAAACTGGACTCCCAGGAGAGAATCAAATCATAGAAAGTGAGAGAGTCAGTCCTCTTGTACTTAAGTCGGCATTGTGCCTTTTGTATTAAATTCGGATGCAAACTCTGTGTTTCATCGTCAATAAGAAGCTCCAATTGATACAGTAAACATGAAGTGAATCATTGGAATCTAAAACTGGACTCACAGGATAGGTCCAAATCATTGAAAATGAGAGTGGCAGTCCTCTAGTTCTTAAGTCGGCATTGTGCCTTTTGTATTGAATTCGGATGCAATATCTGGGTTTCATCGTCAATAAGAAGGTCCAAGGGATGCAGTAAACCCGAAGTGAAGCATCGGAATCTAAAACTGGACTCACACGAGAGGTTCAAATCATAGAAAGTGAGAGTGTCACTCCTCTTTTACTTAAGTCGGCATTGTGCCTTTTGTATTAAATATGGATGCAATTTCTGTGTTTCATCGTCAATAAGAAGGTCCAAGGTATACAGTAAACCTGAAGTGAAGAATCGGAATGTAAAACTGGACTCACAGGAGAGGTTCAAATCATAGAAAGTGATAGAGTCGGTCCTCTTTTACTTAAGTCGGCATTGTGCCTTTTGTATTAAATTCGGATGCAATTTATGTGTTTCATCGTCAATAAGAAGGTCCAAGGGATACGGTAAACCTGAAGTGAAGCATCGGAATCTAAAACTGGACTCACAGGAAAGGTTCAAATCATAGAAAGTGAGAGTGTCAGTCCTCTTTTACTTAAGTCGGCATTGTGCCTTTTGCATTAAGTTCAGATGCAATTTCTGTGTTTCATCGTCAATAGGAAGGTGCAAGGTAGACAGTAAACCTAAAGTGAAGCATTGGAATCTAAAACTGGACTCACGGGAGAGGTTCAAATCATTGAAAGTTAGGGTGTCAGTCCTCATGTAGTTAAGTCGGCATTGTGCCTTTTGTATTAAATTCGGAAGCAAACTCTGTGTTTCATCGTAAATTAGAAAGTCCAAGGGATACACTAAACCTGAAGTGAAGCATCGGAATCTAAAACTGGACTCACAGGAGAGGTTCAAATCACAGAAAGTGAGAGTGTCAGTACTCTTTTACTTAAGTCCTCATTGTGCCTTTTCTATTAAATTCGGATGCAATTTCTGTGTTTCATCGTCAATAAGAAGGTTCAAGGGATATAGTAAACCTGAAGTGAAGCATCGGAATCTAAAACTGGACTCACAGGACAGGTTCAAATCATAGAAAGTTAGAGTGTCAGTCCTCTTGTACTTAAGTCGGCATTGTGCATTTTGTATTAAATTCGGAAGCAAACTCTGTGTTTCATCGTCAATAAGAAGGTCCAAGGGATACAGTAAACCTGAAGTGAGGCATCGGATCCAAAACTAGACTCACAGGAGAGGTTCAGATCATAGAAAGTGAGAGTGTCAGTCCTCTAGAACTTCAGTCGGCTTTGCGCCTATTGTATTGAATTCGGATGCAATTTCTGTGTTTCATCGTCAATAAGAAGGTCCAAGGGATACAGTAAACCTGAAGTGAAGCATCGGAATCTAAAACTGGACTCACAGGAGAGGTTCAAATCATAGAAAGCGAGAGTGTCAGTCCTCTTTTACTTAAGTCGGCATTGTGCCTTTTGTAATAAATTCGGATGCAAACTCTGTGTTTCATCGTAAATAAGAAGGTCCGAGGGATACAGTAAACCTGAAGTGAAGCATCGGAATCTAAAACTGGACCCACAGAAGAGGTTCAAATCATAGAAAGTGAGAGTGTCAGTCCTCTAGTACTTAAGTCGGCATTGTGCCTATTGTATTGAATTCGATGCAATTTCTGTGTTTCATCGTCAATAAGAAGGTCCAAGGGATACAGTAAACCTGAAGTGAAGCATCGGAATCTAAAACTGGACTCACAGGAGAGGTTCAAATCATAGAAAGTGAGAGCGTCAGTCCTCTTTTACTTAAGTCGGCATTGTGCCTTTGGTATGAAATTCGGATGAAATTTCTGTGTTGCATCGTCAATAAGAAGGTCCAAGGTATACAGTAATCGTGAAGTGAAGCTTCGGAATCTAAAATTGGACTCACAGGAGAGTTTCAAATCATAGAAAGGGAGAGTGTCAGTCCTCTTGTACTTCTGTCGGCATTGTGCTTTTTGTATTAAATTCCGATGCAATTTCTGTGTTTCATCGTCAATAATAAGGTGCAAGGTATACGGTAAACCTGAAGTGACGCATCGGAATCTAAAACTGGACTCACAGGAGAGGTTCAAATCATAGAAAGTGGGAGTGTGAGTCCTCTTGTACTTAAGTCGGCATTGTGCCTTTTGTACTAAATTCGGGTGCAATTTCTGTGTTTCATCGTCAATAAGAAGGTCCAAGGTATACAGTAAACCTGAAGTGAAGCATCGGAATCTACAACTGGACTCACAGGTGATGTTCAAATCATAGAAAGTGAGAGTGTCAGTCCTCTTTTACTTAAGTCGGCATTGTGCCTTTTGTATTAAATTCGGATTCAATTTCTGTGTTTCATCGTCAATAGGAAGGTCCAAGGGATACAGTAAACCTGAAGTGAAGCATCGTAATCTAAAACTGGACTCACAGGAGAATTTCAAATCATAGAAAGTTAGAGTGTCAGTCCTCTTGTACTTAAGTCGGCATTGTGCCTTTTGAATTTAATTCCGATGCAATTTCTGTGTTTCATCGTCAATATGAAGGTCCAAGGTATACAGTAAACCTGAAGTGAAGCATCGGAATGTAAAACTGGACTCACAGGAGAGGTTCAAATCATAGAAAGTGAGAGTGTCAGTCCTCTTTTACTTAAGTCGGCATTGTGCCTTTTGTATTACATTCGGATGCAATTTCTGTGTTTCATCGTCAATAAGAAGGTGCTAGGTATACAGTAAACGTGAAGTGAAGCATCGGAATCTAAAACTGGACTCACAGGAGAGGTCAAATCATGGAAATTTAGGGTGTCAGTCCTCATGTAGTTAAGTCGGCATTGTGCCTTTTGTATTAAATTCGGACGCAAACTCTGTGTTTCGTCGTAAATTAGAAAGTCCAAGGGATACAGTAAACCTGAAGTGAAGCATCGGAATCTAAAACTGGACTCACAGGAGAGGTTTAAAACATAGACAGTTAGAGTGTCCGTCCTCTTGTACTTAAGTCGGCATTGTGCATTTTGTATTAAATTCGCATGCAATTTCTGTGTCTCATCGTCAATAAGAAGGTCCAAGGCATACAGTAAACCTGAAGTGAAGCATTGGAATCTAAAACTGGACTCAAAGGCGAGGTTCTAATCACAGAAAGTGAGAGTGTCAGTCCTATTTACTTAAGTCTTCATTGTGCCATTTCTATTAAATTCGGATGCAATTTCTGTGTTTCATCGTCATTAAGAAGGTCCAAGGGATACAGTAAACCTGAAGTGAAGCATCGGAATCTAAAACTGGACTCACAGCAGAGGTTCTAATCATAGAAAGTGAGAGTGTCAGTCCTCTTTTACTTAAGTCGGCATTGTGCCTTTGTGTTAAATTCGGATGCAATTTCTGTGTTTCATCGTCGATAGGAAGGTCCAAGGTATACAGTAAACCTGAAGTGAGGCATCGGAATCTAATACTGGACTCACAGGAGAGGTTCAAATCATGGAAAGGGAGAGTGTCAGTCCTCTTGTACTTAAGTCGGCATTGTGCATTTTGTATTAAATTCGGATGCAATTTCTGTGTTTCATCGTCAATAAGAAGGTCCAAGGGATACAGTAAACCTGAAGTGAAGCATCGGAATCTAAAACTGGACTCCCAGGAGAGAATCAAGTCATAGAAAGTGAGAGTGTCAGTCCTCCTGTATTTAAGTCGGCATTGTGCCTTTTGAATTTAATTCCGATGCAATTTCTGTATTTCATCGTCAATAAGAAGGTCCAAGGGATACAGTAAACCTGAAGTGAAGCATCGGAATCTAAAACTGCATTAACGGGAGAAATTCAAATCATAGGAAGTTAGAGTGTCAGTCCTCTTGTACTTAAGTCGGCATTGTGCCTTTTGTATTAAATTCGGATGCAAACTCGGTGTTTCATCGTCAATAAGAAGCTCCAACGGATACAGTAAACATGAAGTGAATCATCGGAATCTAAAACTGGATTCACAGGAGAGGTTCAAATCATTGAAAATGATAGTGGCAGTCCTCTAGTTCTTAGGTCGGCATTGTGCCTTTTGTATTGAATTCGGATGCAATATCTGTGTTTCATCGTCAATAAGAAGGTCCAAGGGATGCAGTAAACCTGAAGTGAAGCATCGGAATCTAAAACTGGACTCACAGGAGAGGTTCAAATCACAGAAAGTGAGAGTGTCAGTCCTCTTTTACATAAGTCCTCAATGTGCCTTTTCTATTAAATTCGGATGCAATTTCTGTGTTTCATCGTCAATAAGAAAGTTCAAGGGATATAGTAAACCTGAAGTGAAGAATCGGAATCTAAAACTGGACTCACAGGACAGGTTCAAATCATAGAAAGTTAGAGTGTCAGTCCTCTTGTACTTAAGTCGGCATTGTGCATTTTGTATTAAATTCGGAAGCAAACTCTGTGTTTCATCGTCAATAAGAAGGTCCAAGGGATACAGTAAACCTGAAGTGAAGCATCGGAATCTAAAACTAGACTCACAGGAGAGGTTCAGATCATAGAAAGTGAGAGTGTCAGTCCTCTAGTACTTCAGTCGGCTTTGCGCCTATTGTATTGAATTCGGATGCAATTTCTGTGTTTCATCGTCAATAAGAAGGTCCAAGGGATACAGTAAACCTGAAATGAAGCATCGGAATCTAAAACTGGACCCACAGAAGAGGTTCAGATCATAGAAAGTGAGAGTGTCAGTCCTCTAGTACTTAAGTCGGCATTGTGCCTTTTGTATTGAATTCGGATGCAATATCTGTGTTTCATCGTCAATAAGAAGGTCCAAGGGATGCAGTAAACCTGAAGTGAAGCATCGGAATCTAAAACTGGACTCACAGGAGAGGTTCAAATCACAGAAAGTGAGAGTGTCAGTCCTCTTTTACTTAAGTCCTCAATGTGCCTTTTCTATTAAATTCGGATGCAATTTCTGTGTTTCATCGTCAATAAGAAAGTTCAAGGGATATAGTAAACCTGAAGTGAAGAATCGGAATCTAAAACTGGACTCACAGGACAGGTTCAAATCATAGAAAGTTAGAGTGTCAGTCCTCTTGTACTTAAGTCGGCATTGTGCATTTTGTATTAAATTCGGAAGCAAACTCTGTGTTTCATCGTCAATAAGAAGGTCCAAGGGATACAGTAAACCTGAAGTGAAGCATCGGAATCTAAAACTAGACTCACAGGAGAGGTTCAGATCATAGAAAGTGAGAGTGTCAGTCCTCTAGTACTTCAGTCGGCTTTGCGCCTATTGTATTGAATTCGGATGCAATTTCTGTGTTTCATCGTCAATAAGAAGGTCCAAGGGATACAGTAAACCTGAAGTGAAGCATCGGAATCTAAAACTGGACTCACAGGAGAGGTTCAAATCATAGAAAGTGAGAGCGTCAGTCCTCTTTTACTTAAGTCGGCATTGTGCCTTTGGTATGAAATTCGGATGAAATTTCTGTGTTGCATCGTCAATAAGAAGGTCCAAGGTATACAGTAATCGTGAAGTGAAGCTTCGGAATCTAAAATTGGACTCACAGGAGAGTTTCAAATCATAGAAAGGGAGAGTGTCAGTCCTCTTGTACTTAAAACGGCATTGTGCCTTTTGAATTTAATTCCGATGCAATTTCTGTGTTTCATCGTCAATAAGAAGGTGCAAGGTATGCAGTAAACCTGAGGTGAAGCATCGGAATCTAAAACTGGACTCACAGGAGAGGTTCAAATCATATAGAGTTAGACTGTCAGTCCTCATTTACTTAAGTCGGCATTGCGCCTTTTGTATTAAATTCGGAAGCAATTTCTGTATTTCATCGTCATTAAGAAGGTCCAAGGGATACAGTAAACCTGAAGTGAAGCATCGGAATCTAAAACTGGACTCACAGGAGAGGTTCAAATCATAGAAAGTTAGAGTGTCAGTCCTCTTGTACTTCTGTCGGCATTGTGCTTTTTGTATTAAATTCCGATGCAATTTCTGTGTTTCATCGTCAATAATAAGGTGCAAGGTATACGGTAAACCTGAAGTGACGCATCGGAATCTAAAACTGGACTCACAGGAGAGGTTCAAATCATAGAAAGTGGGAGTGTGAGTCCTCTTGTACTTAAGTCGGCATTGTGCCTTTTGTACTAAATTCGGGTGCAATTTCTGTGTTTCAACGTCAATAAGAAGGTCCAAGTTATACAGTAAACCTGAAGTGAAGCATCGGAATCTAAAACTGGACTCACAGGTGATGTTCAAATCATAGAAAGTGAGAGTGTCAGTCCTCTTTTACTTAAGTCGGCATTGTGCCTTTTGTATTAAATTCGGATGCAATTTCTGTGTTTCATCGTCGATAAGAAGATGCAAGGTATACAGTAAACCTGAAGTGAAGCATCGGAATCTAAAACTAAACTCACAGGAGAGGTTCAAATCATAGAAAGTGAGGGTGTCAGTCCTCTTTTACTTAAGTCGGCATTGTGCCTTTTGTATTAAATTCGGATTCAATTTCTGTGTTTCATCGTCAATAGGAAGGTCCAAGGGATACAGTAAACCTGAAGTGAAGCATCGCAATCTAAAACTGGACTCACAGGAGAATTTCAAATCATAGAAAGTTAGAGTGTCAGTCCTCTTGTACTTAAGTCGGCATTGTGCCTTTTGAATTTAATTCCGATGCAATTTCTGTGTTTCATCGTCAATATGAAGGTCCAAGGTATACAGTAAACCTGAAGTGAAGCATTGGAATGTAAAACTGGACTCACAGGAGAGGTTCAAATCATAGAAAGTGAGAGTGTCAGTCCTCTTTTACTTAAATCGGCATTGTGCTTTTTATTAAATTCGGATGCAATTTCTGTGTTTCATCGTCAATAAGAAGGTCCAAGGGATACGGTAAACCTGAAGTGAAGCATCGGAATCTAAAACTGGACTCACAGGAAAGGTTCAAATCATAGAAAGTGAGAGTGTCAGTCCTCTTTTACTTAAGTCGGCATTGTGCCTTTTGTATTAAATTCGGATGCAATTTCTGTGTTTCATCGTCAATAAGAAGGTGCAAGGTATACAGTAAACCTGAAGTGAAGCATCGCAATCTAAAACTGGACTCACAGGAGAATTTCAAATCATAGAAAGTTAGAGTGTCAGTCCTCTTGTACTTAAGTCGGCATTGTGCCTTTTGAATTTAATTCCGATGCAATTTCTGTGTTTCATCGTCAATATGAAGGTCCAAGGTATACAGTAAACCTGAAGTGAAGCATTGGAATGTAAAACTGGACTCACAGGAGAGGTTCAAATCATAGAAAGTGAGAGTGTCAGTCCTCTTTTACTTAAGTCGGCATTGTGCTTTTTATTAAATTCGGATGCAATTTCTGTGTTTCATCGTCAATAAGAAGGTCCAAGGGATACGGTAAACCTGAAGTGAAGCATCGGAATCTAAAACTGGACTCACAGGAGAGGTTCAAATCATGGAATTTAGGGTGTCAGTCCTCATGTAGTTAAGTCGGCATTGTGCCTTTTGTATTAAATTCGGACGCAAACTCTGTGTTTCATCGTAAATTAGAAAGTCCAAGGGATACAGTAAACCTGAAGTGAAGCATCGGAATCTAAAACTGGACTCACAGGAGAGGTTTAAAACATAGACAGTTAGAGTGTCCGTCCTCTTGTACTTAAGTCGGCATTGTGCATTTTGTATTAAATTCGGATGCAATTTCTGTGTCTCATCGTCAATAAGAAGGTCCAAGGCATACAGTAAACCTGAAGTGAAGCATTGGAGTGTAAAACTGGACCCACAGGAGAGGTTCTAATCACAGAAAGTGTGAGCGTCAGTCCTCTTTTACTTAAGTCCTCATTGTGCCATTTCTATTAAATTCGGATGCAATTTCTGTGTTTCATCGTCATTAAGAAGGTCCAAGGGATATAGTTAACCTGAATTGATGCATCGGAATCTAAAACTGGACTCACAGGAGAGGTTCAAATCAGAGAAAGTTAGAGTGTCAGTCCTCTTGTACCTAAGTCAGCATTGTGCCTTTTGTATTAAATTCGGATGCAAACTCTGTGTTTCATTGTCAATAAGAAGGTCCAAGGGATACAGTAAACCTGAAGTGAAGCATCGGAATCTAAAACTAGACTCACATGAGAGGTTCAAATCATAGAAAGTGAGAGGGTCAGTCATCTAGTACGTAAGTCGACATTGCGCCTACTGTAATGAATTCGGATGCAATTTCTGTATTTCATCGTCAATAAGAAGGTGCAAGGGATACAGTAAACCTGAAGTGAAGCATCGGAATCTAAAACTGGACTCACAGCAGAGGTTCAAATCATAGAAAGTGAGAGTGTCAGTCCTCCTTTAATTAAGTCGGCATTGTGCCTTTGTGTTAAATTCGGATGCAATTTCTGTGTTTCATCGTCGATAAGAAGGTCCAAGATATACAGTAAACCTGAAGTGAGGCATCGGAATCTAATACTGGACTCACAGGAGAGGTTCAAATCATGGAAAGGGAGAGTCTCAGTCCTCTTGTACTTAAGTCGGCATTGTGCATTTTGTATTAAATTCGGATGCAATTTCTGTGTTTCATCGTCAATAAGAAGGTGCAAGGTATACAGTAAACCTGAAGTGAAGCATCGGAATCTAAAACTAAACTCACAGGAGAGGCTCAAATCATAGAAAGTGAGGGTGTCAGTCCTCTTTTACTTAAGTCGGCATTGTGCCTTTTGTATTAAATTCGGATTCAATTTCTGTGTTTCATCGTCAATAGGAAGGTCCAAGGGATACAGTAAACCTGAAGTGAAGCATCGCAATCTAAAACTGGACTCACAGGAGAATTTCAAATCATAGAAAGTTAGAGTTTCAGTCCTCTTGTACTTAAGTCGGCATTGTGCCTTTTGAATTTAATTCCGATGCAATTTCAGTGTTTCATCGTCAATATGAAGGTCCGAGGTATACAGTAAACCTGAAGTGAAGCATCGGAATGTAAAACTGGACTCACAGGAGAGGTTCAAATCATAGAAAGTGAGAGTGTCAGTCCTCTTTTACTTAAGTCGGCATTGTGCTTTTTATTAAATTCGGATGCAATTTCTGTGTTTCATCGTCAATAAGAAGGTCCAAGGGATACGGTAAACCTGAAGTGAAGCATCGGAATCTAAAACTGGACTCACAGGAGGGGTTCAAATAATAGAGAGTTAGAGTGTCAGTCCTCTTGTACTTAAATCGGCATTGTGCCTTTTGTATTAAATTCGGATGCAAACTCTGTGTTTCATTGTAAATAAAAAGGTCCAAGGGATTCAGTAAAACTGAAGTGTAGCATCGGAATCTAAAACTGGGCTCACAGGAGAGGTTCAAAACATAGACAGTTAGAGTGTCGGTCCTCTTGTACTTAAGTCGGCAATGTGTCTTTTGTATTAAATTCAGATGCAATATCTGTGTCTCATCGTCTATAAGGAGGTCCAAGGCATACAGTAAACCTGAAGTGATAAATCGGAATCTAAAACTGGACTCACAGGAGAGGTTCAGATCACAGAAAGTGAGAGTGTCAGTCCTCTTTTACTTAAGTCGGCATTGTGCCTTTTGTATTGAATTTGGATGCAATTTCTGTGTTTCATCTTCAATAAGAAGGTACAAGGGATACAGTAAATCTGAAGTGAAGCATCGGAATCTAAAACTGGACTAACAGGAGAGTTTCAAATCATCGAAAGTTAGAGTGTCAGTCCTCTTGTACTTAAGTCGGCATTGTGCCTTTTGTACTAAATTCGGTTGCAATTTCTGTGTTTCATCGTCAATAAGAAGGCCCAAGATATACTGTAAACCTGAGGTGAAGCATCGGAATCGAAAACTGGACTCACAGGACAGGTCCAAATCTTAGAAAGTTAGAGTGTCAGTCCTCTTGTACTTATGTCGGCATTGTGCCTTTTGTATTATATTCGGATGCAATTTCTGTGTCTCATCGACAATAAGAAGGTCCAAGGCATACAGTAAACCAGAAGTGAAGCATCGGAATCTAAAACTGGACTCACAGGAGAGGAATAAAACATAGACAGTTAGAGTGTCCGTCCTCTTGTACTTAAGTCGGCATTGTGCATTTTGTATTAAATTCGGATGCAATTTCTGTGTCTCATCGTCAATAAGAAGGTCCAAGGCATACAGTAAACCTGAAGTGAAGCATTGGAATCTAAAACTGGACCCACAGGGGAGGTTCTAATCACAGAAAGTGTGAGTGTCAGTCCTCTTTTACTTAAGTCCACATTGTACCATTTCTATTAAATTCGGATGCAATTTCTGTGTTTCATCGTCATTAAGAAGGTCCAAGGGATATAGTAAACCTGAATTGATGCATCGGAATCTAAAACTGGACTCACAGGAGAGGTTCAAATCAGAGAAAGTTAGAGTGTCAGTCCTCTTGTACCTAAGTCAGCATCGTGCCTTTTGTATTAAATTCGGATGCAAACTCTGTGTTTCATTGTCAATAAGAAGGTCCAAGGGATACAGTAAACCTGAAGTGAAGCATCGGAATCTAAAACTAGACTCACATGAGAGGTTCAAATCATAGAAAGTGAGAGTGTCATTCATCTAGTACGTAAGTCGACATTGCGCCTACTGTAATGAATTCGGATGCAATTTCTGTATTTCATCGTCAATAAGAAGGTGCAAGGGATACAGTAAACCTGAAGTGAAGCATCGGAATCTAAAACTGGACTCACAGCAGAGGTTCAAATCATAGAAAGTGAGAGTGTCAGTCCTCTTTTACTTAAGTCGGCATTGTGCCTTTGTGTTAAATTCGGATGCAATTTCTGTGTTTCATCGTCGATAAGAAGGTCCAAGGTATACAGTAAACCTGAAGTGAGGCATCGGAATCTAATACTGGACTCACAGGAGAGGTTCAAATCATGGAAAGGGAGAGTGTCAGTCCTCTTGTACTTAAGTCGGCATTGTGCATTTTGTATTAAATTCGGATGCAATTTCTGTGTTTCATCGTCAATAAGAAGGTCCAAGGGATACAGTAAACCTGAAGTGAAGCATCGGAATCTAAAACTAGACTCACAGGAGATGTTCAAATCATAGAAAGTGACTGTCGGTCCTCTTTTACTTAAGTCGGCATTGTGCCTTTTGTATTAAATTCCGATGCTATTTCTGTGTTTCATCGTCAATAATAAGGTGCAAGCTATACGGTAAACCTCAAGTGACGCATCGGAACCTAAAACTGGACTCACAGGAGAAGTTCAAATCATAGAACGCGAGACGGTCAGTCCTCTTTTGCTTAAGTCGGCATTGTGCCATTTGTATTAAATTCGGATGCAATTTCTGTGTTTCATCGTCAATAAGAAGGTCCAAGGGATACAGTAAACCTGAAGTGAAGTATCGGAATCTAAAACTGGACTCACAGGAGAGGTTCAAATCATAGAAAGTGAGAGTGTCAGTCCTCTTGTACTTAAGTCGGCATTGTGCATTTTGTACTAAATACGGATGCAATTTCTGTGTTTCATCGTCAATAAGAAGGTCCAAGGTATACAGTAAACCTGAAGTGAAGCATCAGAATCTAAAGCTGGACTCACAGGAGAGTTTCAAATCATAGAAAGTAAGAGTGTCAGTACTCTTGTACTTAATTCGGTATTGTGCCTTTTGAATTTAATTCCGATTCAATTGCTGTGTTTCATCGTCAATAAGAAGGTGCAAGGTATACAGTAAACGTGAAGTGAAGCATCGGAATCTAAAACTGGACTCACAGGAGAGGTCCACATCATAGTAAGTGAGATTGTCAGTCCTCTTTTACTTACGTCGGCATTGTGCCTTTTGTGTTAAATTCGGATGCAACTTCTCTGTTTCATCGTCAACCAGACGGTCCAAGGTATACAGTAAACCTGAAGTGAAGCATCGGAATCTAAAACTGGACTCACAGGAGAGGTTCAAATCATAGAAAGTGAGAGTGTCAGTCCGCTTTTACTTCAGTCGGCATTTTGCCTTTTGTATTACATTCGGATGCAATTTCTGTGTTTCATCGTCAATAAGAGGGCCGAAGGTATACAGTAAACCTGAAGTGTAGCATCGGAATCTAAAACTGGTCTCACAGGAGAGGTTCACATCATAGAAAGAGAGAGTGTCAGTCTTCTTGTACTTGGGTCGGCATTGTGCCTTTTGTATTAAATTCGGATGCAAACTCTGTGTTTCATCGTAAATAAAAAGGTCCAAGGGATTCAGTAAACCTGAAGTGAAGCATCTGGATCTAAAACAGGACTCACAGGAGAGGTTCAAAACATTGACAGGTAGAGAGTCGGTCCTCGTGTACTTAAGTCGGCAATGTGCCTTTTGTATTAAATTCTGATGCAATTTCTGTGTCTCATCGTCTATAAGAAGTTCCAAGGCATACAGTAAACCTGAAGTGAAAAATCGGAATCTAAAACTGGACTCACAGGAGAGGTTCAAAATACAGAAAGTGAGAGTGTCAGTCCTCTTGTCCTTAAGTCGGCATTGTGCCTTTTGTATTAAATTCGGATGCAAACTCTGTGTTTCATCGTCAATAAGAGGGTCCTAAGGATACAGTAAACCTGAAGTGAAGCATCAGAATCTAAAACTGGACTCACAGGAGAGTTTCAAATCATAGAAAGTGAGAGTGTCAGTACTCTTGTACTTAAGTCGGCATTGTGACTTTTGACTTTAATTCCGATGCAATTTCTGTGTTTCATCGTCAATAAGAAGGTGCAAGGTATACAGTAAACCTGAAGTGAAGCATCGGAATCTAAAACTGGACTCACTGGAGAGGTTCAAATCCTAGTAAGTGAGATTGACAGTCCTCTTTTACTTAAGTCGGCATTGTGCCTTTTGTAATAAATTCGGATGCAACTTCTGTGTTTCATCGTCAACAAGAGGGTCCAAGGTATACAGTAAACCTGAAGTGAAGCATCGGAATCTAAAACTGGACTCAGAGGAGAGGTTCAAATCATAGAAAGTGAGAGTGTCAGTCCTCTTGTACTTAGGTCGTCATTGTGCCTTTTGTATTAAATTCGGATGCAAACTCTGTGTTTCATGGTAAAGAAAAAGGTCCAAGGGATTCTGTAAACCTGAAGTGAAGCATCTGAATCTAAAACAGGACTCAAGGGAGAGGTTCAAATCATAGACAGTTAGAGAGTCGGTCCTCTTGTACTTAAGTCGGCAATGTGCCTTTTGTATTATATTCAGATGCAATTTCTGTGTCTCATCGTCTATAAGAAGGTCCAAGGCATACAGTAAACCTGAAGTGAAAAAACGGAGTCTAAAACTGGACTCACAGGAGAGGTTCAAAACACAGAAAGTGAGAGTGTCAGTCCTCTTTTACTTAAGTCGGCATTGTGCCTTTTGTATTAAATTCGGATGCAATTTCTGTGTTTCATCGTCAATAAGAAGGTCCAAGGGATACAGTAAACCTGAAGTGAAGCATCGGAATCTAAAACAAGACTCACAGGAGAGGTTCAAATCATAGAAAGTTAGAGTGTCAGTCCTCTTGTCCTTAAGTCGGCATTGTGCCTTTTGTAATAAATTCGGATGCAAACTCTGTGTTTCATCGTCAATAAGAAGGTCCTAAGGATACAGTAAACCTGAAGTGAAGCATCGGAATCTAAAACTGGACTCACAGGACAGGTCCAAATCTTAGAAAGTTAGTGTGTCAGTCCTCTTGTACTTATGTCGGCATTGTGCATTTTGTATGAAATTCCGATGCTATTTCTGTGTTTCATCATCAATAATAAGGTGCAAACTGTACGGTAAACCTGAACTGACGCATCGGAATCTAAAACTGGACTCACAGGAGAAGTTCAAATCATAGAACGTGAGACGGTCAGTCCTCTTTTGCTTAAGTCGGCATTGTGCCATTTGTATTAAATTCGGATGCAATTTCTGTGTTTCATCGTCAATAAGAAGGTCCAAGGGATACAGTAAACCTGAAGTGAAGTATCGGAATCTAAAACTGGACTCACAGGAGAGGTTCAAATCATAGAAAGTGAGAGTGTCAGTCCTCTTGTACTTAAGCCGGCATTGTGCCTTTTGTACTAAATTCGGATGCAATTTCTGTGTTTCATCGTCAATAAGAAGGTCTAAGTTATACAGTAAACCTGAAGTGAAGCATCAGAATCTAAAACTGGACTCACAGGAGAGTTTCAAATCATAGAAAGTGAGAGTGTCAGTACTCTTGTACTTAAGTCGGCATTGTGCCTTTTTAATTTAATTCCGATGCAATTTTTGTGTTTCATCGTCAATAAGAAGGTATACAGTAAACCTGAAGTGAAGCATCGGAATCTAAAACTGGACTCACAGGAGTGGTTCAAATCATAGTAAGTGAGATTGTCAGTCCTCTTTTACTTAAGTCGGCATTGTGCCTTTTGTATTAAATTCGGATGCAACTTCTGTGTTTCATCGTCAACAAGAGGGTCCAATGTATACAGTAAACCTGAAGTGAAGCATCGGAATCTAAAACTGGACTCACAGGAGAGGTTCAAATCATAGTAAGTGAGAGTGCCAGTCCTCCTTTACTTAAGTCGGCATTGGGCCTTTTGTAATAAATTCGGATGCAATTTCTGTGTTTCATCGTCAACAAGAGGGTCCAAGGTATACGGAAAACCTGAAGAGAAGCATCGGAATCTCAAACTGGTCTCACAGGAGAGGTTCAAATCATAGAAAGTGAGAGTGTCAGTCCTCTTGTACTTAAGTCGGCATTGTGCCTTTTGTACTAAATTCGGATGCAGTTTCTGTGTTTCATCATCAATAAGAAGGCCCAAGATATACAGTAAACCTAAAGCGAAGTATCGGAATCTAAAACTGGACTCACAGGAGAGGTTCAAATCATAGAAAGTGAGAGTGTCAGTCCTCTTGTACGTAAGTCAGCATTGTGCCTTTTGTACTAAATACGGATGCAATTTCTGTGTTTCATCGTCAATAAGAAGGTCCAAGGTGTACACTAAACCTGAAGTGAAGCATCAGAATCTAAAACTGGACTCACAGGAGAGTTTCAAATCATAGAAAGTGAGAGTGTCAGTACTCTTGTACTTCTGTCGGCATTGTGCTTTTTGAATTTTATTCCGATGCAATTTCTGTGTTTCATCGTCAACAAGAAGGTGCAAGGTATACAGTAAACCTGAAGTGAAGTATCGGAATCTAAAACTGGACTCACAGGCGAGGTTCAAATCATAGTAAGTGAGATTGTCAGTCCTCTTTTACTTAGGTCGGCATTGTGCCTTCTGTATTAATTACGGATGCAACTTCTGTGTTTCATCGTCAACAAGAGGGTCCAATGTATACAGTAAACCTGAAGTGAAGCATCGGAATCTAAAACTGGACTCACAGGAGAGGTTCAAATCATAGCAAGTGAGAGTGTCAGTCCTCTTTTACTTAAGTCGGCAATGTGCCTTTTGTATTAATTTCAGATGCAATTTCTGTGTCTCATCGTCTATAAGAAGGTCCAAGGCATACAGTAAACCTGAAGTGAAAAATCGGAATCTAAAACTTGACTCACAGGAGAGGTTCAGATCACAGAAAGTGAGAGTGTCAGTCCTCATTTACTTAAGTCCGCATTGTGCCTTTTGTATTAAATTCGGATGCAATTTCTGTGTTTCATCGTCAATAAGAAGGTCCAAGGGAAACAGCAAACCTGAAGTGAAGCATCGGAATTTAAAACTGGACTCACAGGAGAGGTTCAAATCATAGAAAGTTAGAGTGTCAGTCCTCTAGTACTTAAGTCGGCATTGTGCCTTTTGTATTGAATTCAGATGCAGTTTCTGTGTTTCATCGTCAATAAGAAGGCCCAAGATATACAGTAAACCTGAAGTGAAGTATCGGAATCTAAAACTGGATTCACAGGAGAGGTTCAAATCATAGAAAGGGAGAGTGTCAGTCCTCTTGTACGTAAGTCAGCATTGTGAGTTTTGTACTAAATACGGATGCAATTACTGTGTTTCATCGTCAATAAGAAGGTCCAAGGTATACAGTAAACCTGAAGTGAAGCATCAGAATCTAAAACTGGACTCACAGGAGAGTTTCAAATCATAGAAAGTGAGAGTGTCAGTACTCTTCTACTTAAGTCGACATTGTGCCTTTTGAATTTAATTCCGATGCAATTTCTGTGTTTCATCGTCAATAAGAAGGTGCAAGGTATACAGTAAACCTGAAGTGAAGTATCGGAATCTAAAACTGGACTCACAGGAGAGGTTCAAATCATAGTAAGTGAGATTGTCAGTCCTCTTTTACTTAAGTCGGCATTGTGCCTTTTGTATTAAATTCGGATGCAACTTCTGTGTTTCATCGTCAACAAGAGGGTCCAAGGTATACAGTAAACCTGAAGTGAAGCATCGGAATCTAGAACTGGACTCACAGGAGAGGTTCAAATCATAGAAAGTGAGAGTGTCAGTCCGCTTTTACTTAAGTCGGCATTTTGCCTTTTGTGTTACATTCGGATGCAATTTCTGTGTTTCATCGTCAATAAGAAGGTCCAAGGGATACAGTAAACCTGAAGTGAAGCATCGGTATCTAAAACAGGACTCACAGGAGAGGTTCAAATCATAGAAAGTTAGAGTGTCAGTCCTCTTGTCCTTAAGTCGGCATTGTGCCTTTTGTATTAAATTCGGATGCAAACTCTGTGTGTCATCGTAAATAAGAAGGTCCTAAGGATACAGTAAACCTGAAGTGAAGCATCAGAATCTAAAACTGGACTCACAGGAGAGTTTCAAATCATAGAAAGTCAGAGCGTCAGTACTCTTGTACTTAAGTCGGCATTGTGACTTTTGAATTTAATTCCGATTCAATTTCTGTGTTTCATCGTCAATAAGAAGGTGCAAGGTATACAGTAAACCTGAAGTGAAGCATCGGAGTCTAAAACTGGACTCACAGGAGAGGTTCAAATCATAGTAAGTGAGATTGTCAGTCCTCTTTTACTTAAGTCGGCATTGTGCCTTTTGTAATAAATTCGGATGCAACTTCTTGTTTCATCGTCAACAAGAGGGTCCAAGGTATACAGTAAACCTGAAGTGAAGCATCGGAATCTAAAACTGGACTCATAGGAGAGGTTCAAATCATAGAAAGTGAGAGTGTCAGTCCTCTTGTACTTAGGTCGGCATTGTGCCTTTTGTATTAAATTCGGATGCAAACTCTGTGTATCATCGTAAATAAAAAGGTCCAAGGGATTCAGTAAACCTGAAGTGAAGCATCTGAATCTAAAACAGGACTCACAGGAGAGGTTCAAAACATAGACAGTTAGAGAGTCGGTCCTCTTGTACTTAAGTCGGCAATGTGCCTTTTGTATTACATTCAGATGCAATTTCTGTGTCTCATCGTCTATAAGAAGGTCCAAGGCATACAGTAAACCTGAAGTGAAAAATCGGAATCTAAAACTGGACTCACAGGAGAGGTTCAAAACACAGAAAGCGAGAGTGTCAGTCCTCTTTTACTTAAGTCGGCATTGTGCCTTTTGTATTAAATTCGGATGCAATTTCTGTGTTTCATCGTCAATATGAAGGTCCAAGGGATACAGTAAACCTGAAGTGAAGCATCGGAATCTAAAACAAGACTCACAGGAGAGGTTCAAATCATAGAAAGTTAGAGTGTCAGTCCTCTTGTCCTTAAGTCGGCATTGTGCCTTTTGTAATAAATTTGGATGCAAACTCTGTGTTTCATCGTCAATAAGAAGGTCCTAAGGATACAGTAAACCTGAAGTGAAGCATCAGAATCTAAACCTGGACTCACAGGAGAGGTTCAAATCATAGAAAGTGAGAGTGTCAGTCCTCTAGCACTTAAGTCGGCATTGTGCCTCTTGTATTAAATTCGGATGCAATTTCTGTGTTTCATCGTCAATAAGAAGGTCCAAGGAATATAGTAAACCTCAAATGTAGCATCGGAATCTAAAACTGGACTAACAGGAGAGGTTCAAATCATAGGAAGTGAGAGTGTCAGTCCTCTTGTACTTATGTCGGCATTGTGCCTTTTGTAGTAAAATCGGATGCAATTTCTGTGTTTCATCGTCAATAAGAAGGTCCAAGGGATACAGTAAACCTGAAGTGAAGTATCGGAATCTAAAACTGGACTCACAGTAGAAGTTCAAATCATAGAACGTGAGACGGTCAGTCCTCTTTTGCTTAAGTCGGCATTGTGCTATTTGTATTAAATTCGGATGCAATTTCTGTGTTTCATCGTCAATAAGAAGGTCCAAGGGATACAGTAAACCTGAAGTGAAGTATCGGAATCTAAAACTGGACTCACAGGTGAGGTTCCTATCATTGAAAGTGAGAGTGTCAGTCCTCTTGTACTTAAGTCGGCATTGTGCCTTTTGTACTAAATTCGGATGCAATTTTGGTGTTTCATCGTCAATAAGATGGTCCAAGGTATACAGTAAACCTGAAGTGAAGCATCAGAATCTAAAACTGGACTCACAGGAGAGTTTCAAATCATAGAAAGTGAGAGTGTCAGTCCTCTTGTACTTAAGTCGGCATTGTGCCTTTTGTATTAAATTCGGATGCAATTTCTGTGTTTCATCGTCAATAAGAAGGTCCGAAGTAAACAGTAAACCTGAAGTGAAGCATCGGAATCTAAAACTGGTCTCACAGGAGAGGTTCAAATCATAGAAAGTGAGAGTGTCAGTCCTCTTGTACTTAAGACGGCATTGTGCCTTTTGTATTAAATTCGGATGCAAACTCTGTGTTTCATAGTAAATAAAAAGGTCCAAGGGGTTCAGTAAAACTGAAGTGAAGCATCGGAATGTTAAACTGGACTCACAGGAGAGGTTCAAAACATAAACAGTTAGAGGGTCGGTCCTCTTGTACTTAAGTCGGCAATGTGCCTTTTGTATTAAATTCAGATGCAATTTCTGTGTCTCATCGTCTATAAGAAGGTCCAGGGCATACAGTTAACCTGAACTGAAAAATCGGAATCTAAAACTGGACTCACAGGAGAGGTTCAGATCACAGAAAGTGAGAGTGTCAGTCCTCTTTTACTTAAGTTCGCATTGTGCCTTTTGTATTAAATTCGGATGCAATTTCTGTGTTTCATCGTCAAAAAGGAGGTCCAAGGGAAACAGTAAACCTGAAGTGAATAATCGGAATCTAAAACTGGACTCACAGGAGAGGTTCAAATCATAGAAAGTCAGAGTTTCAGTCCTCTAGTACTTAAGTCGGCATTGTGCCTTTTGTATTGAATTTGGATGCAATTTCTGTGTTTCATCGTCAATAAGAAGGTCCAATGGATACAGTAAATCTTAAGTGAAGCATTGGAATCTAAAACTGGATTAACAGGAGAGTTTCAAATCATAGAAAGTTAGAGTGTCAGTCGTCTTGTACTTAAATCGGCATTGTGCCTTTTGTTCTAAATTCGGATGCAATTTCTGTGTTTCTTCAACAATAAGAAGGCCCAAGATATACAGTAAACCTGAAGTGAAGCATCGGAATCTAAAACTGGACTCACAGGACAGGTCCATATCTTAGAAAGTTAGAGTGTCAGTCCTCTTATACTTATGTCGGCATTCTGCCTTTTGTATTAAATTCCGATGCTATTTCTGTGTTTCATCGTCAATAATAAGGTGCAAGCTATACGGTAAACCTCAAGTGACGCATCGGAATTTAAAACTGGACTCACAGGAGAAGTTCAAATCATAGAACGTGAGACGGTCAGTCCTCTTTTGCTTAAGTCGGCATTGTGCCATTTGTATTAAATTCGGATGCAATTTCTGTGTTTCATCGTCAATAAGAAGGTCCAAGGGATACAGTAAACCTGAAGTGAAGTATCGGAATCTAAAACTGGACTCACAGGAGAGGTTCATATCATAGAAAGTGAGAGTGTCAGTCCTTTTGTACTTAAGTCGGCATTGTGCCTTTTGTACTAAATTCGGATGCAATTTTTGTGTTTCATCGTCAATAAGAAGGTCCAAGGTATACAGTAAACCTGAAGTGAAGCATCAGAATCTAAAACTGGACTCACAGGAGAGTTTCAAATCATAGAAAGTGAGAGTGTCAGTCCTCTTGTACTTAAGACGGCATTGTGACTTTTGTATTAAATTCGGATGCAATTTCTGTGTTTCATCGTCAATAAGAAGGTCCGAAGTAAACAGTAAACCTGAAGTGAAGCATCGGAATCTAAAACTGGTCTCACAGGAGAGGTTCAAATCATAGAAAGTGAGAGTGTCAGTCCTCTTGTACTTAAGACGGCATTGTGCATTTTGTATTTAATTCGGATGCAAACTCTGTGTTTCATCGTAAATAAAAAGGTCCAAGGGATTCAGTAAAACTGAAGTGAAGCATCGGAATCTAAAACTGGACTCATAGGAGAGGTTCAACACATAGACAGTTAGAGTGTCGGTCCTCTTGTACTTAATTCGGCAATGTGCCTTTTGTATTAAATTCAGATGCTATTTCTGTGTCTCATCGTCTATAAGAAGGTCCGAGGCATACAGTAAACCTGAAGTGAAAAATCGGAATCTAAAACTGTTCTCACAGGAGAGGTTCAGATCACAGAAAGTGAGAGTGTCAGTCCTCTTTTACTTAAGTCCGCATTGTGCCTTTTGTATTAAATTCGGATGAAATTTCTGTGTTTCATCGTCAATAAGATGGTCCAAGGGAAACAGTTAACCTGAAGTGAAGCATCGGAATCTAAAACTGGACTCACAGGAGAGGTTCAAATCATAGAAAGTTAAAGTGTCAGTCCTCTAGTACTTAAGACGGCATTGTGCCTATTGTATTGAATTCTCATGCAATTTCTGTGTTCCATCGTCAATAAGAAGGTCCACGGGATACAGTAAATCTGAAGTGAAGCATCGGAATCTAAAACTGGACTCACAGGAGAATTTCAAATCATAGGAAGTTAGTGTGTCAGTCCTCTTGTACTTAAGTCGGCATTGTGCCTTTTGTACTAAATTCGGATGCAGTTTCTGTGTTTCATCGTCAATAGGAAAGCCCAAGATATACAGTAAACCTAAGGTGAAGCATCGGAATCTAAAACTGGACTCACAGGACAGGTCCAAATCTTAGAAAGTTAGAGTGTCAGTCCTCTTGTACTTATGTCGGCATTGTGCATTTTGTATTAAGTTCCAATGCTATTTCTGTGTTTCATCGTCAATAATAAGGTGCAAGCTATACGGTAAACCTGAAGTGACGCTTTGGAATCTAAAACTGGACTCACAGGAGAAGTTCAAATCATAGAACGTGAGACGGTCAGTCCTCTTTTGCTTAAGTCGGCCTTGTACTATTTGTATTAAATTCGAATGCAATTTCTGTGTTTCGTCGTCAATAAGAAGGTCCAAGGGATACAGTAAACCTGAAGTGAAGTATCGGAATCTAAAACTGGACTCACAGGAGAGGTTCAAATCATAGAAAGTGAGAGTGTCAGTCCTCTTGTACTTAAGTCGGCATTGTGCCTTTCGTACTAAATACGGATGCAATTTCTGTGTTTCATCGTCAATAAGAAGGTCCAAGGTATACAGTAAACCTGAAGTGAAGCATCGAAATCTAAAACTGGACTCACAGGAGAGTTTCAAATCATAGAAAGTGAGAGTGTCAGTACTCTTGTACTTAAGTCGGCATTGTGCCTTTTGAATTTAATTCCGATGCAATTTCTTTGTTTCATCGTAAATAAAAAGGTCCAAGGGATTCAGTAAACCTGAAGTGAAGCATCTGAATCTAAAACTGGACTCACAGGAGAGGTTCAAAACATAGACAGTTAGAGAGTCGGTCCTCCTGTACTTAAGTCGGCAATGTGCCTTTTGTATTAAATTCAGATGCAATTTATGTGTCTCATCGTCTATAAGAAGGTCCAAGGGATACAGTAAATCTGAAGTGAAAAATCGGAATCTAAAACTGGACTCACAGGAGAGGTTCAAAACACAGAAAGTGAGAGTGTCAGTCCCCTTTTACTTAAGTCGGCATTGTGCCTTTTGTATTAAATTCGGATGCAATCTCTGTGTTTCATCGTCAATAAGAAGGTCCTAAGCATACAGTAAACCTGAAGTGAAGCATCAGAATCTAAAACTGGACTCACAGGAGAGGTTCAAATCATAGTAAGTGAGAGTGTCAGTCCTCTAGCACTTAAGTTGGCATTTTGCCTCTAGTATTGAATTCGGATGCAATTTCTGTGTTTCATCGTCAATATGAAGGGCCAAGGGATACAGTAAACCTGAAGTGAAGAATCGGAATCTAAAACTGGACTCACAGGAGAGGTTCAAATCATAGAAAGTGAGAGTGTCAGTCATCTTTTACTTTACTCGGCATTGTTCCTTTTGTATTAAATTCGGATGCAATTTCTGTGTTTCATCGTCAATAAGAAGGTGCAAGGTATACAGTAAACCCGAAGTGAAGCATCGGAATCTGAAACTGGACTCACAGGAGAGGTTCAAATCACAGAAAGTTAGAGTGTCAGTCCTCTTGTACTTAAGTCGGCATTGTGCCTTTCGTATTAAATTCGGATGCAATTTCTGTGTTTTATCGTCAATAAGAAGGTCCAAGGGATACAATAATCCTGAAGAGAAGCATCAGAATCTAAAACTGGACTCACAGGAATGGTTCAAATCATAGAAAGTTAGAGTGTCAGTCCTCTTGTTCTTAAGTCGGCATTGTGCCTTTTGTACTAAATTCGGATGCAATTTCTGTGTTTCTTCGTCAATAAGAAGGCCCAAGTTACACAGTAAACCTGAAGTGAAGCATCGGAATCTAAAACTGGACTCACAGGACAGGTTTAAATCTTAGAAAGTTAGAGTGTCAGTCCTCTTGTACTTAAGTCGGCATTGTGCCTTTTGAATTTAATTCCGATGCAATTTCTATGTTTCATCGTCAATAAGAAGGTACAAGGTATACAGTAAACCTGAAGTGAAGCATCGGAATGTAAAACTGGACTCACAGGAGAGTTTCAAATCATAGAACGTGAGAGTGTCAGACCTCTTCTACTTAAGTCGGCATTGTGCCTTTTGTATTAAATTTAGATGCAAACTCTGTGATTCATCGTCAATAAGGAGGTCCAAGGGATACAGTAAACCAGAAGTGAAGCATCGGAATGTAAAACTGGACTCACAGGAGATGTTCAAATCATAGAAAGTGAGAGTGTCAGTCCTCTAGTACTTAAGTCGGCATTGTGCCTTTTGTATTGAATTCGGATGCAATTTCTATGTTTCATCGACAATATGAAGGGCCAAGGGATACAGTAAATCTGAAGTGAAGCATCGGAATGTAAAACTGGACTCACAGGAGAGTTTCAAATCATAGATTGTGAGAGTGTCAGACCTCTTTATTTAAGTCGGCATTGTGCCTTTTGTATTAAACTCGGATGCAATTTCTGTGTTTCATCGTCTAAAAGAAGGTCCAAGGGATTCAGTAAACCTGAAGTGAAGCATCTGAATCTAAAACTGGACTCACAGGAGAGGTTCAAAACATAGACAGTTAGAGAGTCGGTCCTCCTGTACTTAAGTCGGCAATGTGCCTTTTGTATTAAATTCAGATGCAACTTCTGTGTCTTATCGTCTATAAGAAGGTCCAAGGGTATACAGTAAATCTGAAGTGAAAAATCGGAATCTAAAACTGGACTCACAGGAGAGGTTCAAAACACAGAAAGATAGAGTGTCAGTCCCATTTTACTTAAGTCGGCATTGTGCCTTTTGTATTAAATTCGGATGCAATTTCTGTGTTTCATCGTCAATAACAAGGTCCAAGGGATACAGTATACCTGAAGTGAAGCATCGGAATCTAAAACAGGACTCACAGGAGAGGTTCAAATAATAGAAAGTTAGAGTGTCAGTCCTCTTGTCTCTAAGTCGGTATTGCGCCTTTTGTATTAAATTCGGATGCAAACTCTGTGTTTAATCGTCAATAAGAAGTTCCTAAGGATACAGTACACCTGAAGTGAAGCATCAGAATCTAAAACTGGACTCACAGGAAAGGTTCAAATCATAGTAAGTGAGAGTGTCAGTCCTCTAGCACTTAAGTCGGCATTTTGCCTCTTGTATTAAATTCGGATGCAATTTCTGTGTTTCATCGTCAATAAGAAGGTCCAAGGGATACAGTAAACCTGAAATGTAGCATCGGAATCTAAAACTGGACTAACAGGAGAGGTTCAATTCATAGAAAAAGAGAGTGTCAGTCCTCTTTTACTTAAGTCGACATTGTACCTTTTGTTTTAAATTCGGATGCAATTTCTGTGTTTCATCGTCAATAAGAAGGTCCAAGGTATGCAGTACAACTGAAGGGAAGCATAGGAATCTAAAACTGGACTCATAGGAGAGGTTCAAATCATAGAAAGTGAGAGTGTCAGTCCTCTTTTACTTATGTCGGCATTGTGCCTTTTGTATTAAATTCGGATGCAATTTCTGTGTTTCATCGTCAATAAGAAGGTCCAAGGGATACAGTAAACCTGAAGTGAAGCTTCGGAATCTAAAATTGGACTCACAGGAGAGGTTCAAATCATAGAAAGTGAGAGTGGCAATCATCTTTTACTTAACTCGGCATTGTGCCTTTTGTATTAAATTCGTATGCAATTTCTGTGTTTCATCGTCAATAAGAAGGTGCAAGGTATACAGTAAACCCGAAGTGAAGCATCGGAATCTAAAACTGGACTCACAGGAGAGGTTCAAATCATAGAAAGTTAGAGTGTCAGTCCTCTTGTACTTAAGTCGGCATTGTGCCTTTTGTACTAAATTCGGATGCAATTTCTGTGTTTCTTCGTCAATAAGAAGGCCCAAGGTACACAGTAAACCTGAAGTGAAGCATCGGAATCTAAAACTGGACTCACAGGACAGGTTCAAATCTTAGAAAGTTAGAGTGTCAGTCCTCTTGTACTTAAGTCGGCATTGTGCCTTTTGAATTTAATTCCGATGCAATTTCTATGTTTCATCGTCAATAAGAAGGTACAAGGTATACAGTAAACCTGAAGTGAAGCATCGGAATGTAAAACTGGACTCACAGGAGAGTTTCAAATCATAGAACGTGATTGTGTCAGACCTCTTCTACTTAAGTCGGCATTGTGCCTTTTGTATTAAATTTAGATGCAAACTCTGTGATTCATCGTCAATAAGAAGGTCCAAGGGATACAGTAAACCAGAAGTGAAGCATCGGAATCTAAAACTGGACTCACAGGAGAGGTTCAAAACATAGACAGTTAGAGAGTCGGTCCTCCTGTACTTAAGTCGGAAATGTGCCTTTTGTATTAAATTCAGATGCAATTTCTGTGTCTTATCGTCTATAAGAAGGTCCAAGGGATACAGTAAATCTGAAGTGAAAAATCGGAATCTAAAACTGGACTCACAGGAGAGGTTCAAAACACAGAAAGATAGAGTGTCAGTCCCATTTTACTTATGTCGGCATTGTGCCTTTTGTATTAAATTCGAATGCAATTTCTGTGTTTCATCGTCAATAACAAGGTCCAAGGGATACAGTATACCTGAAGTGAAGCATCGGAATCTAAAACAGGACTCACAGGAGAGGTTCAAATAATAGAAAGTTAGAGTGTCAGTCCTCTTGTCTTTTAGTCGGTATTGCGCCTTTTGTATTAAATTCGGATGCAAACTCTGTGTTTCATCGTCAATAAGAAGTTCCTAAGGATACAGTACACCTGAAGTGAAGCATCAGAATCTAAAACTGGACTCACAGGAGAGGTTCAAATCATAGTAAGTGAGTGTGTCAGTCCTCTAGCACTTAAGTCGGCATTTTGCCTCTTGTATTAAATTCGGATGCAATTTCTGTGTTTCATCGTCAATAAGAAGGTCCAAGGGATACAGTAAACCTGAAATGTAGCATCGGAATCTAAAACTGGACTAACAGGAGAGGTTCAAATCATAGGAAAACAGAGTGTCAGTCCTCTTTTACTTAAGTCGACATTGTGCCTTTTGTTTTAAATTCGGATGCAATTTCTGTGTTTCATCGTCAATAAGAAGGTCCAAGGTATGCAGTACAACTGAAGGGAAGCATTGGAATCTGAAACTGGACTCACAGGAGAGGTTCAAATCATAGAAAGTGAGAGTGTCAGTCCTCTTTTACTTATGTCGGCATTGTGCCTTTTGTATTAAATTCGGATGCAATTTCTGTGTTTCATCGTCAATAAGAAGGTCCAAGGGATACAGTAAACCTGAAGTGAAGCATCGGAATCTAAAATTGGACTCACAGGAGAGGTTCAAATCATAGAAAGTGAGAGTGGCAATCATCTTTTACTTAACTCGGCATTGTGCCTTTTGTATTAAATTCGTATGCAATTTCTGTGTTTCATCGTCAATAAGAAGGTGCAAGGTATACAGTAAACCCGAAGTGAAGCATCGGAATCTAAAACTGGACTCACAGGAGAGGTTCAAATCATAGAAAGTTAGAGTGTCAGTCCTCTTGTACTTAAGTCGGCATTGTGCCTTTTGTACTAAATTCGGATGCAATTTCCGTGTTTCTTCGTCAATAAGAAGGCCCAAGGTACACAGTAAACCTGAAGTGAAGCATCGGAATCTAAAACTGGACTCACAGGACAGGTTCAAATCTTAGAAAGTTAGAGTGTCAGTCCTCTTGTACTTAAGTCGGCATTGTGCCTTTCGAATTTAATTCCGATGCAATTTCTGTGTTTCATCGTCAATAAGAAGGTACAAGATATACAGTAAACCTTAAGTGAAGCATCGGAATGTAAAACTGGACTCACAGGAGAGTTTCAAATCATAGAACGTGATTGTGTCAGACCTCTTCTACTTAAGTCGGCATTGTGCCTTTTGTATTAAATTTAGATGCAAACTCTGTGATTCATCGTCAATAAGAAGGTCCAAGGGATACAGTAAACCAGAAGTGAAGCATCGGAATGTAAAACTGGACTCACAGGAGATGTTCAAATCATAGAAAGTGAGAGTGTCAGTCCTCTAGTACTTAAGTCGGCATTGTGCCTTTTGTATTGAATTCGGATGCAATATCTATGTTTCATCGTCAATATGAAGGGCCAAGGGATACAGTAAATCTGAAGTGAAGCATCGGAATGTAAAACTGGACTCACAGGAGAGTTTCAAATCATAGAACGTGAGAGTGTCAGACCTCTTTATTTAAGTCGGCATTGTGCCTTTTGTATTAAACTCGGATGTAATTTCTGTGTTCCATCGTCTAAAAGAAGGTCCAAGGGATACAGTAAACCTGAAGTGAAGCATCGGAATCTAAAACTGGACTCACAGGAGAGGTTCAAATAATAGAAAGTGAGAGTGTCAGTCTTCTTGTACTTACGTCAGCATTGTGCCTTTTGTATTAAATTCGGATGCAAACTCTGTGTTTCATCGTAAATAAAAAGGTCCAAGGGATTCAGTAAACCTGAAGTGAAGCATCTGAATCTAAAACTGGACTCACAGGAGAGGTTCAAAACATAGACAGTTAGAGAGTCGGTCCTCCTGTACTTAAGTCGGAAATGTGCCTTTTGTATTAAATTCAGATGCAATTTCTGTGTCTTATCGTCTATAAGAAGGTCCAAGGGATACAGTAAATCTGAAGTGAAAAATCGGAATCTAAAACTGGACTCACAGGAGAGGTTCAAAACACAGAAAGATAGAGTGTCAGTCCCATTTTACTTAAGTCGGCATTGTGCCTTTTGTATTAAATTCGAATGCAATTTCTGTGTTTCATCGTCAATAACAAGGTCCAAGGGATACAGTATACCTGAAGTGAAGCATCGGAATCTAAAACAGGACTCACAGGAGAGGTTCAAATAATAGAAAGTTAGAGTGTCAGTCCTCTTGTCTTTTAGTCGGTATTGCGCCTTTTGTATTAAATTCGGATGCAAACTCTGTGTTTCATCGTCAATAAGAAGTTCCTAAGGATACAGTACACCTGAAGTGAAGCATCAGAATCTAAAACTGGACTCACAGGAGAGGTTCAAATCATAGTAAAAGTTTGTGTCAGTCCTCTAGCACTTAAGTCGGCATTTTGCCTCTTGTATTAAATTCGGATGCAATTTCTGTGTTTCATCGTCAATAAGAAGGTCCAAGGGATACAGTAAACCTGAAATGTAGCATCGGAATCTAAAACTGGACTAACAGGAGAGGTTCAAATCATAGAAAAACAGAGTGTCAGTCCTCTTTTACTTAAGTCGACATTGTGCCTTTTGTTTTAAATTCGGATGCAATTTCTGTGTTTCATCGTCAATAAGAAGGTCCAAGGTATGCAGTACAACTGAAGGGAAGCATTGGAATCTGAAACTGGACTCACAGGAGAGGTTCAAATCATAGAAAGTGAGAGTGTCAGTCCTCTTTTACTTATGTCGGCATTGTGCCTTTTGTATTAAATTCGGATGCAATTTCTGTGTTTCATCGTCAATAAGAAGGTCCAAGGGATACAGTAAACCTGAAGTGAAGCATCGGAATCTAAAATTGGACTCACAGGAGAGGTTCAAATCATAGAAAGTGAGAGTGGCAATCATCTTTTACTTAACTCGGCATTGTGCCTTTTGTATTAAATTCGTATGCAATTTCTGTGTTTCATCGTCAATAAGAAGGTGCAAGGTATACAGTAAACCCGAAGTGAAGCATCGGAATCTAAAACTGGACTCACAGGAGAGGTTCAAATCATAGAAAGTTAGAGTGTCAGTCCTCTTGTACTTAAGTCGGCATTGTGCCTTTTGTACTAAATTCGGATGCAATTTCCGTGTTTCTTCGTCAATAAGAAGGCCCAAGGTACACAGTAAACCTGAAGTGAAGCATCGGAATCTAAAACTGGACTCACAGGACAGGTTCAAATCTTAGAAAGTTAGAGTGTCAGTCCTCTTGTACTTAAGTCGGCATTGTGCCTTTCGAATTTAATTCCGATGCAATTTCTGTGTTTCATCGTCAATAAGAAGGTACAAGGTATACAGTAAACCTGAAGTGAAGCATCGGAATGTAAAACTGGACTCACAGGAGAGTTTCAAATCATAGAACGTGAGGGTGTCAGACCTCTTCTACTTAAGTCGGCATTGTGCATTTTGTGTCAAATTGGAATGCAATTTCTGTGTTTCATCGTCAATAAGAAGGGCCAAGGGATACAGTAAACCTGAAGTGAAGCATCGGAATGTAAAACTGGACTCACAGGAGAGATTCAAATCATAGAAAGTTAGAGTGTCAGTCCTCTAGTACTTAAGTCGGCATTGTGACTTTTGTATTAAATTCAGATGCAAACTCTGTGTTTCTTCGTCAATAAGAAGGTCCAAAGGATACAGTAAACCAGAAGTGAAGCATCGGAATCTAAAACTGGACTCACAGGAGATGTTTAAATCATAGAAAGTGAGAGTGTCAGTCCTCTAGTACTTAAGTCGGCATTGTGCCTTTTGTATTGAATTCGGATGCAATTTCTGTGTTTCATCGTCAATATGAAGGGCCAAGGGATACAGTAAACCTGAAGTGAAGCATCGGAATGTAAAACTGGACTCACAGGAGAGATTCAAATCATAGAAAGTTAGAGTGTCAGTCCTCTAGTACTTAAGTCGGCATTGTGCCTTTTGTATTAAATTCAGATGCAAACTCTGTGTTTCTTCGTCAATAAGAAGGTACAAAGGATACAGTAAACCTGAAGTGAAGCATCGGAATGTAAAACTGGACTCACAGGAGAGTTTCAAATCATAGAACGTGAGAGTGTCAGACCTCTTTATTTAAGTCGGCATTGTGCCTTTTGTATTAAACTCGGATGCAATTTCTGTGTTTCATCGTCTAAAAGAAGGTCCAAGGGATAGAGTGAACCTGAAGTGAAGTATCGGAATCTAAAACTGGACTCACAGGAGAGGTTCAAATCATAGAAAGTGAGAGTGTCAGTCCTCTTGTACTTAAGTCGGCATTGTGCCTTTTGTACTAAATACGGATGCAATTTCTGTGTTTCATCGTTAATAAGAAGGTCCAAGGTATACAGTAAACCTGAAGTGAAGCATCGAAATCTAAAACTGGACTCACAGGAGAGTTTCAAATCATAGAAAGTGAGAGTGTCAGTACTCTTGTACTTAAGTCGGCATTGTGCCTTTTGAATTTAATTCCGATGCAATTTCTTTGTTTCATCGTCAATAAGAAGGTGCAAGGTATACAGTAAACCTGAAGTGAAGCATCGGAATCTAAAACTGGACTCACAGGAGAGGTTCAAATCATAGTAAGGGAGATTGTCAGTCATCTTTTACTTAAGTCGGCATTGTGCATTTTGTATTAAATTCGGTTGCAAACTCTGTGTTTCATCGTCAATAAGAAGGTCCTAAGGATACAGCAAACCTGAAGTGAAGCATCAGAATCTAAAAATGGACTCACAGGAGAGGTTCAAATCATAGTAAGTGAGAGTGTCAGTCCTCTAGCACTTAAGTCAGCATTTTGCCTCTTGTATTGAATTCGGATGCAATTTCTGTGTTTCATCGTCAATATGAAGGGCCAAGGGATACAGTAAACCTGAAGTGAAGCATCGGAATGTAAAACTGGACTCACAGGAGAGTTTCAAATCATAGAACGTGAGAGTGTCAGACCTCTTTATTTAAGTCGGCATTGTGCCTTTTGTATTAAACTCGGGTGCAATTTCTGTGTCTCATCGTCAATAAGAAAGTCCAAGGTATACAGTAAACCTGAAGTGAAGCATCGGAATCTAAAACTGGACTCACAGGAGAGGTTCAAATCATAGAAAGTGAGAGTGTCAGTCATCTTTTACTTTACTCGGCATTGTGCCATTTGTATTAAATTCGGATGCAATTTCTGTGTTTCATCGTCAATAAGAAGGTGCAAGGTATACAGTAAACCCGAAGTGAAGCATCGGAATCTAAAACTGGACTCACAGGACAGGTTCAAATCTTAGAAAGTTAGAGTGTCAGTCCTCCTGTACTTAAGTCGGCATTGTGCCTTCTGAATTTAATTCCGATGCAATTTCTATGTTTCATCGTCAATAAGAAGGTACAAGGTATACAGTAAACCTGAAGTAAAGCATCGGAAATTAAAACTGGACTCACAGGAGAGTTTCAAATCATAGAACGTGAGAGTGTCAGACCTCTTCTACTTAAGTCGGCATTGTGCATTTTGTATTAAATTGGAATGCAATTTCTGTGTTTCATCGTCAATAAGAAGGGCCAAGAGATACAGTAAACCTGAAGTGAAGCATCGGAATGTAAAACTGGATTCACAGGAGAGTTTCAAATCATAGAAAGTTAGAGTGTCAGTTCTCTAGTACTTAGGTCGGCATTGTGCCTTTTGTATTAAATTCAGATGCAAACTCTGTGTTTCATCGTCAATAAGAAGGTCCAAGGGATACAGTAAACTAGAAGTGAAGCATCGGAATCTAAAACTGGACTCACAGGAGTTGTTCAAATCATAGAAAGTGAGAGTGTCAGTCCTCTAGTACTTAAGTCGGCATTGTGCCTTTTCTATTGAATTCGGATGCAATTTCTGTGTTCCATCGTCAATATGATGGGCCAAGGGATACAGTAAACCTGAAGTGAAGCATCGGAATGTAAAACTGGACTCACAGGAGAGTTTCAAATCATAGAACGTGAGAGTGTCAGACCTCTTTATTTAAGTCGGCATTGTGCCTTTTGTATTAAACTCGGATGCAATTTCTGTGTTTCATCGTCTAAAAGAAGGTCCAAGGGATACAGTAAACCTTAAGTGAAGCATCGGAATCTAAAACTGGACTCACAGGAGAGGTTCAAATAATAGAAAGTGAGAGTGTCAGTCCTCTTGTACTTACGTCAGCATTGTGCCTTTTGTATTAAATTCGGATGCAAACTCTGTGATTCATCGTAAATAAAAAGGTCCAAGGGATGCAGTAAACCTGAAGTGAAGCTTCTGAATCTAAAACTGGACTCACAGGAGAGGTTCAAAACATAGACAGTTAGAGAGTCGGTCCTCCTGTACTTAAGTCGGCAATGTGCCTTTTGTATTAAATTCAGATGCAATTTCTGTGTCTCATCGTCTATAAGAAGGTCCAAGGGATACAGTAAATCTGAAGTGAAAAATCGGAATCTAAAACTGGACTCACAGGAGAGGTTCAAAACACAGAAAGATAGAGTGTCAGTCCCCTTTTACTTAAGTCGGCATTGTGCCTTTTGTATTAAATTCGGATGCAATTTCTGTGTTTCATCGTCAATAACAAGGTCCAAGGGATACAGTATACCTGAAGTGAAGCATCGGAATCTAAAACAGGACTCACAGGAGAGGTTCAAATCATAGAAAGTTAGAGTGTCAGTCCTCTTGTCTTTAAGTCGGTATTGTGCCTTTTGTATTAAATTCGGATGCAAACCCTGTGTTTCTTCGTCAATAAGAAGGTCCTAAGGATACAGTAAACCTGAAGTGAAGCATCAGAATCTAAAACTGGACTCACAGGAGAGGTTCAAATCATAGTAAGTGAGAGTGTCAGTCCTCTAGCACTTAAGTCGGCATTTTGCCTCTTATATTATATTCGGATGCAATTTCGGTGTTTCATTGTCAATAAGAATGTGCAAGGTATACAGTAAACCTGAAGTGAAGCATCGGAATCTAAAATTGGACTCACAGGAGAGGTTCAAATCATAGAAAGTGAGAGTGTCAGTCATCTTTTACTTAACTCGGCATTGTGCCTTTCGAATTTAATTCCGATGCAATTTCTGTGTTTCATCGTCAATAAGAAGGTACAAGGTATACAGTAAACCTGAAGTGAAGCATCGGAATGTAAAACTGGACTCACAGGAGAGTTTCAAATCATAGAACGTGAGAGTGTCAGACCTCTTCTACTTAAGTCGGCATTGTGCATTTTGTATTAAATTGGAATGCAATTTCTGTGTTTCATCGTCAATAAGAAGGGCCAAGGGATACAGTAAACCTGAAGTGAAGCATCGGAATGTAAAACTGGACTCACAGGAGAGTTTCAAATCATAGAACGTGAGAGTGTCAGACCTCTTTATTTAAGTCGGCATTGTGCCTTTTGTATTAAACTCGGATGCAATTTCTGTGTTTCATCGTCTAAAAGAAGGTCCAAGGGATACAGTAAACCTGAAGTGAAGCATCGGAATCTAAAACTGGACTCACAGGAGAGGTTAACATAATAGAAAGTGAGAGTGTCAGTACTCTTTTACTTAAGTCGGCATTGTGCTTTTTAAATTAAATTCGGATGCAATATCTGTGTTTCATCGTCAATAAGAATGTGCAAGGTATACAGTAAACTCGAAGTGAAGCATCGGAATCTAAAACTGGACTCACAGGAGAGGTTCATATAGTAGAAAAAGAGAGTGTCATTCCTCTTGTACTTAAGTCGGCATTGTGCCTTTTTTATTAAATTCGGATGCAATTTCTGTGTTTCGTCGTCAATAAGAAGGGCCAAGGTATACAGTAAACCTGAAGAGAAGCATCGGAATCTAAAACTGGACTCACAGGAGAGGTTCAAATCGTAGAAAGTGAGAGTGTGAGTCCTCTTGTACTTAAGTCGGCATTGTGCCATTTGTATTAAATTCGGATGCAATTTCTGTGTTTCCTCGTCCATAAGAAGGTCCAAGGGATACAGTAAACCTGAAGTGAAGTATCGGAATCTAAAACTGGACTCACAGGAGAGGTTCAAATCATAGAAAGTGAGAGTGTCAGTCCTCTTGTACTTAAGTCGGCATTGTGCCTTTTGAATTTAATTCCGATGCAATTTCTGTGTTTCATCGTCAATAAGAAGGTGCAAGGTATACAGTAAACCTGAAGTGAAGCGTCGGAATCTAAAACTGGACTCACAGCAGAGGTTCAAATCAAAGTAAGTGAGATTGTCAGTCCTCTTTTACTTAAGTAAGCATTGTGCCTTTTGTATTAAATTCGGATGCAACTTCTGTGTTTCATCGTCAACAGGAGGGTCCAAGGTATACAGTAAACCTGAAGTGAAGCATCGGAATCTAAAACTGGACTCACAGGAGAGGTTCAAATCATAGAAAGTGAGAGTGTGAGTCCGCTTTTACTTAAGTCGGCATTGTGCCTTATGTATTAAATTCGGATGCAACTTCTGTGTTTCATCGTCAACAGGAGGGTCCAAGCTATACAGTAAACCTGAAGTGAAGCATCGGAATCTAAAACTGGACTCACAGGAGAGGTTCAAATCGTAGAAAGTTAGAGTGTCAGTCCTCTTGTACTTAAGTCGGCATTGTGACATTTGTATTAAATTCGGATGAAAACTCTGTGTTTCATCGTAAATACGAAGGTCCAAGGGATACAGTAAACCTGAAGTGAAGCATTGGAATCTGAAACTGGACTCACAGGAGAGGTTTAAAACATACACAGTTTGAGTGTCGGTCCTCTTGTACTTAAGTCAGCATTGTGCCTTTTGTATTGAATTCGGATGCAATTTCTGTGTATCATCGTCAATACGAAGGTCCAAGGCGTACAAGAAACCTGAAGTGAAGCATCGTAATCTAAAACTGGACTCACAGGAGAGGATCGGATCACAGAAAGTGAGAGTGTCAGTCCTCTTTTACTTAAGTCGGCATTGTGCCTTTTGTATTAAATTGGAATGCAATTTCTGTGTTTCATCGTCAATAAGAAGGGCCAAGGGATACAGTAAACCTGAAGTGAAGCATCGGAATCTAAAACTGGACTCACAGGAGAGTTTCAAATCATAGAAGGTTAGAGTGTCAGTCCTCTAGTACTTAAGTCGACATTGTTCCTTTTCTATTAAATTCGGATTCAAACTCTGTGTTTCATCGTCAATAAGAAGGTCCAAGGGATACAGTAAACCAGAAGTGAAGCATCGAATCTAAAACTGGACTCACAGGAGATGTTCAAACCATAGAAAGTGAGAGTGTCAGTCCTCTAGTACTTAAGTCGTCATTGTGCCTTTTGTATTGAATTCGGATGCAATTTCTGCGTTTCATCGTCAATAAGAAAGGCCAAGCGATACAGTAAACCTGAAGTGAAGCATCGGAATGTAAAACTGGACTCACAGGAGAGTTTCAAATCATAGAAAGTGAGAGTGTCAGTCCTCTTTACTTAAGTCGGCATTGTGCCTTTTGTATTACACTCGGATGCAATTTCTGTGTTTCATCGTCTATAAGAAGGTTCAAGGGATACAGTAAACCTGAAGTGAAACATCGGAATCTAAAACTGGACTCACAGGAGAGGTTCAAATCATAGAAAGTGAGAGTGTCAGTACTCTTTTACTTAACTCGGCATTGTGCCTTTTGTATTAAATTCGGATGCAATTTCTGTGTTTCATCGTCAATAAGAAGGTGCAAGGTATACAGTAAACTCGAAGTGAAGCATCGGAATCTAAAACTGGACTCACAGTAAAGGTTCATATCATAGAAAGTGAGAGTGTCATTCCTCTTGTACTTAAGTCGGCATTGTGCCTTTTGAATTTAATTCCGATGCAATTTCTGTGTTTCGTCGTCAATAAGAAGGTGCAAGGTACACAGTAAACCTGAAGTGAAGCATCGGAATCTAAAACTGGACTCACAGGAAAGGCTCAAATCATAGTAAGTGAGATTCTCAGTATTCCTTTACTTAAGTCGGCATTGTGCCTGATGTATTAAATTCGGATGCAACTTCTGTTTTCCATCGTCAACAAAAGGGTCCAAGGTATACAGTAAACCTGAAGTGAAGCATTGGAATCTAAAACTGTACTCACAGGAGAGGTTCAAATCATAGAAAGTGAGAGTGTCTGTGCGCTTTTATTTAAGTCGGCATTGTGCCTTTTGAATTAAATTCGGATGCAATTTCTGTGTTTCATCGTCAATAAGCGGGTCCAAGGTATACAGTAAACCTGAAGTGAAGCATCGGAATCTAAAACTGATCTCACAGGAGAGGATCAAATCATAGAAAGTGAGAGTGTCAGTCCTCTTGTACTTAAGTCGGCAATTTGGATTTTGTATTAAATTCGGATGCAAACTCTGTGTTTCATCGTAAATAAAAAGGTCCAAGTGATACAGTAAACCTGAAGTGAAGCATCGGAATCTAAAACTCTACTCACAGGAGAGGTTCAAATCATAGAAAGTTAGAGTGTCAGTCCTCTTGTCCTTAAGTCGGCATTGTGCCTTTTGTATTAAATTCGGATGCTAACTCTGTGTTTCATCGTCAATAAGAAGCTCCAAAGGGTACAGTAAACCTGAAGTGAAGCATCGGAATCTAAAACTGGACTCACAGCAGGGGTTCAAATCATAGAAAGTGAGAGTGTCAGTCCTCTAGTACTTAAGTCGGCATTGTGCCTTTTCTATTGAATTCGGATGCACTTTCTGTGTTTCATCGTCAATAAGAAGGTCAAGGGATACAGTAAATCTGAAATGTAGCATCGGAATCTAAAACTGGACTCACAGGAGAGGTTCACATCATAGAAAGTGAGAGTGTCAGTCCTCTTTTACTTAAGTCGACATTGTGCTTTTTGTTTAAATTGGGATGCAATATCTGTGTTTCATCGTCAATTAGAAGGTCCAAGGTATGCAGTAATCCTGAAGATAAGCATCGGAATCTAAAACTGGACTCACATGAGAGGTTCAAATCATAGAAAGTGAGAGTGTCAGTCCTCTTTTACTTATGTCGGCATTGTGAGTTTTGTATAAAATTCGGATGCAATTTCTGTGTTTCATCGTCAATGAGAAGGTCCAAGGGATACAGTAAACCTGAACTGAAGCATCGGAATCTAAAACTGGACTCACAGGAGAGGTTCAAAACGTAGAAAGTGAGAGTGTCAGTCATCTTTTATTTTAGTCGGCATTGTGCCTTTTGTATTAAACTCGGATGCAATTTCTGTGTTTCATCGTCAATAAGAAGGTGCAAGGTATACAGTTAACCCGAAGTGAAGCATCGGAATCTAAAACTGGACACACAGGAGAGGTTCAAATCATAGAAAGTTAGAGTGTCAGACCTCTTATCCTTAAGTCGGCATTGTGCCTTTTGTGTTAAATTCGGATGCTAACTCTGTATTTCATCGTCAATAAGAGGGTCCAAAGGATACAGTAAACCTGAAGTGAAGCATCTGAATCTAAAACTGGACTCTCAGAAGGGGTTCAAATCATAGAAAGTGAGAGTGTCAGTCCTCTAGTACTTAAGTCGGCATTGTGCCTTTTCTATTGAATTCGGATGCAATTTCTGTGTTTCATCATCAATAAGAAGGTCCAAGGGATACAGTAAACCTGAAATGTAGCATCGGAATCTAAAACTGGACTCACAGGAGAGGTTCAAATCATAGAAAGTGAGAGTGTCAGTCCTCTTTTACTTAATTCGACATTGTGCCTTTTGTCTTAAATTGGGAATGCAATTTCTGTGTTTCATCGTCTATAAGAAGGTTCAAGGGATACAGTAAACCTGAAGTGAAACATCGGAATCTAAAACTGGACTCACAGGACAGGTTCAAATTATAGAAAGTGAGAGTGTCAGTACCCTTTTACTTAAGTTGGCATTGTGCCTTTTGTATTAAATTCGGATGCAATTTCTGTGTTTCATCGTCAATAAGAAGGTGCAAGGTATACAGTAAAATCGAAGTGAAGCATCGGAATCTAAAACTGGACTCACAGTAAAGGTTCATATCGTAGAAAGTGAGAGTGTCATTCCTCTTGTACTTAAGTCGGCATTGTGCCTTTTGAATTTAATTCCGATGCAATTTCTGTGTTTCATCGTCAATAAGAAGGTGCAAGGTATACAGTAAACCTGAAGTGAAGCATCGGAATCTAAAACTGGACTCACAGGAGAGGTTCAAATCATAGAAAGTGAGAGTGTCTGTCCGCTTTTACTTAAGTCGGCATTGTGCCTTATGAATTAAATTCGGATGCAATTTCTGTGTTTCATCGTCAATAAGCGGGTCCAAGGTATACAGTAAACCTGAAGTGAAGCATCGGAATCTAAAACTGATCTCACAGGAGAGGATCAAATCATAGAAAGTGAGAGTGTCAGTCCTCTTGTACTTAAGTCGGCAATTTGCATTTTGTATTAAATTCGGATGCAAACTCTGTGTTTCATCGTAAATAAAAAGGTCCAAGTGATACAGTAAACCTGAAGTGAAGCATCGGAATCTAAAACTGGACTCACAGGAGAGGTTCAAATCATGGAAAGTTAGAGTGTCAGTCCTCTTGTCCTTAAGTCGGCATTGTGCCTTTTGTATTAAATTCGGATGCTAACTCTGTGTTTCATCGTCAATAAGAAGCTCCAAAGGATACAGTAAACCTGAAGTGAAGCATCGGAATCTAAAACTGGACTCACAGCATTGGTTCAAATCATAGAAAGTGAGAGTGTCAGTCCTCTAGTACTTAAGACGGCATTGTGCCTTTTCTATTGAATTCGGATGCAATTTCTGTGTTTCATCGTCAATAAGAAGGTCAAGGGATACAGTAAATCTGAAATGTAACATCGGAATCTAAAACTGGACTCACAGGAGTGGTTCACATCATAGAAAGTGAGAGTGTCAGTCCTCTTTTACCTAAGTCGACATTGTGCCTTTTGTTTTACATTGGGATGCAATATCTGTGTTTCATCGTCAATTAGAAGGTCCACGGTATGCAGTAATCCTGAAGAGAAGCATCGGAATCTAAAACTGGACTCACAGGAGAGATTCAAATCATAGAAAGTGAGAGTGTCAGTCCTCTTTTACTTATGTCAGCATTGTGCCTTTTGTATAAAATTCGGATGCAATTTCTGTGTTTCATCATCAATGAGAAGGTCCAAGGGATACAGTAAACCTGAACTGAAGCATCGGAATCTAAAACTGGGCTCACAGGAGAGGTTCAAAACATAGAAAGTGAGAGTGTCAGTCATCTTTTATTTTAGTCGGCATTGTGCCTTTTGTATTAAATTCGGATGCAATTTCTGTGTTTCATCGTCAATAAGAAGGTGCAAGGTATACAGTAAACCCAAGGTGAAGCATCGGCTTCTAAAACTAGACTCACAGGAGTGGTTCAAATCATAGAAAGTTAGAGTGCCAGTCCTCTTGTACATAAATCGGCATTGTGTCTTTTGTTCTAAATTCGGATGCAATTTCTGTGTTTCATCGTCAATAAGAAGGCCCAAGGTATACAGTAAACCAGAAGTGAAGCATCGGAATCTACAACTGGACTCACAGGACAGGTTCAAATCATAGAATGTGATAGTGTCTGTCCGCTTTTACTTAAGTCGGCATTGTGCATTTTGAATTAAATTCGGATGCAATTTCTGTGTTTCATCGTCAATAAGCGGGTCCAAGGTATACAGTATTCCTGAAGTGAAGCATCTGAATCTAAAACTGATCTCACAGGAGAAGATCAAATCATAGAAAGTGAGAGTGTCAGTCCACTTGTACTTAAGTAGGCATTGTGCATTTTGTATTAAATTCGGATGCAAACTCTGTGTTTCATCGTAAATAAAAAGGTCCAAGTGATACAGTAAACCTGAAGTGAAGCATCGGAATCTAAAACTGGACTCACGGGAGAGGTTCAAATCATAGAAAGTTAGTGTGTCAGACCTCTTGTCCTTAAGTCGGCATTGTGCCTTTTGTATTAAATTCGGATGATAACTCTGTGTTTCATCGTCAATAAGAAGGTCCAAAGGATACAGTAAACCTGAAGTGAAGCATCGGAATCTAAAACTGGACTCTCAGAAGGGGTTCAAATCACAGAAAGTGGGAATGTCAGTCCTCTAGTACTTAAGTCGGCATTGTGCCTTTTCTATTGAATTCGGATGCAATTTCTGTGTTTCATCGTCAATAAGAAGGTCCAAGGGATACAGTAAACCTGAAATGTAGCATCGGAATCTAAAACTGGACTCACAGGAGAGGTTCAAATCATAGAAAGTGAGAGTGTCAGTCCTCTTTTACTTAATTCGACATTGTGCATTTTGTCTTAAATTGGGATGCAATTTCTGTGTTTCATCGTCAATTAGAAGGTCCAAGGTATGCAGTAATCCTGAAGAGAAGCATGGGAATCTAAAACTGGACTCACAGGAGAGGTTCAAATCATAGAAAGTGAGAGTGTCAGTCCTCTTTTACTTAAGTCGGCATTGTGCCTTTTGTATTAAATTCGGATGCAACTTCTGTGTTTCATCGTCAACAGGAGGGTCCAAGGTATACAGTAAACCTGAAGTGAAGCATCGGAATCTAAAACTGGACTCACAGGAGAGGTTCAAATCATAGAAAGTGAGAGTGTCAGTCCGCTTTTACTTAAGTCGGCATTGTGCCTTTTGTATTAAATTCGGATGCAATTTCTATGTTTCATCGTTAATACGCGGGTCCGAAGTATACAGTAAACCTGAAGTTAAGCATCGGAATGTAAAACTGGACTCACAGGAGAGTTTCAAATCATAGAAAGTGAGAGTGTCAGTCCTCTTTACTTAAGTCGGCATTGTGCCTTTTGTATTACACTCGGATGCAATTTCTGTGTTTTATCGTCTATAAGAAGGTTCAAGGGATACAGTAAACCTGAAGTGAAACATCGGAATGTAAAACTGGACTCACAGGACAGGTTCAAATCATAGAAAGTGAGAGTGTCGGTACTCTTTTACTTAAGTAGGCATTGTGCCTTTTGTATTAAATTCGGATGCTATTTCTGTGTTTCATCGTCAATAAGAAGGTCCAAGGCATACAAGAAACCTGAAGTGAAGCATCGTAATCTATAACTGGACTCACAGGAGAGGTTCAAATCACAGAAAGTCAGACTGTCAGTCCACTTTTACTAAAGTTGGCATTGTGCCTTTTGTATTAAAATCGGATGCAATTTCTATGTTTCATCGTTAATAAGCGGGTCCGAAGTATACAGTAAACCTGAAGTGAAGCATCGGAATGTAATACTGGACTCACAGGAGAGTTTCAAATGATAGAAAGTGAGAGTGTCAGTCGTCTTTACTTAAGTCGGCATTGTGCCTTTTGTATTACACTCGGATGCAATTTCTGTGTTTCATCGTCTATAAGAAGGTTCAAGGGATGCAGTAAACCTGAAGTGAAACAACGGAATCTAAAACTGGACTCACAGTAAAGGTTCATATCGTAGAAAGTAAGAGTGTCATTCCTCTTGTACTTAAGTCGGCATTGTGCATTTTGAATTTAATTCCGATGCAATTTCTGTGTTTCATCGTCAATAAGAAGGTGCAAGGTATACAGTAAACCTGAAGTGAAGCATCGGAATCTAAAACTGGACTCACAGGAGAGGTTCAAATCATAGAAAGTGAGAGTGTCTGTCCGCTTTTACTTAAGTCGGCATTGTGCCTTTTGAATTAAATTCGGATGCAATTTCTGTGTTTCATCGTCAATAAGCGGGTCCAAGGTATACAGTAAACCAGAAGTGAAGCATCGGAATCTAAAACTGATTTCACAGGAGAGGATCAAATCATAGAATGTGAGAGTGTCAGTCCTCTTGTACTTAAGTCGGCAATTTGCATTTTGTATTAAACTCGGATGCAAACTCTGTGTTTCATCGTAAATAAAAAGGTCCAAGTGATACATTAAACCTGAAGTGATGCATCGGAATTTAAAACTGGACTCACAGGAGAGGTTCAAATCATAGTAAGTGAGATTGTCAGTATTCCTTTACTTAAGTCGGCATTGTGCCTTTTGTATTAAATTCGGATGCAACTTCTGTTTTCCATCGTCAACAAAAGGGTCCAAGGTATACAGTAAACCTGAAGTGAAGCATCGGAATCTAAAACTGGACTCACAGCAGGGGTTCAAATCATAGAAAGTGAGAGTGTCAGTCCTCTAGTACTTAAGTCGGCATTGTGCCTTTTCTATTGAATTCGGATGCAATTTCTGTGTTTCATCGTCAATAAGAAGGTCCAAGGGATACAGTAAATCTGAAATGTAGCATCGGAATCTAAAACTGGACTCACAGGAGAGGTTCAAATCATAGAAAGTGAGAGTGTCAGTCCTCTTTTACTTAAGTTGACATTGTGCCTTTTGTTTTAAATTGGGATGCAATATCTGTGTTTCATCGTCAATTAGCAGGTCGAAGGTATGCAGTAATCCTGAAGAGAAGCATCGGAATCTAAAACTGGACTCACAGGAGAGGATCAAATCATAGAAAGTGAGAGTGTCAGTCCTCTTTTACTTATGTCGGCATTGTGCCTTTTGTATAAAATTCGGATGCAATTTCTATGTTTCATCGTCAATGAGAAGGTCCAAGGGATACAGTAAACCTGAACTGAAGCATCGGAATCTAAAACTGGACTCACAGGAGAGGTTCAAATCATAGAAAGTGAGAGTGTCAGTCATCTTTTATTTTAGTCGGCATTGTGCCTTTTGAATTAAATTCGGATGCAATTTCTGAGTTTCATCGTCAATGAGAAGGTGCAAGGTATACAGTAAACCCGAAGTGAAGCATCGGAATCTAAAACTAGACTCACAGGAGAGGTTCAAATCATAGAAAGTTATAGTGTCAGTCCTCTCGTACATAAATCGGCATTGTGTCTTTTGTTCTAAATTCGGATGCAATTTCTGTGTTTCTTCGCCAATAAGAAGGCCCAAGGTATACAGTAAACCAGAAGTGAAGCATCGGAATCTACAACTGGACTCACAGGACAGGTTCAAATCATAGAAAGTGATAGTGTCTGTCCGCTTTTACTTAAGTTGGCATTGTGCCTTTTGAATTAAATTCGGATGCAATTTCAGTGTTTCATCGTCAATAAGCGGGTCCAAGGTATACAGTAATCCTGAAGTGAAGCATCGGAATCTAAAACTGATCTCACAGGAGAGGATCAAATCATAGAAAGTGAGAGTGTCAGTCCTCTTGTACTTAAGTCGGCATTGTGCATTTTGTATTAAATTCGGATGCAAACTCTGTGTTTCATCGTAAATAAAATGGTCCAAGTGATACAGTAAACCTGAAGTGAAGCATCGGAATGTAAAACTGGACTCACAGGAGAGGTTCAAATCATAGAAAGTTAGAGTGTCAGTCCTCTTGTCCTTAAGTCGGCATTGTGCCTTTTGTATTAAATTCGGATGCTAACTCTGTGTTTCATCGTCAATAAGAAGGTCCAAAGGATACAGTAAACCTGAAGTGAAGCATCGGAATCTAAAACTGGACTCTCAGAAGGGGTTCAAATCATAGAAAGTGAGAGTGTCAGTCCTCTAGTACTTAAGTCGGCATTGTGCTTTTTCTATTGAATTCGGATGCAATTTCTGTGTTTCATCGTCAATAAGAAGGTCCAAGGGATACAGTAAACCTGAAATGTAGCATCGGATCTAAAACTGGTCTCACAGGACAGGTTCAAATCATAGAAAGTGAGAGTGTCAGTCCGCTTTTACTTAAGTCGGCATTGTGCCTTTTGTATTAAATTCGGATGCAATTTCTATGTTTCATCGTTAATAAGCGGGTACGAAGTATACAGTAAACCTGAAGTGAAGCATCGGAATGTAAAACTGGACTCACAGGAGAGTTTCAAATCATAGAAAGTGAGAGTGTCAGTCCGCTTTTACTTAAGTCGGCATTGTGCCTTTTGTTTTAAATTCGGATGCAACTTCTGTGTTTCATCGTCAACAGGAGGGTCCAAGGTATACAGTAAACCTGAAGTGAAGCATCGGAATCTAAAACTGGACTCACAGGAGAGGTTCAAATCATAGAAAGTGAGAGTGTCAGTCCGCTTTTACTTAAGTCGGCATTGTGCCTTTTTTATTAAAATCGGATGCAATTTCTATGTTTCATCGTTAATAAGCGGGTCCGAAGTATACAGTAAACCTGAAGTGAAGCATCGGAATGTAAAACTTAACCCACAGGAGAGTTTCAAATCATAGAAAGTGAGAGTGTCAGTCCTCTTTACTTAAGTCGGCATTGTGCCTATTGTATTACACTCGGATGCAATTTCTGTGTTTCATCGTCAATAAGCGGGTCCAAGGTATACAGTAATCCTGAAGTGAAGCATCGGAATCTAAAACTGATCTCACAGGAGAAGATCAAATCATAGAAAGTGAGAGTGTCAGTCCTCTTGTACTCAAGTCGGCGTTGTGCATTTTGTATTAAATTCGGATGCAAACTCTGTGTTTCATCGTAAATAAAAAGGTCCAAGTGATACAGTAAACCTGAAGTGAAGCATCGGAATCTAAAACTGGACTCACAGGAGAGGTTCAAATCATAGAAAGTGAGAGTGTCAGTCCTCTTTTACTTAAGTCGGCATTGTGCCTTTTGTATTAAATTCGGATGCAATTTCTGTGTTTCATCGTGAATAAGAAGGTGCAAGGTATACAGTAAACCCGAAGTGAAGCATCGGAATCTACAACTGGACTCACAGGACAGGTTCAAATCATAGAAAGTGATAGTGTCTGTCCGCATTTACTTAAGTCGGCATTGTGCCTTTTGAATTAAATTCGGATGCAATTTCTGTGTTTCATCGTCAATAAGCGGGTCCAAGGTATACAGTAGTCCTGAAGTGAAGCATCGGAATCTAAAACTGATCTCACAGGAGAGGATCGAATCATAGAAAGTGAGAGTGTCAGTCCTCTTGTACTTACGTCGGCATTGTGCATTTTGTATTAAATTCGGATGCAAACTCTGTGTTTCATCGTAAATAAAATGGTCCAAGTGATACAGTAAACCTGAAGTGAAGCATCGGAATGTAAAACTGGACTCACAGGAGAGGTTCAAATCATAGAAAGTTAGAGTGTCAGTCCTCTTGTCCTTAAGTCGGCATTGTGCTTTTTGTATTAAATTCGGATGCTAACTCTGTGTTTCATCGTCAATAAGAAGTTCCAAAGGATACAGTAAACCTGAAGTGAAGCATCGGAATCTAAAACTGGGCTCTCAGAAGGGGTTCAAATCATAGAAAGTGAGAGTGTCAGTCCTCTAGTACTTAAGTCGGCATTGTGCCTATTCTATTGAATTCGGATGCAATTTCTGTGTATCATCGTCAATAAGAAGGTCCAAGGGATACAGTAAACCTGAAATGTAGCATCGGAATCTAAAACTGGACTCACAGGACAGGTTCAAATCATAGAAAGTGAGAGTGTCAGTACTCTTTTACTTAAGTCGTGATTGTGCCTTTTGTATTAAATTCGGATGCTATTTCTGTGTTTCATCGTCTATAAGAAGGTTCAAGGGATACAGTAAACCTGAAGTGAAACATCCGAATCTAAAACTGGACTCACAGGACAGGTTCACATCATAGAAAGTGAGAGTGTCAGTACTCTTTTAATTAAGTCGGCATTGTGCCTTTTGTATTAAATTCGGATGCTATTTCTGTGTTTCATCGTCAATAAGAAGGTCCAAGGCATACAAGACACCTGAAGTGAAGCATCGTAATCTATAACTGGACTCACAGGAGAGGTTCACATCACAGAAAGTCAGAGTGTCAGTCCTCTTTTACTTAAGTCGGCATTGTGCCTTTTGTATTAAATTCGGATGCAAACTCTGTGTTTCATGGTCAATAAGAAGGTCCAAGGGTTACAGTAAACCTGAAGTGAAGCATCGGAATCTAAAACTGGACTCACAGGAGAGGTTCAAATCATAGAAAGTGAGAGTGTCAGTCCTCTTTTACTTAAGTCGACATTGTACCTTTTGTCTTAAATCGGGATGCAATTTCTGTGTTTCATCGTCAATTAGAAGGTCCAAGGTATGCAGTAATCGTGAAGAGAAGCATGGGAATCTAAAACTGGACTCACAGGAGATGTTCAAATCATAGAAAGTGAGAGTGTCAGTCCTCTAGTACTTAAGTCGGCATTGTGCCTTTTGAATTTAATTCCGATGCAATTTCCGTGTTTCATCGTCAATAAGAAGGTGCAAGGTATACAGTAAACCTGAAGTGAGGCATCGGAATCTAAAACTGGACTCACAGGAGAGGTTACAAATCATAGTAAGTGAGATTGTCAGTAGTCCTTTACTTAAGTCGGCATTGTGCCTTTTGTATTAAATACGGATGCAACTTCTGTGTTCCATCGTCAACAAAAGGGTCCAAGGTATTCAGTAAACCTGAAGTGAAGCATCGGAATCTAAAACTGGACTTACAGGAGAGGTTCAAATCATAGAAAGTGAGAGTGTCTGTCCGCTTTTACTTAAGTCGGCATTGTGCGTTTTGTATTAAATTCGGATGCTAACTCTGTGTTTCATCGTCAATAAGAAGGTCCAAAGGATACAGTAAACCTGTAGTGAAGCATCGGAATCTAAAACTGGATTCTCAGAAGGGGTTCAAATCATAGAAAGTGAGAGTGTCAGTCCTTCAGTACTTAAGTCGGCATTGTGAATTTTCTATTGAATTCGGATGCACTTTCTGTGTTTCATCGTCAATAAGAAGGTCCAAGGGATACAGTAAACCTGAAATGTAGCATCGGAATCTAAAACTGGACTCACAGGAGAGGTTCAAATCATAGAAAGTGAGAGTGTCAGTCCTCTTTTACTTAATTCGACATTGTGGCTTTTGTCTTAAATTGGGATGCAATTTCTGTGTTTCATCGTCAATTAGAAAGTCCAAGGTATGCAGTAATCCTGAAGAGAAGCATGGGAATCTAAAACTGGACTCACAGGAGAGGTTCAAATCACCGAAAGTGAGAGGGTCAGTCCTCTTTTACTTAAGTCGGCATTGTGCCTTTTGTATTAAATTCGGATGCAACTTCTGTGTTTCATCGTCAACAGGAGGGTCCAAGGTATACAGTAAATCTGAAGTGAAGCATCGGAATCTAAAACTGGACTCACAGGAGAGTTTCAAATCATAGAAAGTGAGAGTGTCAGACCGCTTTTACTTAAGTCGGCATTGTGCCTTTTGTATTAAATTCGGATGCAATTTCTATGTTTCATCGTTAATAAGCGGGTCCGAAGTATACAGTAAACCTGATGTGAAGCATCGGAATGTAAAACTGGACTCACAGGAGAGTTTCAAATCATAGAAAGTGAGAGTGTCAGTCCTCTTTACTTAAGTCGGCATTGTGCCTTTTGTATTACACTCGGATGCAATTTCTGTGTTTCATCGTCTATAAGAAGGTTCAAGGGATACAGTAAACCTGAAGTGAAACATCGGAATCTAAAACTGGACTCACAGGACAGGTTCAAATCATAGAAAGTGAGAGTGTCAGTACTCTTTTACTTAAGTCGGCATTGTGCCTTTTGTATTAAATTCGGATGCTATTTCTGTGTTTCATCGTCAATAAGAAGGTCCAAGGCATACAAGAAACCTGAAGTGAAGCATCGTAATCTATAACTGGACTCACAGGAGTGGTTCAAATCACAGAAAGTCAGAGTGTCAGTCCTCTTTTACTTAAGTTGGCATTGTGCCTTTTGTATTAAATTCGGATGCAAACTCTGTGTTTCATCGTCAATAAGAAGGTCCAAGGGATACAGTAAACCTGAAGTGAAGCATCGGAATCTAAAACTGGACTCACAGGAGATGTTCAAATCATAGAAAGTGAGAGTGTCAGTCCTCTAGTACTTAAGTCGGCATTGTGCATTTCTATTGAATTCGGATGCAATTTCTGTGTTTCATCGTCAATAAGAAGGTCCAAGGGATACAGTAAACCGGAAATGTAGCATCGGAATCTAAAACTGGACTCACAGGAGAGGTTCAAATCATAGAAAGTGAGAGTGTCAGTCCTCTTTTACTTAAGTCGGCATTGTGCCTTTTGTATTAAATTCGGATGCAACTTCTGTGTTTCATCATCAACAGGAGGGTCCTAGGTATACAGTAAATCTGAAGTGAAGCATCGGAATCTAAAACTTGACTCACAGGAGAGGTTCAAATCATAGAAAGTTAGAGTGTCAGTCCGCTTTTACTTAAGTCGGCATTGTGCCTTTTGTATTAAATTCGGATGCAATTTCTATGTTTCATCGTTAATAAGCGGGTCCGAAGTATACAGTAAACCTGAAGTGAAGCATCGGAATGTAAAACTGGACTCACAGGAGAGTTTCAAATCATAGAAAGTGAGAGTGTCAGTCCTCTTTACTTAAGTCGGCATTGTGCCTTTTGTATTACACTCGGATGCAATTTCTGTGTTTCATCGTCTATAAGAAGGTTCAAGGGATACAGTAAACCTGAAGTGAAACATCGGAATCCAAAACTGGACTCACAGGACAGGTTCAAATCTTAGAAAGTGAGAGTGTCAGTACTCTTTTACTTAAGTCGGCATTGTGCCTTTTGTATTAAATTCGGATGCAATTTCTGTGTTTCATCGTCAATAAGAAGGTGCAAGGTATACGGTAAACTCGAAGTGAAGCATCGGAATTTACAACTGGACTCACAGGAGAGTTTCAAATCATAGAAAGTTAGAGTGTCAGTCCTCTAGTACTTAAGTCGACATTGTGCCTTTTGTATTAAATTCGGATGCAAACTCTGTGTCTCATCGTCAATAAGAAGATCCAAGGGATACAGTAAACCAGAAGTGAAGCATCGGAATCTAAAACTCGACTCACAGGAGATGTTCAAATCATAGAAAGTGAGAGTGTCAGTCCTCTAGTACTTAAGTCGGCATTGTGCCTTTTGTATTGAATTCGGATGCAATTTCTGCGTTTCATCGTCAATAAGAAGGGCCAAGGGATACAGTAAACCTGAAGTGAAGCATCGGAATGTAAAACTGGACTCACAGGACAGTTTGAAATCATAGAAAGTGAGAGTGTCAGTCCTCTTTACTTAAGTCGGCATTGTGCCTTTTGTATTACACTGGGATGCAATTTCTGTGTTTCATCGTCTATAAGAAGGTTCAAGGGATACAGTAAACCTGAAGTGAAACATCGGAATCTAAAACTGGACTCACTGGACAGGTTCAAATCATAGAAAGTGAGAGTGTCAGTACTCTTTTACTTAAGTCGGCATTGTGCCTTTTGTATTAATTTCGGATGCTATTTCTGTGTTTCAACGTCAATAATAAGGTGCAAGGTATACAGTAAACTCGAAGTGAAGCATCGGAATCTAAAACTGGACTCACAGTAGAGGTTCATATCGTAGAAAGTGAGAGTGTCATTCCTCTTGTACTTAGGTCGGCGTTGTGCCTTTTGTATTAAATTCGGATGCAATTTCTGTGTTTCGTCGTCACTAAGAATGTGCAAGGTATACAATAAACCTGAAGAGAAGCATCGGAATCTAAAACTGGACTCACAGGAGAGGTTCAAATCGTAGAAAGTGAGAGTATCAGTCCCCATGTACTTAAGCCAGCATTGTGCCATTTGTATTAAATTCGGATGCAATTTCTGTGTTTCATCGTCAATAAGAAGGTGCAAGGGATACAGTAAACCTGAAGTGAAGTATCGGAAACTAAACCGGACTCACAGGAGAGGTTCAAATCATAGAAAATGAGAGTGTCAGTCCTCTTGTACTTAAGTCGGCATTGTGCATTTTGTACTAAATTCGGATGCAATTTCTGTGTTTCATCGTCAATAAGAAGGTCCAAGGTATACAGTAAACCTGGAGTGAAGCATCAGAATCTAAAACTAGACTCACAGGAGAGTTTCAAATCATAGAAAGTGAGAGTGTCAGTACTCTTGTACTTAAGTTGGCATTGTGCCTTTTGAATTTAATTCCGATGCAATTTCTGTGTTTCATCGTCAATAAGAAGGTGCAAGGTATACAGTAAACCTGAAGTGAAGCATCGGAATCTAAAACTGGACTCACAGGTGAGTTTCAAATCATAGTAAGTGAGATTGTCAGTATTCCTTTACTTAAGTAGGCATTGTGCCTTTTGTTTTAAATTGGGATGCAATTTCTGTGTTTCATCGTCAATTAGAAGGTCCAAGGTATGCAGTAATCCTGAAGAGAAGCATCGGAACCTAAAACTGGACTCACGGGAGAGGTTCAAATCATAGAAAGTGAGAGTGTCAGTCCTCTTTTACTTATGTCGGCATTGTGCCTTTTGTATAAAATTCGGACGCAATTTCTGTGTTTCATCGTCAATGAGAAGGTCCAAGGGATACAGTAAACCTGAAGTGAAGCATCGGAATCTAAAACTGGACTCACAGGAGAGGTTCATATCATAGAAAGTGAGAGTGTCAGTCATCTTTTACTTTAGTCGGCATTGTGCCTTTTGTATTAAATACGGATGCAATTTCTGTGTTTCATCGTCAATAAGAAGGTGCAAGGTATACAGTAAACCCGAAGTGAAGCATCGGAATCTAAAACTAGACTCACAGGAGAGGTTCAAATCATAGAAAGTTAGAGTGTCAGTCCTCTTGTACTTAAATCGGCATTGTGCCTTTTGTTCTAAATTCGGATGCAATTTCTGCGTTTCCTCGTCAATAAGAAGGCCCAAGGTATACAGTAAACCTGAAGTGAAGCATCGGAATCTAAAACTGGACTCACAGGACAGGTTCAAATCTTAGAAAGTTAGAGTGTCAGTCCTCTTGTACTTAAGTTAGCATTGTGCCTTTTGAATTTAATTCCGATGCAATTTCTGAGTTTCATCGTCAATAAGAAGGTACAAGGTATACAATAAACATAAAGTGAAGCATCGGAACCTAAAACTGAACCCACAAGAGAGGTTCAAATCAGATAAAGTGAGAGTGTTAGTCCTCTTTTACTTAAGTCGGCAATGTGCCTTTTCTATTGAATTCGGATGCAATTTCTGTGTTTCATCGTCAATAAGAAGGTCCAAGGGATACAGTAAACCTGAAATGTAGCATCGGAATCTAAAACTGGACTCACAGGAGTGGTTCAAATCATAGAAAGTGAGAGTGTCAGTCCTCTTTTACTTAATTCGACATTGTGCCTTTTGTCTTAAATTGGGATGCAATTTCTGTGTTTCATCGTCAATTAGAAAGTCCAAGGTATGCAGTAATCCTGAAGAGAAGCATGGGAATCTAAAACTGGACTCACAGGAGAGGTTCAAATCACAGAAAGTGAGAGGGTCAGTCCTCTTTTACTTAAGTCAGCATTGTGCCTTTTGTATTACACTCGGATGCAATTTCTGTTTTTCATCGTCTATAAGAAGGTTCAAGGGATACAGTAAACCTGAAGTGAAACATCGGAATCTAAAACTGGACTCACAGGACAGGTTCAAATCATAGAAAGTGAGAGTGTCAGTACTCTTTTACTTAAGTCGGCATTGTGCCTTTTGTATTAAATTCGGATGCTATTTCTGTGTTTCATCGTCATTAAGAAGGTCCAAGGCATACAAGAAACCTGAAGTGAAGCATCGTAATCTATAACTGGACTCACAGGAGTGGTTCAAATCACAGAAAGTCAGAGTGACAGTCCTCTTTTACTTAAGTTGGCATTGTGCCTTTTGTATTAAATTCGGATGCAAACTCTGTGTTTCGTCGTCAATAAGAAGGTCCAAGGGATACAGTAAACCTGAAGTGAAGCATCGGAATCTAAAACTGGACTCACAGGAGATGTTCAAATCATAGAAAGTGAGAGTGTCAGTCCTCTAGTACTTAAGTCGGCATTGTGCATTTCTATTGAATTCGGATGCAATTTCTGTGTTTCATCGTCAATAAGAAGGTCCAAGGGATACAGTAAACCGGAAATGTAGCATCGTAATCTAAAACTGGACTCACAGGAGAGGTTCAAATCATAGAAAGTGAGAGTGTCAGTCCTCTTTTACTTAAGTCGGCATTGTGCCTTTTGTATTAAATTCGGATGCAACTTCTGTGTTTCATCATCAACAGGAGGGTCCTAGGTATACAGTAAATCAGAAGTGAAGCATCGGAATCTAAAACTGGACTCACAGGAGAGGTTCAAATCATAGAAAGTTAGAGTGTCAGTCCGCTTTTACTTAAGTCGGCATTGTGACTTTTGTATTAAATTCGGATGCAATTTCTATGCTTCATCGTTAATATGCGGGTCCGAAGTATACAGTAAACCTGAAGTGAAGCATCGGAATGTAAAACTGGACTCACACGAGAGTTTCAAATTATAGAAAGTGAGAGTGTCAGTCCTCTTTACTTAAGTCGGCATTGTGCCTTTTGTATTACACTCGGATGCAATTTCTGTGTTTCATCGTCTATAAGAAGGTTCAAGGGATACAGTAAACCTGAAGTGAAACATCGGAATCTAAAACTGGACTCACAGGACAGGTTCAAATCATAGAAAGTGAGAGTGTCAGTACTCTTTTACTTAAGTCGGCATTGTGCCTTTTGTATTAAATTCGGATGCAATTTCTGTGTTTCATCGTCAATAAGAAGGTGCAAGGTATACAGTAAACTCGAAGTGAAGCATCGGAATCTACAACTGGACTCACAGGAGAGTTTCAAATCATAGAAAGTTAGTGTGTCAGTCCTCTAGTACTTAAGTCGACATTGTGCCTTTTGTATTAAATTCGGATGCAAACTCTGTGTTTCATCGTCAATAAGAAGATCCAAGGGATACAGTAAACCAGAAGTGAAGCATCGGAATCTAAAACTCGACTCACAGGAGATGTTCAAATCATAGAAAGTGAGAGTGTCAGTCCTCTAGTACTTAAGTCGGCATTGTGCCTTTTGTATTGAATTCGGATGCAATTTCTGCGTTTCATCGTCAATAAGAAGGGCCAAGGGATACAGTTAACCTGAAGTGAAGCATCGGAATGTAAAACTGGACTCACAGGACAGTTTCAAATCATAGAAAGTGAGAGTGTCAGTACTCTTTTACTTAAGTCGGCATTGTGCCTTTTGTATTACACTCGGATGCAATTTCTGTGTTTCATCGTCTATAAGAAGGTTCAAGGGATACAGTAAACCTGAGGTGAAACATCGGAATCTAAAACTGGACTCACTGGACAGGTTCAAATCATAGAAAGTGAGAGTGTTAGTACTCCTTTACTTAAGTCGGCATTGTGCCTTTTGTATTAAATTCGGATGCTATTTCTGTGTTTCATCGTCAATAATAAGGTGCAAGGTATACAGTAAAGTCGAAGTGAAGCATCGGAATCTAAAACTGGACTCACAGTAGAGGTTCATATCGTAGAAAGTGAGAGTGTCATTCCTCTTGTACTTAGGTCGGCATTGTGCCTTTTGTATTAAATTCGGATGCAATTTCTAAGTTTCGTCGTCACTAAGAAGGTGCAAGGTATACAGTAAACCTGAAGAGAAGCATCGGAATCTAAAACTGGACTCACAGGAGAGGTTCATATCGTAGAAAGTGAGAGTATCAGTCCCCATGTACTTGAGCCAGCATTGTGCCATTTGTATTAAATTCGGATGCAATTTCTGTGTTTCATCGTCAATAAGAAGGTGCAAGGGATACAGTAAACCTGAAGTGAAGTATCGGAATCTAAAACAGAACTCACAGGAGAGGTTTAAATCATAGAAAGTGAGAGTGTCAGTCCTCTTTTACTTATGTCGGCATTGTGAGTTTTGTATAAAATTCGGATGCAATTTCTGTGTTTCATCGTCAATGAGAAGGTCCAAGGGATACAGTAAACCTGAAGTGAAGCATCGGAATCTAAAACTGGACTCACAGGAGAGGTTCAAATCATAGAAAGTGAGAGTGTCAGTCCGCTTTTACTTAAGTCGGCATTGTGCCTTTTGTATTACATACGGATGCAATTTCTGTGTTTCATCGTCAATAAGAAGGTGCAAGGTATACAGTAAACCCAAAGTGAAGCATCGGAATCTAAAACTAGACTCACAGGAGAGGTTCAAATCATAGAAAGTTAGAGTGTCAGTCCTCTTGTACTTAAATCGGCATTGTGCCTTTTGTTCTAAATTCGGATGCAATTCCTGCGTTTCTTCGTCAATAAGAAGGCCCAACGTATACAGTAAACCTGAAGTGAAGCATCGGAATCTAAAACTGGACTCACAGGACAGGTTCAAATCTTAGAAAGTTAGAGTGTCAGTCCTCTTGTACTTAAGTTAGCATTGTGCCTTTTGAATTTAATTCCGATGCAGTTTCTGAGTTTCATCGTCAATAAGAAGGTACAAGGTATACAATAAACATAAAGTGAAGCATCGGAACCTAAAACTGAACCCACAAGAGAGGTTCAAATCACATAAAGTGAGAGTGTCAGTCCTCTTTTACTTAAGGCGGCATTGTGAATTTTGTATTAAATTCGGATGCAATTTCTGTGTTTCATAGTCAATAAGAAGGTCCGAAGTATACAGTAAACCTGAAGTGAAGCATCGGAATCTAAAACTGGTCTCACAGGAGAGGTTCAAATCATAGAAAGTGAGAGTGTCAGTCCTCTTGTACTTAAGACGGCATTGTGCCTTTTGTATTAAATTCGGATGCAAACTCTGTGTTTCATCGTAAATAAGAAGGTCCAAGGGATACTGTAATCCTGAAGTGAAGTATCGGAATCTAAAACTGGACTCACAGGAGAGGTTCAAAACATAGACAGTTTGAGTGTCGGTCCTCCTGTACTTAAGTCGGCATTGTGCCTTTTGTATTGAATTCGGATGCAAGTTCTGTGTCTCATCGTCAATAAGAAGGTCCAAGGCATATAGTAAACCTGAAGTGTAGCATCGTAATCTAAAACTGGACTCACAGGAGAGGTTCAAATCACAGAAAGTGAGAGTGGCAGTCCTCTTTTACTGAAGCCGGCATTGTGCCTTTTGCATTAAATTGGAATGCAATTTCTGTGTTTCATCGCCAATAAGAAGGGCCAAGGGATACAGTATACCTGAAGTGAAGCATCGGAATGTAAAACTGGACTCACAGGACAGGTTCAAATCATAGAAAGTTAGAGTGTCAGTACTCTTGTACTTAAGTCGGCATTGTCCCTTTTGAATTTAATTCAGATGCAATTTCTGTGTTTCATCGTCAATAAGCGGAACCAAGGTATACAGTAAACCTGAAGTGAAGCATCGGAATCTAAAACTGATTTCACAGGAGAGGATCAAATCATAGAAAGTGAGAGTGTCAGTCCTCTTGTACTTAAGTCGGCATTGTGTATTTTGTATTAAATTCGGATGCAAACTCTGTGTTTCATCGTAAATAAAAAGGTCCAAGTGATACAGTCAACCTGAAGTCAAGCATCGGAATCTAAAACTGGACTCACAGGAGAGGTTCAAATCATAGAAAGTTAGAGTGTCAGTCCTCTTGTCCTTAAGTCGGCATTGTGCCTTTTGTATTAAATTCGAATGCTAACTCTGTGTTTCATCGTCAATAAGAAGGTCCAAAGGATACAGTAAACCTGAAGTGAAGCATCGGAATCTAAAACTGGACTCACAGCAGGGGTTCAAATCATAGAAAGTGAGAGTGTCAGTCCTCTGGTACTTAAGTCGGCATTGTGCCTTTTCTATTGAATTCGGATGCAATTTCTGTGTTTCATCGTCAATAAGAAGGTCCAAGGGATACAGTAAACCTGAAATGTAGCATCGGAATCTAAAACTGGACTCACAGGAGAGGTTCAAATCATAGAAAGTGAGAGTGTCAGTCCTCTTTTACTTAAGTCGACATTGTGCCTTTTGTTTTAAATTGGGATGCAATTTCTGTGTTTCATCGTCAATTAGAATGTCCAAGGTATGCAGTAATCCTGAAGAGAAGCATCGGAATCTAAAACTGGACTCACGGGAGAGGTTCAAATCATAGAAAGTGAGAGTGTCAGTCCTCTTTTACTTATGTCGGCATTGTGCCTTTTGTATAAAATTCGGATGCAATTTCTGTGTTTCATCGTCAATGAGAAGGTCCCAGGGATACAGTAAACCTGAAGTGAAGCATCGGAATCTAAAACTGGACTCACAGGAGAGGTTCAAATCATAGAAAGTGAGAGTGTCAGTCATCTTTTACTGTAGTCGGCATTGTGCCTTTTGTATTAAATACGGATGCAATTTCTGTGTTTCATCGTCAATAAGAAGGTGCAAGGTATACAGTAAACCCAAAGTGAAGCATCGAAATCTAAAACTAGACTCACAGGAGAGGTTCAAATCATTGAAAGTTAGAGTGTCAGTCCTCTTGTACTTAAATCGGCATTGTGCCTTTTGTTCTAAATTCGGATGCAATTTCTGCGTTTCTTCCTCAATAAGAAGGCCCAAGGTATACAGTAAACCTGAAGTGAAGCATCGGAATCTAAAACTGGACTCACAGGACAGGTTCAAATTTTAGAAAGTTAGAGTGTCAGTCCTCTTGCACTTAAGTTGGCATTGTGCCCTTTGAATTTAATTCCGATGCAATATCTGAGTATCATCGTCAATAAGAAGGTACAAGGTATACAATAAACATAAAGTGAAGCATCGGAACCTAACACTGAACCCACAAGAGAGGTTCAAATCACATAAAGTGAGAGTGTCAATCCTCTTTTACTGAAGTCGGCATTGTGCCTTTTGTATTAAATTCGGATCAATTTCTGTGGTTAATCGTCAATAAGAAGGTCCGAAGTATACAGTATACCTGAAGTGAAGCATCGGAATCTAAAACTGGTCTCACAGGAGTTTTCAAATCATAGAAAGTGAGAGTGTCAGTCCTCTTGTACTTAAGACGGCATTGTGCCTTTTGTTCTAATTTCGGGTGCAAACTCTGTGTTTCATCGTAAATAAGAAGGTCCAAGGGATACAGTAAACCTGAAGTGAAGCATCGGAATCTAAAACTGGACTCACAGGAGAGGTTCAAAACATAGACAGTTTGAGTGTCGGTCCTCCTGTACTTAAGTCGGCATTGTGCCTTTTGTATTGAATTCGGATGCAATTTCTGTGTCTCATCGTCAATAAGAAGGTCCAAGGCATACAGTGAACCTGAAGTGTAGCATCGTAATCTAAAACTGGACTCACAGGAGAGGTTCAAATCACAGAAAGTGAGAGTGGCAGTCCTCTTTTACTTAAGCCGGCATTGTGCCTTTTGTATTAAATTGGAATGCAATTTCTGTGTTTCATCGTCAATAAGAAGGGCCAAGGGATACAGTATACATGAAGTGAAGCATTGGAATGTAAAACTGGACTCACAGGAGAGTTTCAAATCATAGAAAGTGAGAGAGTCAGTCCTCTTTACTTAAGTCGGCATTGTGCCTTTTGTATTACACTCGGATGCAATATCTGTGTTTCATCGTCTATAAGAAGGTTCAAGGGATACAGTAAACCTGAAGTGAAACATCGGAATCTAAAACTGGACTCACAGGACAGGTTCAAATCATAGAAAGTGAGAGTGTCAGTACTCTTTTACTTAAGTCGGCATTGTGCCTTTTGTATTAAATTCGGATGCTATAACTGTGTTTCATCGTCAATAATAAGGTGCAAGGTATACAGTAAACTCGAAGTGAAGCATCGGAATCTAAACTTGGACTCACAGTAGATGTTCATATCGTAGAAAGTGAGAGTGTCATTCCTCTTGTACTTAGGTCGGCATTGTGCCTTTTGTATTAAATTCGGATGCAATTACTGTGTTTCGTCGTCACTAAGAAGGTGCAAGGTATACAGTAAACCTAAAGAGAAGCATCGGAATCTAAAACTGGACTCACAGGAGAGGTTCAAATCGTAGAAAGTGAGAGTATCAGTCCCCATGTACTTAAGCCAGCATTGTGCCATTTGTATTAAATTCGGATGCAATTTCTGTCTTTCATCGTCAATAAGAAGGTGCAAGGGATACAGTAAACCTGAAGTATCGGAATCTAAAACCGGACTCGCAGGAGAGGTTCAAATCATAGAAAATGAGAGTGTCAGTCCTCTTGTACTTAAGTCGGCATTGTGCCTTTTGTACTAAATTCGGATTCAAACTCTGTGTTTCATCGTAAATAAGAAGGTCCAAGGGATACAGTAAACCTGAAGTGAAGCATCGGAATCTAAAACTGATTTCACAGGAGAGGATCAAATCATAGAAAGTGAGAGTGTCAGTCCTCTTGTACTTAAGTCGGCATTGTGTATTTTGTATTAAATTCGGATGCAAACTCTGTGTTTCATCGTAAATAAAAAGGTCCAAGTGATACATTCAACCTGAAGTCAAGCATCGGAATCTAAAACTGGACTCACAGGAGAGGTTCAAATCATAGAAAGTTAGAGTGTCAGTCCTCTTGTCCTTAAGTCGGCATTGTGCCTTTTGTATTAAATTCGAATGCTAACTCTGTGTTTCATCGTCAATAAGAAGGTCCAAAGGATACAGTAAACCTGAAGTGAAGCATCGGAATCTAAAACTGTACTCACAGCAGGGGTTCAAATCATAGAAAGTGAGAGTGTCAGTCCTCTGGTACTTAAGTCGGCATTGTGCCTTTTCTATTGAATTCGGATGCAATTTCTGTGTTTCATCGTCAATAAGAAGGTCCAAGGGATACAGTAAACCTGAAATGTAGCATCGGAATCTAAAACTGGACTCACAGGAGAGGTTCAAATCATAGAAAGTGAGAGTGTCAGTCCTCTTTTACTTAAGTCGACATTGTGCCTTTTGTTTTAAATTGGGATGCAATTTCTGTGTTTCATCGTCAATTAGAAGGTCCAAGGTATGCAGTAATCCTGAAGAGAAGCATCGGAATCTAAAACTGGACTCACGGGAGAGGTTCAAATCATAGAAAGTGAGAGTGTCAGTCCTCTTTTACTTATGTCGGCATTGTGCCTTTTGTATAAAATTCGGATGCAATTTCTGTGTTTCATCGTCAATGAGAAGGTCCCAGGGATACAGTAAACCTGAAGTGAAGCATCGGAATCTAAAACTGGACTCACAGGAGAGGTTCAAATCATAGAAAGTGAGAGTGTCAGTCATCTTTTACTGTAGTCGGCATTGTGCCTTTTGTATTAAATACGGATGCAATTTCTGTGTTTCATCGTCAATAAGAAGGTGCAAGGTATACAGTAAACCCAAAGTGAAACATCGAAATCTAAAACTAGACTCACAGGAGAGGTTCAAATCATTGAAAGTTAGAGTGTCAGTCCTCTTGTACTTAAATCGGCATTGTGCCTTTTGTTCTAAATTCGGATGCAATTTCTGCGTTTCTTCCTCAATAAGAAGGCCCAAGGTATACAGTAAACCTGAAGTGAAGCATTGGAATCTAAAACTGGACTCACAGGACAGGTTCAAATTTTAGAAAGTTAGAGTGTCAGTCCTCTTGCACTTAAGTTGGCATTGTGCCCTTTGAATTTAATTCCGATGCAATATCTGAGTATCATCGTCAATAAGAAGGTACAAGGTATACAATAAACATAAAGTGAAGCATCGGAACCTAACACTGAACCCACAAGAGAGGTTCAAATCACATAAAGTGAGAGTGTCAATCCTCTTTTACTTAAGTCGGCATTGTGCCTTTTGTATTAAATTCGGATCAATTTCTGTGGTTAATCGTCAATAAGAAGGTCCGAAGTATACAGTATACCTGAAGTGAAGCATCGGAATCTAAAACTGGTCTCACAGGAGTTTTCAAATCATAGAAAGTGAGAGTGTCAGTCCTCTTGTACTTAAGACGGCATTGTGCCTTTTGTTCTAATTTCGGGTGCAAACTCTGTGTTTCATCGCAAATAAGAAGGTCCAAGGGATACAGTAAACCTGAAGTGAAGCATCGGAATCTAAAACTGGACTCACAGGAGAGGTTCAAAACATAGACAGTTTGAGTGTCGGTCCTCCTGTACTTAAGTCGGCATTGTGCCTTTTGTATTTAATTCGGATGCAATTTCTGTGTCTCATCGTCAATAAGAAGGTCCAAGGCATACAGTGAACCTGAAGTGTAGCATCGTAATCTAAAACTGGACTCACAGGAGAGGTTCAAAACACAGAAAGTGAGAGTGGCAGTCCTCTTTTACTTAAGCCGGCATTGTGCCTTTTGTATTAAATTGGAATGCAATTTCTGTGTTTCATCGTCAATAAGAAGGGCCAAGGGATACAGTATACATGAAGTGAAGCATTGGAATGTAAAACTGGGCTCACAGGAGAGTTTCAAATCATAGAAAGTGAGAGAGTCAGTCCTCTTTACTTAAGTCGGCATTGTGCCTTTTGTATTACACTCGGATGCAATATCTGTGTTTCATCGTCTATAAGAAGGTTCAAGGGATACAGTAAACCTGAAGTGAAACATCGGAATCTAAAACTGGACTCACAGGACAGGTTCAAATCATAGAAAGTGAGGGTGTCAGTCCTCTTTTACTTAAGACGGCATTGTGCCTTTTGTATTAAATTCGGATGCTATAACTGTGTTTCATCGTCAATAATAAGGTGCAAGGTATACAGTAAACTCGAAGTGAAGCATCGGAATCTAAACTTGGACTCACAGTAGATGTTCATATCGTAGAAAGTGAGAGTGTCATTCCTCTTGTACTTAGGTCGGCATTGTGCCTTTTGTATTAAATTCGGATGCAATTACTGTGTTTCGTCGTCACTAAGAAGGTGCAAGGTATACAGTAAACCTAAAGAGAAGCATCGGAATCTAAAACTGGACTCACAGGAGAGGTTCAAATCGTAGAAAGTGAGAGTATCAGTCCCCATGTACTTAAGCCAGCTTTGTGCCATTTGTATTAAATTCGGATGCAATTTCTGTCTTTCATCGTCAATAAGAAGGTGCAAGGGATACAGTAAACCTGAAGTGAAGTATCGGAATCTAAAACCGGACTCGCAGGAGAGGTTCAAATCATAGAAAATGAGAGTGTCAGTCCTCTTGTACTTAAGTCGGCATTGTGCCTTTTGTACTAAATTCGGATTCAAACTCTGTGTTTCATCGTAAATAAGAAGGTCCAAGGGATACAGTAAACCTGAAGTGAAGCATCGGAATCTAAAACTGGACTCACAGGAGAGGTTCAAAACATAGACAGTTTGAGTGTCGGTCCTCCTGTACTTAAGTCGGCATTGTGCCTTTTGTATTGAATTCGGATGCAATTTCTGTGTCTCATCGTCAATAAGAAGGTCCAAGGCATACAGTGAACCTGAAGTGTAGCATCGTAATCTAAAACTGGACTCACAGGAGAGGTTCAAATCACAGAAAGTGAGAGTGGCAGTCCTCTTTTACTTAAGCCGGCATTGTGCCTTTTGTATTAAATTGGAATGCAATTTCTGTGTTTCATCGTCAATAAGAAGGGCCAAGGGATACAGTATACATGAAGTGAAGCATTGGAATGTAAAACTGGACTCACAGGAGAGTTTCAAATCATAGAAAGTGAGAGAGTCAGTCCTCTTTACTTAAGTCGGCATTGTGCCTTTTGTATTACACTCGGATGCAATATCTGTGTTTCATCGTCTATAAGAAGGTTCAAGGGATACAGTAAACCTGAAGTGAAACATCGGAATCTAAAACTGGACTCACAGGACAGGTTCAAATCATAGAAAGTGAGAGTGTCAGTACTCTTTTACTTAAGTCGGCATTGTGCCTTTTGTATTAAATTCGGATGCTATAACTGTGTTTCATCGTCAATAATAAGGTGCAAGGTATACAGTAAACTCGAAGTGAAGCATCGAAATCTAAACTTGGACTCACAGTAGATGTTCATATCGTAGAAAGTGAGAGTGTCATTCCTCTTGTACTTAGGTCGGCATTGTACCTTTTGTATTAAATTCGGATGCAATTACTGTGTTTCGTCGTCACTAAGAAGGTGCAAGGTATACAGTAAACCTAAAGAGAAGCATCGGAATCTAAAACTGGACTCACAGGAGAGGTTCAAATCGTAGAAAGTGAGAGTATCAGTCCCCATGTACTTAAGCCAGCATTGTGCCATTTGTATTAAATTCGGATGCAATTTCTGTCTTTCATCGTCAATAAGAAGGTGCAAGGGATACAGTAAACCTGAAGTGAAGTATCGGAATCTAAAACCGGACTCGCAGGAGAGGTTCAAATCATAGAAAATGAGAGTGTCAGTCCTCTAGTACTTAAGTCGGCATTGTGGCTTTTCTATTAAATTCGGATGCAATTTCTGTGTTTCATGGTCAATAAGAAGGTCCAAGGGATACAGTAAACCTGAAATGTAGCATCGGAATCTAAAACTGGACTCACAGGAGAGGTTCAAATCATAGAAAGTGAGAGTGCCAGTCCTCTTTTACTTATGTCGGCATTGTGCCTTTTGTATAAAATTCGGATGCAATTTCTGTGTTTCATCGTCAATGAGAAGGTCCCAGGGATACAGTAAACCTGAAGTGAAGCATCGGAATCTAAAACTGGACTCACAGGAGAGGTTCAAATCATAGAAAGTGAGAGTGTCAGTCATCTTTTACTTTAGTCGGCATTGTGCCTTTTGTATTAAATACCGATGCAATTTCTGTGTTTCATCGTCAATAAGAAGGTGCAAGGTATACAGTAAACCCGAAGTGAAGCATCGGAATCTAAAACTAGACTCACAGGAGAGGTTCAAATCATTGAAAGTTAGAGTGTCAGTCCTCTTGTATTAAAATCGGCATGGTGCCTTTTGTTCTAAACTCAAATGCAATTTCTGCGTTTCTTCCTCAATAAGAAGGCCCAAGGTATACAGTAAACCTGAAGTGAAGCATCGGAATCTAAAACTGGACTCACAGGACAGGTTCAAATCTTAGAAAGTTAGAGTGTCAGTCCTCTTGTACTTAAGTTGGCATTGTGCCTTTTGAATTTAATTCCGATGCAATTTCTGAGTTTCATCGTCAATAAGAAGGTACAAGGTATACAATAAACATAGAGTGAAGCATCGGAACCTAAAACTGAACCCACAAGAGAGGTTCAAATCACATAAAGTGAGAGTGTCAGTCCTCTTTTACTTAAGTCGGCATTGTGCCTTTTGTATTAAATTCGGATGCAATTTCTGTGTTTCATCGTCAATAAGAAGGTCCGAAGTATACAGTAAACCTGAAGTGAAGCATCGGAATCTAAAACTGGTCTCACAGGAGAGGTTCAAATCATAGAAGGTGAGAGTGTCAGTCCTCTTGTACTTAAGACGGCATTGTGCCTTTTGTATTAAATTCGGATGCAAACTCTGTGTTTCATCGTAAATAAGAAGGTCCAAGGGATACAGTAAACCTGAAGTGAAGCATCGGAATCTAAAACAGGACTCACAGGAGCGGTTCAAAACATAGACAGTTTGAGTGTCGGTCCTCCTGTACTTAAGTCGGCATTGTGCCTTTTGTATTGAATTCGGATGCAATTTCTGTGTCTCATCGTCAATAAGAAGTTCCAAGGCATACAGTAAACCTGAAGTGAAGCATCGGAATCTAAAACTGGACTCACAGGAGAGGTTCAAATCATAGAAAGTGAGAGTGTCTGTCCTCTTTTACTTAAGTCGGCATTGTGCATTTTGTATTAAATTCGGATGCAATTTCTGTGTTTCATCGTCAATGAGAAGGTCCAAGGGATACAGTAAACCTGAAGTGAAGCATCGGAATCTAAAACTGGACTCACAGGAGAGGTTCAAATCATAGAAAGTGAGAGTGTCAGTCCGCTTTTACTTAAGTCGGCATTGTGCCTTTTGTATAAAATTCGGATGCAATTTCTGAGTTTCATCGTCAATAAGAAGGTACAAGGTATACAATAAACATAAAGTGAAGCATCGGAAACTAAAACTGAACCCACAAGAGAGGTTCAAATCACATAAAGTGAGAGTGTCAGTCCTCTTTTACTTAAGTCGGCATTGTGCCTTTTGTATTAAATTCGGATGCAATTTCTGTGTTTCATAGTCAATAAGAAGGTCCGAAGTATACAGTAAACCTGAAGTGATTCATCGGAATCTAAAACTGGTCTCACAGGAGAGGTTCAAATCATAGAAAGTGAGAGTGTCAGTCCTCTTGTACTTAAGACGGCATTGTGCCTTTTGTATTAAATTCGGATGCAAACTCTGTGTTTCATCGTAAATAAGAAGGTCCAAGGGATACTGTAATCCTGAAGTGAAGTATCGGAATCTAAAACTGGACTCACAGGAGAGGTTCAAAACATAGACAGTTTGAGTGTCGGTCCTCCTGTACTTAAGTCGGCATTGTGCCTTTTGTATTGAATTCGGATGCAAGTTCTGTGTCTCATCGTCAATAAGAAGGTCCAAGGCATACAGTAAACCTGAAGTGTAGCATCGTAATCTAAAACTGGACTCACAGGAGAGGTTCAAATCACAGAAAGTGAGAGTGGCAGTCCTCTTTTACTGAAGCCGGCATTGTGCCTTTTGCATTAAATTGGAATGCAATTTCTGTGTTTCATCGTCAATAAGAAGGGCCAAGGGATACAGTATACCTGAAGTGAAGCATCGGAATGTAAAACTGGACTCACAGGACAGGTTCAAATCTTAGAAAGTTAGAGTGTCAGTACTCTTGTACTTAAGTCGGCATTGTCCCTTTTGAATTTAATTCCGATGCAATTTCTGTGTTTCATCGTCAATAAGCGGAACCAAGGTATACAGTAAACCTGAAGTGAAGCATCGGAATCTAAAACTGATTTCACAGGAGAGGATCAAATCATAGAAAGTGAGAGTGTCAGTCCTCTTGTACTTAAGTCGGCATTGTGTATTTTGTATTAAATTCGGATGCAAACTCTGTGTTTCATCGTAAATAAAAAGGTCCAAGTGATACAGTCAACCTGAAGTCAAGCATCGGAATCTAAAACTGGACTCACAGGAGAGGTTCAAATCATAGAAAGTTAGAGTGTCAGTCCTCTTGTCCTTAAGTCGGCATTGTGCCTTTTGTATTAAATTCGAATGCTAACTCTGTGTTTCATCGTCAATAAGAAGGTCCAAAGGATACAGTAAACCTGAAGTGAAGCATCGGAATCTAAAACTGGACTCACAGCAGGGGTTCAAATCATAGAAAGTGAGAGTGTCAGTCCTCTGGTACTTAAGTCGGCATTGTGCCTTTTCTATTGAATTCGGATGCAATTTCTGTGTTTCATCGTCAATAAGAAGGTCCAAGGGATACAGTAAACCTGAAATGTAGCATCGGAATCTAAAACTGGACTCACAGGAGAGGTTCAAATCATAGAAAGTGAGAGTGTCAGTCCTCTTTTACTTAAGTCGACATTGTGCCTTTTGTTTTAAATTGGGATGCAATTTCTGTGTTTCATCGTCAATTAGAATGTCCAAGGTATGCAGTAATCCTGAAGAGAAGCATCGGAATCTAAAACTGGACTCACGGGAGAGGTTCAAATCATAGAAAGTGAGAGTGTCAGTCCTCTTTTACTTATGTCGGCATTGTGCCTTTTGTATAAAATTCGGATGCAATTTCTGTGTTTCATCGTCAATGAGAAGGTCCCAGGGATACAGTAAACCTGAAGTGAAGCATCGGAATCTAAAACTGGACTCACAGGAGAGGTTCAAATCATAGAAAGTGAGAGTGTCAGTCATCTTTTACTGTAGTCGGCATTGTGCCTTTTGTATTAAATACGGATGCAATTTCTGTGTTTCATCGTCAATAAGAAGGTGCAAGGTATACAGTAAACCCAAAGTGAAGCATCGAAATCTAAAACTAGACTCACAGGAGAGGTTCAAATCATTGAAAGTTAGAGTGTCAGTCCTCATGTACTTAAATCGGCATTGTGCCTTTTGTTCTAAATTCGGATGCAATTTCTGCGTTTCTTCCTCAATAAGGAGGCCCAAGGTATACAGTAAACCTGAAGTGAAGCATCGGAATCTAAAACTGGACTCACAGGACAGGTTCAAATTTTAGAAAGTTAGAGTGTCAGTCCTCTTGCACTTAAGTTGGCATTGTGCCCTTTGAATTTAATTCCGATGCAATATCTGAGTATCATCGTCAATAAGAAGGTACAAGGTATACAATAAACATAAAGTGAAGCATCGGAACCTAACACTGAACCCACAAGAGAGGTTCAAATCACATAAAGTGAGAGTGTCAATCCTCTTTTACTGAAGTCGGCATTGTGCCTTTTGTATTAAATTCGGATCAATTTCTGTGGTTAATCGTCAATAAGAAGGTCCGAAGTATACAGTATACCTGAAGTGAAGCATCGGAATCTAAAACTGGTCTCACAGGAGTTTTCAAATCATAGAAAGTGAGAGTGTCAGTCCTCTTGTACTTAAGACGGCATTGTGCCTTTTGTTCTAATTTCGGGTGCAAACTCTGTGTTTCATCGTAAATAAGAAGGTCCAAGGGATACAGTAAACCTGAAGTGAAGCATCGGAATCTAAAACTGGACTCACAGGAGAGGTTCAAAACATAGACAGTTTGAGTGTCGGTCCTCCTGTACTTAAGTCGGCATTGTGCCTTTTGTATTGAATTCGGATGCAATTTCTGTGTCTCATCGTCAATAAGAAGGTCCAAGGCATACAGTGAACCTGAAGTGTAGCATCGTAATCTAAAACTGGACTCACAGGAGAGGTTCAAATCACAGAAAGTGAGAGTGGCAGTCCTCTTTTACTTAAGCCGGCATTGTGCCTTTTGTATTAAATTGGAATGCAATTTCTGTGTTTCATCGTCAATAAGAAGGGCCAAGGGATACAGTATACATGAAGTGAAGCATTGGAATGTAAAACTGGACTCACAGGAGAGTTTCAAATCATAGAAAGTGAGAGAGTCAGTCCTCTTTACTTAAGTCGGCATTGTGCCTTTTGTATTACACTCGGATGCAATATCTGTGTTTCATCGTCTATAAGAAGGTTCAAGGGATACAGTAAACCTGAAGTGAAACATCGGAATCTAAAACTGGACTCACAGGACAGGTTCAAATCATAGAAAGTTAGAGTGTCAGTACTCTTTTACTTAAGTCGGCATTGTGCCTTTTGTATTAAATTCGGATGCTATAACTGTGTTTCATCGTCAATAATAAGGTGCAAGGTATACAGTAAACTCGAAGTGAAGCATCGGAATCTAAACTTGGACTCACAGTAGATGTTCATATCGTAGAAAGTGAGAGTGTCATTCCTCTTGTACTTAGGTCGGCATTGTGCCTTTTGTATTAAATTCGGATGCAATTACTGTGTTTCGTCGTCACTAAGAAGGTGCAAGGTATACAGTAAACCTAAAGAGAAGCATCGGAATCTAAAACTGGACTCACAGGAGAGGTTCAAATCACAGAAAGTGAGAGTGGCAGTCCTCTTTTACTTAAGCCGGCATTGTGCCTTTTGTATTAAATTGGAATGCAATTTCTGTGTTTCATCGTCAATAAGAAGGGCCAAGGGATACAGTATACATGAAGTGAAGCATTGGAATGTAAAACTGGACTCACAGGAGAGTTTCAAATCATAGAAAGTGAGAGAGTCAGTCCTCTTTACTTAAGTCGGCATTGTGCCTTTTGTATTACACTCGGATGCAATATCTGTGTTTCATCGTCTATAAGAAGGTTCAAGGGATACAGTAAACCTGAAGTGAAACATCGGAATCTAAAACTGGACTCACAGGACGGGTTCAAATCATAGAAAGTGAGAGTGTCAGTACTCTTTTACTTAAGTCGGCATTGTGCCTTTTGTATTAAATTCGGATGCTATAACTGTGTTTCATCGTCAATAATAAGGTGCAAGGTATACAGTAAACTCGAAGTGAAGCATCGGAATCTAAACTTGGACTCACAGTAGATGTTCATATCGTAGAAAGTGAGAGTGTCATTCCTCTTGTACTTAGGTCGGCATTGTGCCTTTTGTATTAAATTCGGATGCAATTACTGTGTTTCGTCGTCACTAAGAAGGTGCAAGGTATACAGTAAACCTAAAGAGAAGCATCGGAATCTAAAACTGGACTCACAGGAGAGGTTCAAATCGTAGAAAGTGAGAGTATCAGTCCCCATGTACTTAAGCCAGCATTGTGCCATTTGTATTAAATTCGGATGCAATTTCTGTCTTTCATCGTCAATAAGAAGGTGCAAGGGATACAGTAAACCTGAAGTATCGGAATCTAAAACCGGACTCGCAGGAGAGGTTCAAATCATAGAAAATGAGAGTGTCAGTCCTCTTGTACTTAAGTCGGCATTGTGCCTTTTGTACTAAATTCGGATTCAAACTCTGTGTTTCATCGTAAATAAGAAGGTCCAAGGGATACAGTAAACCTGAAGTGAAGCATCGGAATCTAAAACTGATTTCACAGGAGAGGATCAAATCATAGAAAGTGAGAGTGTCAGTCCTCTTGTACTTAAGTCGGCATTGTGTATTTTGTATTAAATTCGGATGCAAACTCTGTGTTTCATCGTAAATAAAAAGGTCCAAGTGATACAGTCAACCTGAAGTCAAGCATCGGAATCTAAAACTGGACTCACAGGAGAGGTTCAAATCATAGAAAGTTAGAGTGTCAGTCCTCTTGTCCTTAAGTCGGCATTGTGCCTTTTGTATTAAATTCGAATGCTAACTCTGTGTTTCATCGTCAATAAGAAGGTCCAAAGGATACAGTAAACCTGAAGTGAAGCATCGGAATCTAAAACTGTACTCACAGCAGGGGTTCAAATCATAGAAAGTGAGAGTGTCAGTCCTCTGGTACTTAAGTCGGCATTGTGCCTTTTCTATTGAATTCGGATGCAATTTCTGTGTTTCATCGTCAATAAGAAGGTCCAAGGGATACAGTAAACCTGAAATGTAGCATCGGAATCTAAAACTGGACTCACAGGAGAGGTTCAAATCATAGAAAGTGAGAGTGTCAGTCCTCTTTTACTTAAGTCGACATTGTGCCTTTTGTTTTAAATTGGGATGTAATTTCTGTGTTTCATCGTCAATTAGAAGGTCCAAGGTATGCAGTAATCCTGAAGAGAAGCATCGGAATCTAAAACTGGACTCACGGGAGAGGTTCAAATCATAGAAAGTGAGAGTGTCAGTCCTCTTTTACTTATGTCGGCATTGTGCCTTTTGTATAAAATTCGGATGCAATTTCTGTGTTTCATCGTCAATGAGAAGGTCCCAGGGATACAGTAAACCTGAAGTGAAGCATCGGAATCTAAAACTGGACTCACAGGAGAGGTTCAAATCATAGAAAGTGAGAGTGTCAGTCATCTTTTACTGTAGTCGGCATTGTGCCTTTTGTATTAAATACGGATGCAATTTCTGTGTTTCATCGTCAATAAGAAGGTGCAAGGTATACAGTAAACCCAAAGTGAAGCATCGAAATCTAAAACTAGACTCACAGGAGAGGTTCAAATCATTGAAAGTTAGAGTGTCAGTCCTCTTGTACTTAAATCGGCATTGTGCCTTTTGTTCTAAATTCGGATGCAATTTCTGCGTTTCTTCCTCAATAAGAAGGCCCAAGGTATACAGTAAACCTGAGGTGAAGCATCGGAATCTAAAACTGGACTCACAGGACAGGTTCAAATTTTAGAAAGTTAGAGTGTCAGTCCTCTTGCACTTAAGTTGGCATTGTGCCCTTTGAATTTAATTCCGATGCAATATCTGAGTATCATCGTCAATAAGAAGGTACAAGGTATACAATAAACATAAAGTGAAGCATCGGAACCTAACACTGAACCCACAAGAGAGGTTCAAATCACATAAAGTGAGAGTGTCAATCCTCTTTTACTTAAGTCGGCATTGTGCCTTTTGTATTAAATTCGGATCAATTTCTGTGGTTAATCGTCAATAAGAAGGTCCGAAGTATACAGTATACCTGAAGTGAAGCATCGGAATCTAAAACTGGTCTCACAGGAGTTTTCAAATCATAGAAAGTGAGAGTGTCAGTCCTCTTGTACTTAAGACGGCATTGTGCCTTTTGTTCTAATTTCGGGTGCAAACTCTGTGTTTCATCGCAAATAAGAAGGTCCAAGGGATACAGTAAACCTGAAGTGAAGCATCGGAATCTAAAACTGGACTCACAGGAGAGGTTCAAAACATAGACAGTTTGAGTGTCGGTCCTCCTGTACTTAAGTCGGCATTGTGCCTTTTGTATTGAATTCGGATGCAATTTCTGTGTCTCATCGTCAATAAGAAGGTCCAAGGCATACAGTGAACCTGAAGTGTAGCATCGTAATCTAAAACTGGACTCACAGGAGAGGTTCAAATCACAGAAAGTGAGAGTGGCAGTCCTCTTTTACTTAAGCCGGCATTGTGCCTTTTGTATTAAATTGGAATGCAATTTCTGTGTTTCATCGTCAATAAGAAGGGCCAAGGGATACAGTATACATGAAGTGAAGCATTGGAATGTAAAACTGGGCTCACAGGAGAGTTTCAAATCATAGAAAGTGAGAGAGTCAGTCCTCTTTACTTAAGTCGGCATTGTGCCTTTTGTATTACACTCGGATGCAATATCTGTGTTTCATCGTCCATAAGAAGGTTCAAGGGATACAGTAAACCTGAAGTGAAACATCGGAATCTAAAACTGGACTCACAGGACAGGTTCAAATCATAGAAAGTGAGGGTGTCAGTACTCTTTTACTTAAGACGGCATTGTGCCTTTTGTATTAAATTCGGATGCTATAACTGTGTTTCATCGTCAATAATAAGGTGCAAGGTATACAGTAAACTCGAAGTGAAGCATCGGAATCTAAACTTGGACTCACAGTAGATGTTCATATCGTAGAAAGTGAGAGTGTCATTCCTCTTGTACTTAGGTCGGCATTGTGCCTTTTGTATTAAATTCGGATGCAATTACTGTGTTTCGTCGTCACTAAGAAGGTGCAAGGTATACAGTAAACCTAAAGAGAAGCATCGGAATCTAAAACTGGACTCACAGGAGAGGTTCAAATCGTAGAAAGTAAGAGTATCAGTCCCCATGTACTTAAGCCAGCATTGTGCCATTTGTATTAAATTCGGAAGCAATTTCTGTCTTTCATCGTCAATAAGAAGGTGCAAGGGATACAGCAAACCTGAAGTGAAGTATCGGAATCTAAAACCGGACTCGCAGGAGAGGTTCAAATCATAGAAAATGAGAGTGTCAGTCCTCTTGTACTTAAGTCGGCATTGTGCCTTTTGTACTAAATTCGGATTCAAACTCTGTGTTTCATCGTAAATAAGAAGGTCCAAGGGATACAGTAAACCTGAAGTGAAGCATCGGAATCTAAAACTGGACTCACAGGAGAGGTTCAAAACATAGACAGTTTGAGTGTCGGTCCTACTGTACTTAAGTCGGCATTGTGCCTTTTGTATTGAATTCGGATGCAATTTCTGTGTCTCATCGTCAATAAGAAGGTCCAAGGCATACAGTGAACCTGAAGTGTAGCATCGTAATCTAAAACTGGACTCACAGGAGAGGTTCAAATCACAGAAAGTGAGAGTGGCAGTCCTCTTTTACTTAAGCCGGCATTGTGCCTTTTGTATTAAATTGGAATGCAATTTCTGTGTTTCATCGTCAATAAGAAGGGCCAAGGGATACAGTATACATGAAGTGAAGCATTGGAATGTAAAACTGGACTCACAGGAGAGTTTCAAATCATAGAAAGTGAGAGAGTCAGTCCTCTTTACTTAAGTCGGCATTGTGCCTTTTGTATTACACTCGGATGCAATATCTGTGTTTCATCGTCTATAAGAAGGTTCAAGGGATACAGTAAACCTGAAGTGAAACATCGGAATCTAAAACTGGACTCACAGGACAGGTTCAAATCATAGAAAGTGAGAGTGTCAGTACTCTTTTACTTAAGTCGGCATTGTGCCTTTTGTATTAAATTCGGATGCTATAACTGTGTTTCATCGTCAATAATAAGGTGCAAGGTATACAGTAAACTCGAAGTGAAGCATCGAAATCTAAACTTGGACTCACAGTAGATGTTCATATCGTAGAAAGTGAGAGTGTCATTCCTCTTGTACTTAGGTCGGCATTGTACCTTTTGTATTAAATTCGGATGCAATTACTGTGTTTCGTCGTCACTAAGAAGGTGCAAGGTATACAGTAAACCTAAAGAGAAGCATCGGAATCTAAAACTGGACTCACAGGAGAGGTTCAAATCGTAGAAAGTGAGAGTATCAGTCCCCATGTACTTAAGCCAGCATTGTGCCATTTGTATTAAATTCGGATGCAATTTCTGTCTTTCATCGTCAATAAGAAGGTGCAAGGGATACAGTAAACCTGAAGTGAAGTATCGGAATCTAAAACCGGACTCGCAGGAGAGGTTCAAATCATAGAAAATGAGAGTGTCAGTCCTCTAGTACTTAAGTCGGCATTGTGGCTTTTCTATTAAATTCGGATGCAATTTCTGTGTTTCATGGTCAATAAGAAGGTCCAAGGGATACAGTAAACCTGAAATGTAGCATCGGAATCTAAAACTGGACTCACAGGAGAGGTTCAAATCATAGAAAGTGAGAGTGCCAGTCCTCTTTTACTTATGTCGGCATTGTGCCTTTTGTATAAAATTCGGATGCAATTTCTGTGTTTCATCGTCAATGAAAAGGTCCCAGGGATACAGTAAACCTGAAGTGAAGCATCGGAATCTAAAACTGGACTCACAGGAGAGGTTCAAATCATAGAAAGTGAGAGTGTCAGTCATCTTTTACTTTAGTCGGCATTGTGCCTTTTGTATTAAATACGGATGCAATTTCTGTGTTTCATCGTCAATAAGAAGGTGCAAGGTATACAGTAAACCCGAAGTGAAGCATCGGAATCTAAAACTAGACTCACAGGAGAGGTTCAAATCATTGAAAGTTAGAGTGTCAGTCCTCTTGTATTAAAATCGGCATGGTGCCTTTTGTTCTAAACTCAAATGCAATTTCTGCGTTTCTTCCTCAATAAGAAGGCCCAAGGTATACAGTAAACCTGAAGTGAAGCATCGGAATCTAAAACTGGACTCACAGGACAGGTTCAAATCTTAGAAAGTTAGAGTGTCAGTCCTCTTGTACTTAAGTTGGCATTGTGCCTTTTGAATTTAATTCCGATGCAATTTCTGAGTTTCATCGTCAATAAGAAGGTACAAGGTATACAATAAACATAGAGTGAAGCATCGGAACCTAAAACTGAACCCACAAGAGAGGTTCAAATCACATAAAGTGAGAGTGTCAGTCCTCTTTTACTTAAGTCGGCATTGTGCCTTTTGTATTAAATTCGGATGCAATTTCTGTGTTTCATCGTCAATAAGAAGGTCCGAAGTATACAGTAAACCTGAAGTGAAGCATCGGAATCTAAAACTGGTCTCACAGGAGAGGTTCAAACCATAGAAAGTGAGAGTGTCAGTCCTCTTGTACTTAAGACGGCATTGTGCCTTTTGTATTAAATTCGGATGCAAACTCTGTGTTTCATCGTAAATAAGAAGGTCCAAGGGATACAGTAAACCTGAAGTGAAGCATCGGAATCTAAAACAGGACTCACAGGAGAGGTTCAAAACATAGACAGTTTGAGTGTCGGTCCTCCTGTACTTAAGTCGGCATTGTGCCTTTTGTATTGAATTCGGATGCAATTTCTGTGTCTAATCGTCAATAAGAAGGTCCAAGGCATACAGTAAACCTGAAGTGAAGCATCGGAATCTAAAACTGGACTCACAGGAGAGGTTCAAATCATAGAAAGTGAGAGTGTCAGACCTCTTGTATTTAAGTCGGCAATGTGCCCTTTGTATTAAGTTCGGATGCAATTTCTGTGTTTCATCGTCAATAAGAAGGTGCAAGGTATAAAGTAAACCTGAAGTGAAGCATCGGAACCTAAAACTGGACTCACAGGAGAGGTTCAAATCATAGAAAGTGAGAGTGTCAGTCCTCTTGTACTTAAGTCGGCATTGTGCCTCTTTTATTAAAGTCGAATGCAATTTCTGTGTTTCATCGTCAATAAGAAGGTGCAAATGTATACAGTAAACGGGAAGTGAAGCGTCGGAATCTAGAACTGGACTCACAGGAGAGGTTAAATCGTAGAATGTGAGAGTGTCAGTCCTCTTGTACTTAAGTCGGCATTGTGCCTTTTGTATTAAATTCGGATGCAATTACTTTGTTTCATCGCCAATAAGAAGGTGCAAGGTACACAATAAACCTGAAGTGAAGCATCAGAATCTAAAACTGGACTCACAGGAGCGGTTCAAATCATAGAAAGTGAGAGTGTCAGTCCTCTTGTACTTAAGTCGGCATTGTGCCTTTTGTATTAAATTCGGATGCAATTTCTGTGTTTCATCGTCAATAAGAAGGTGCAAGGTATACAGTAACCCTGAAGTGAAGCATCGGAATCTAAAACTGGAATCACAGTAGAGGTTCAAATCGTAGAAAGTTAGAGTGTCAGTCCTCTTGTACTTAAGTCGGCATTGTGCCTTTTGTAATCAATTCGGATGCAATTTCTGTGTTTCATCGTCAATGAGAAGGTCCCAGGGATACAGTAAACCTGAAGTGAAGCATCGGAATCTAAAACTGGACTCACAGGAGAGGTTAAAATCATAGAAAGTGAGAGTGTCAGTCATCTTTTACTTTAGTCGGCATTGTGCCTTTTGTATTAAATACGGATGCAATTTCTGTGTTTCATCGTCAATAAGAAGGTGCAAGGTATACAGTAAACCCGAAGTGAAGCATCGGAATCTAAAACTAGACTCACAGGAGAGGTTCAAATCATTGAAAGTTAGAGTGTCAGTCCTCTTGTATTAAAATCGGCATGGTGCCTTTTGTTCTAAACTCAAATGCAATTTCTGCGTTTCTTCCTCAATAAGAAGGCCCAAGGTATACAGTAAACCTGAAGTGAAGCATCGGAATCTAAAACTGGACTCACAGGACAGGTTCAAATCTTAGAAAGTTAGAGTGTCAGTCCTCTTGTACTTAAGTTGGCATTGTGCCTTTTGAATTTAATTCCGATGCAATTTCTGAGTTTCATCGTCAATAAGAAGGTACAAGGTATACAATAAACATAGAGTGAAGCATCGGAACCTAAAACTGAACCCACAAGAGAGGTTCAAATCACATAAAGTGAGAGTGTCAGTCCTCTTTTACTTAAGTCGGCATTGTGTCTTTTGTATTAAATCCGGATTCAATTTCTGTGTTTCATCGTCAATAAGAAGGTCCGAAGTATACAGTAAACCTGAAGTGAAGCATCGGAATCTAAAACTGGTCTCACAGGAGAGGTTCAAATCATAGAAAGTGAGAGTGTCAGTCCTCTTGTACTTAAGACGGCATTGTGCCTTTTGTATTAAATTCGGATGCAAACTCTGTGTTTCATCGTAAATAAGAAGGTCCAAGGGATACAGTAAACCTGAAGTGAAGCATCGGAATCTAAAACAGGACTCACAGGAGAGTATCAAAACATAGACAGTTTGAGTGTCGGTCCTCCTGTACTTAAGTCGGCATTGTGCCTTTTGTATTGAATTCGGATGCAATTTCTGTGTCTAATCGTCAATAAGAAGGTCCAAGGCATACAGTAAACCTGAAGTGAAGCATCGGAATCTAAAACTGGACTCACAGGAGAGGTTCAAATCATAGAAAGTGAGAGTGTCAGACCTCTTGTATTTAAGTCGGCAATGTGCCCTTTGTATTAAGTTCGGATGCAATTTCTGTGTTTCATCGTCAATAAGAAGGTGCAAGGTATAAAGTAAACCTGAAGTGAAGCATCGGAACCTAAAACTGGACTCACAGGAGAGGTTCAAATCATAGAAAGTGAGAGTGTCAGTCCTCTTGTACTTAAGTCGGCATTGTGCCTCTTTTATTAAAGTCGAATGCAATTTCTGTGTTTCATCGTCAATAAGAAGGTGCAAATGTATACAGTAAACGGGAAGTGAAGCGTCGGAATCTAGAACTGGACTCACAGGAGAGGTTAAATCGTAGAATGTGAGAGTGTCAGTCCTCTTGTACTTAAGTCGGCATTGTGCCTTTTGTATTAAATTCGGATGCAATTACTTTGTTTCATCGCCAATAAGAAGGTGCAAGGTACACAATAAACCTGAAGTGAAGCATCGGAATCTAAAACTGGACTCACAGGAGCGGTTCAAATCATAGAAAGTGAGAGTGTCAGTCCTCTTGTACTTAAGTCGGCATTGTGCCTTTTGTATTAAATTCGGATGCAATTTCTGTGTTTCATCGTCAATAAGAAGGTGCAAGGTATACAGTAACCCTGAAGTGAAGCATCGGAATCTAAAACTGGAATCACAGTAGAGGTTCAAATCGTAGAAAGTTAGAGTGTCAGTCCTCTTGTACTTAAGTCGGCATTGTGCCTTTTGTAATCAATTCGGATGCAATTTCTGTGTTTCATCGTCAATGAGAAGGTCCCAGGGATACAGTAAACCTGAAGTGAAGCATCGGAATCTAAAACTGGACTCACAGGAGAGGTTCAAATCATAGAAAGTGAGAGTGTCAGTCATCTTTTACTTTAGTCGGCATTGTGCCTTTTGTATTAAATACGGATGCAATTTCTGTGTTTCATCGTCAATAAGAAGGTGCAAGGTATACAGTAAACCCGAAGTGAAGCATCGGAATCTAAAACTAGACTCACAGGAGAGGTTCAAATCATAGAAAGTGAGAGTGTCAGTCCTCTTGTACTTAAGTCGGCATTGTGCCTCTTTTATTAAAGTCGAATGCAATTTCTGTGTTTCATCGTCAATAAGAAGGTGCAAATGTATACAGTAAACGGGAAGTGAAGCATCGGAATCTAAAACAGGACTCACAGGAGAGTATCAAAACATAGACAGTTTGAGTGTCGGTCCTCCTGTACTTAAGTCGGCATTGTGCCTTTTGTATTGAATTCGGATGCAATTTCTGTGTCTAATCGTCAATAAGAAGGTCCAAGGCATACAGTAAACCTGAAGTGAAGCATCGGAATCTAAAACTGGACTCACAGGAGAGGTTCAAATCATAGAAAGTGAGAGTGTCAGACCTCTTGTATTTAAGTCGGCAATGTGCCCTTTGTATTAAGTTCGGATGCAATTTCTGTGTTTCATCGTCAATAAGAAGGTGCAAGGTATAAAGTAAACCTGAAGTGAAGCATCGGAACCTAAAACTGGACTCACAGGAGAGGTTCAAATCATAGAAAGTGAGAGTGTCAGTCCTCTTGTACTTAAGTCGGCATTGTGCCTCTTTTATTAAAGTCGAATGCAATTTCTGTGTTTCATCGTCAATAAGAAGGTGCAAATGTATACAGTAAACGGGAAGTGAAGCGTCGGAATCTAGAACTGGACTCACAGGAGAGGTTAAATCGTAGAATGTGAGAGTGTCAGTCCTCTTGTACTTAAGTCGGCATTGTGCCTTTTGTATTAAATTCGGATGCAATTACTTTGTTTCATCGCCAATAAGAAGGTGCAAGGTACACAATAAACCTGAAGTGAAGCATCAGAATCTAAAACTGGACTCACAGGAGCGGTTCAAATCATAGAAAGTGAGAGTGTCAGTCCTCTTGTACTTAAGTCGGCATTGTGCCTTTTGTATTAAATTCGGATGCAATTTCTGTGTTTCATCGTCAATAAGAAGGTGCAAGGTATACAGTAACCCTGAAGTGAAGCATCGGAATCTAAAACTGGAATCACAGTAGAGGTTCAAATCGTAGAAAGTTAGAGTGTCAGTCCTCTTGTACTTAAGTCGGCATTGTGCCTTTTGTAATCAATTCGGATGCAATTTCTGTGTTTCATCGTCAATGAGAAGGTCCCAGGGATACAGTAAACCTGAAGTGAAGCATCGGAATCTAAAACTGGACTCACAGGAGAGGTTCATATCATAGAAAGTGAGAGTGTCAGTCATCTTTTACTTTAGTCGGCATTGTGCCTTTTGTATTAAATACGGATGCAATTTCTGTGTTTCATCGTCAATAAGAAGGTGCAAGGTATACAGTAAACCCGAAGTGAAGCATCGGAATCTAAAACTAGACTCACAGGAGAGGTTCAAATCTTAGAAAGTTAGAGTGTCAGTCCTCTTGTACTTAAGTCGGCATTGTGCCTTTTGTAATCAATTCGGATGCAATTTCTGTGTTTCATCGTCAATGAGAAGGTCCCAGGGATACAGTAAACCTGAAGTGAAGCATCGGAATCTAAAACTGGACTCACAGGACAGGTTCAAATCTTAGAAAGTTAGAGTGTCAGTCCTCTTGTACTTAAGTTGGCATTGTGCCTTTTGAATTTAATTCCGATGCAATTTCTGAGTTTCATCGTCAATAAGAAGGTACAAGGTATACAATAAACATAGAGTGAAGCATCGGAAACTAAAACTGAACCCACAAGAGAGGTTCAAATCACATAAAGTGAGAGTGTCAGTCCTCTTTTACTTAAGTCGGCATTGTGCCTTTTGTATTAAATCCGGATTCAATTTCTGTGTTTCATCGTCAATAAGAAGGTCCGAAGTATACAGTAAACCTGAAGTGAAGCATCGGAATCTAAAACTGGTCTCACAGGAGAGGTTCAAATCATAGAAAGTGAGAGTGTCAGTCCTCTTGTACTTAAGACGGCATTGTGCCTTTTGTATTAAATTCGGATGCAAACTCTGTGTTTCATCGTAAATAAGAAGGTCCAAGGGATACAGTAAACCTGAAGTGAAGCATCGGAATCTAAAACAGGACTCACAGGAGAGTATCAAAACATAGACAGTTTGAGTGTCGGTCCTCCTGTACTTAAGTCGGCATTGTGCCTTTTGTATTGAATTCGGATGCAATTTCTGTGTCTCATCGTCAATAAGAAGGTCCAAGGCATACAGTAAACCTGAAGTGAAGCATCGGAATCTAAAACTGGACTCACAGGAGCGGTTCAAATCATAGAAAGTGAGAGTGTCAGTCCTCTTGTACTTAAGTCGGCATTGTGCCTTTTGTATTAAATTCGGATGCAATTTCTGTGTTTCATCGTCAATAAGAAGGTGCAAGGTATACAGTAACCCTGAAGTGAAGCATCGGAATCTAAAACTGGAATCACAGTAGAGGTTCAAATCGTAGAAAGTTAGAGTGTCAGTCCTCTTGTACTTAAGTCGGCATTGTGCCTTTTGTAATCAATTCGGATACAATTTCTGTGTTTCATCGTCAATAAGAAGGTGCAAGGTATACAGTAAACCTGAAGTGAAGCATCGGAATCTAAAACTGGACTCACAGGAGAGGTTCAAATCGTAGAAAGTGAGAGTGTCAGTCCTCTTGTACTTATGTCGGCATTGTGCCTTTTATATTCAATTCGGATGCAATTTCTGTCTTTCATCGTCAATAAGAAGGTGCAAGGTATACAGTAAACCTGAAGTGAAGCATCGGACTCTAATACTTTACTCACAAGAGAGGTTCAAATCGTAGAAAGTGAGAGTGTCAGTCCTCTTGTACTTAAGTCGGCATTGTGCCTTTTGTATTAGATTCTGAAGCAATTTCCGTGTTTCATCGTCAATAAGAAGGTGCAAGGTATACAGTAAACTTGAAGTGAAGCATCGGAATCTAAAACTGGACTCACACGAGAGGTTCAAATCATAGAAAGTTAAAGTGTCAGTCCTCTTGTACTTAAGTCGGCATTGTGCCTTTTGTATTAGGTTCGGATGCAATTTCTGTGTTTTATCGTCAATAAGAAGGTCCAACGGATACAGAAAACCTGAAGTGAAGCATCGGAATCTAAAACTGGGCTCACAGGAGAGGTTCAAATCATAGAAAGTTAGAGTGTCAGTCCTCTTCTACTTAAGTCGGCATTGTGCCTTTTGTATTAAATTCGGATGCAATTTCTGTGTTTCTTCGTCAATAAGAAGGTGCAAGGTATACAGTAAAGTCGAAGTGAAGCATCGGAATCTAAAACTGGACTAACAGGAGAGGTTCATATCGTAGAAAGTGAGAGTGTCAGTCCCCTTGTACTTATGTCGGCATTGTGCCTTTTGTATTAAATTCGGATGCAATTTATGTGTTTCGTCGTCAATAAGAAGGTGCAAGGTATACAGTAAACCTGAAGAGAAGCATCGGAATCTAAAACTGGACTCACAGGAGAGGTTCAAATCATAGAAAGTTAGAATGTCAGTCCTCTTGTACTTAAGTCTCCATTGTGCCTTTTGTACTAAATTCGGATGAAATTTCTATGTTTCTTCGTTAATAAGAAGGCCCAAGGTATATAGTAAACCTGAAGTGAAGCATCGGAATCTAAAACTGGACTCACAGAAGAGGTTCAAATCTTAGAAAGTTAGAGTGTCAGTCCTCTTGTACTTAAGTCGGCATTGTGGCTTTTGAATTTAATTCCGATGCAATATCTGTGTTTCATCGTCAATAAGAAGGTACAAGGTATACAATAAACCTAAAGTGAAACATCAGAACCTAAAACTGAACTCACAAGAGAGGTTCAAATCACATAATGCTAGAGTTTCAGTCCTCTTTTACTTAAGTCGGCATTGTGCCTTTTGTATTAAATTCGGATGCAATTTCTGTGTTTCATCGTCAATAAGAAGGTCCGAAGTAAACAGTAAACCTGAAGTGAAGCATCGGAATCTAAAACTGGTCTCACAGGAGAGGTTCAAATCATAGAAAGTGAGAGTGTCAGTCCTCTAGTACTTAAGTCGGCATTGTGCCTTTTGTATTGACTTCGGATGCAATTTCTGTGTTTCATCGTCAATAAGAAGGGCCAAGGGATACAGTAAACCTGAAGTGAAGCATCGGAATTTAAAACTGGACTCACAGGAGAGTTTCAAATCATAGAACGTTAGAGTGTCAGATCTCTTTATTTAAGTCGGCATTGTGCCTTTTGTATTAAACTCGAATGCAATTTCTGTGTTTCATCGTCTTTAAGCAGGTCCAAGGGATACAGTAAACCTGAAGTGAAGAATCGGAATCTAAAACTGGACTCGCAGGAGAGGTTCAAATCATAGAAAGTGAGAGTGTCAGTACTTTTTTACTTAAGTCGGCATTGTGCCTTTTCTATTAAATTCGGATGCTATTTCTGTGTTTCATCGTCAATAAGAAGGTGCAAGGTATACAGTAAACTTGAAGTGAATCATCAGAATCTAAAACTGGACTCACACGAGAGGTTCATATCGTAGAAAGTGAGAGTGTCATTCCTCTTGTACTTAAGTCGGCATTGTGCCTTTTGTAATAAATTCGGATGCAATTTCTGTGTTTCGTCGTTAATAAGAAGTTGCAAGGTATACAGTAAGCCTGAAGAGAAGCATCGGAATCTAAAACTGGACTCACAGGAGAGGTTCAAATCGTAGAAAGTGAGAGTGTCAGTCCTCTAGTACTTAAGTCGGCATTGTGCTATTTGTATTAAATGCGGATGCAATTTCTGTGTTTCATCGTCAATATTAAGGTCCAAGGGATACAGTAAATCTGAAGTGAAGTATCGGAATCTAAAACTGGACTCACAGGAGAGGTTCAAATCATAGAAAGTGAGAGTGTCAGTCCTCTTGTACTTAAGTCGGCATTGTGCCATTTGTATTAAATTCGGATGCAACTTCTGTGTTTCATCGTCAACAAGAGGGTCCAAGGTATACAGTAAAATTGAAATGAAGCATCAGAATCTAAAACTGGACTCACAGGAGAGGTTCAAATCATAGAAAGTGAGAGTGTCAGTCCGCTTTTAATTAAGTCGGCATTGTGCCTTTTGTATTAAATTCGGATGCAATTTCTGTGTTTCATCGTCAATAAGCGGGTCCGAAGTATACAGTAAACCTGAAGTGAAGCATCGGAATCTAAAACTGGTCTCACAGGAGAGGTTCAAATCATAGAAAGTGAGAGTGTCAGTCCTCTTGTACTTAAGTCGGCATTGTGCGTTTTGTATTAAATTCGGATGCAATTTCTGTGTTTCATCGTCAATAAGCGGGTCCGAAGTATACAGTAAACCTGAAGTGAAGCATCGGAATCTAAAACTGGTCTCACAGGAGAGGTTCAAATCATAGAAAGTGAGAGTGTCAGTCCTCTTGTACTTAAGTCGGCATTGTGCCTTTTGTATTAAATTCGGATGCAAATTCTGTGTTTCATCGTAAATAAGAAGGTCCAAGGGATACAGTAAACCTGAAGTGAAGCATCTGAATCTAAAACTGGACTCACAGGAGAGGTTCAAAATATAAACAGTTTGAGTGTCGGTCCTCTTGTACTTAAGTCGGCATTGTGCCTTTTGTATTAAATTCGGATGCAAACTCTGTGTTTCATCGTCAATAAGAATGTGCAACGTATACAGTAAACTCGAAGTGAAGCATCGGAAACTAAAACTGGACTCACAGGAGAGGTCCAAAACATAGACAGTTTGAGTGTCGGTCCTCTTGTACTTAAGTCGGCATTGTGCCTTTTGTATTGAATTCGGATGCAATTTCTGAGTTTCATCGTCAATAAGAAGGTACAAGGTATACAATAAACCTAAAGTGAAGCATCGGAACCTAAAACTGAACTCACAAGAGAGGTTCAAATCACATAAAGTGAGAGTGTCAGTCCTCTTTTACTTAAGTCGGCATTGTGCCTATTGTATTAAATTCGGATGCAACTTCTGTGTTTCATCGTCAACAAGAGGGTCCAAGGTATACAGTACAATTGAAGTGAAGCATCGGAATCTAAAACTGGACTCACAGGAGAGGTTCAAATCATAGAAAGTGAGAGTGTCAGTTCGCTTTTACTTAAGTCGGCATTGTGCCTTTTGTATTAAATTCGGATGCAATTTCTGTGTTTCATCGTCAATAAGAATGTGCAACGTATACAGTAAACTCGAAGTGAAGCATCGGAAACTAAAACTGGACTCACAGGAGATGTTCAAATCATAAAAGGTGAGAGTGTCAGTGCTCTAGTACTTAAGTCGGCATTGTGCCTTTTGTATTAAATTCTGATGCAATTTCTGTGTTTCATTGTCAATAAGAAGGTGCAACGTATACAGTAACCTCGAAGTAAAGCATCGGATCTAAAACTGGACTCACAGGAAAGGTACATATCGTAGAAAGTGAGAGCGTCATTCCTCTAGTACTTAAGTCGGCATTGTGCCTTTTGTATTAAATTCGGATGCAATTTCTGTGTTTCATCGTCAATAAGCGGGTCCGAAGTATACAGTAAACCTGAAGTGAAGCATCGGAATCTAAAACTGGTCTCACAGGAGAGGTTCAAATCATAGAAAGTGAGAGTGTCAGTACTCTTTTACTTAAGTTGGCATTGTGCCTTTTGTATTAAATTCGGATGCAATTTCTGTGTTTCATCGTCAATAAGAATGTGCAACGTATACAGTAAACTCGAAGTGAAGCACCGGAAACTAAAACTGGACTCACAGGAGAGGTTCAAAACATAGACAGTTTGAGTGTCGGTCCTCTTGTACTTAAGTCGGCATTGTGCCTTTTGTATTGAATTCGGATGCAATTTCTGAGTTTCATCGTCAATAAGAAGGTACAAGGTATACAATAAACCTAAAGTGAAGCATCGGAACCTAAAACTGAGTTCACAAGAGAGGTTCAAATCAGATAAAGTGAGAGTGTCAGTCCTCTTTTACTTAAGTCGGCATTGTGCCTTTTGTATTAAATTCGGATGCAATTTCTGTGTTTCATCGTCAATAAGCGGGTCCGAAGTATACAGTAAACCTGAAGTGAAGCATCGGAATCTAAAACTGGTCTCATAGGAGAGGTTCAAACCATAGAAAGTGAGAGTGTCAGTCCTCTTGTACTTAAGTCGGCATTGTGCCTTTTGTATTTAATTCGGATGCAAACTCTGTGTTTCATCGTAAATAAGAAGGCCCAAGGGATACAGTAAACCTGAAGTGAAGCATTGGAATCTAAAACTGGACTCACAGGAGAGGTTCAAAACATAGACAGTTTGAGTGCCGGTCCTCTTGTACTTAAGTCGGCATTGTGCCTTTTGTATTGAATTCGGATGCAATTTCTGTGTCTCATCGTCAATAAGAAGGTGCAAGGTATACAGTAAACCTGAAGTGAAGCATCGGAATCTAAAACTGGACTCACAGGAGAGGTTCAAATCATGGTAAGTGAGATTGTCAGTCCTCTTTTACTTAAGTCGGCATTGTGCCTTTTGTATTAAATTCGGATGCAACTTCTGTGTTTCATCGTCAACAAGAGGGTCTAAGGTATACAGTAAAATTGAAGTGAAGCATCGGAATCTAAAACTGGACTCACAGGAAAGGTTCAAATCATAGAAAGTGAGAGTGTCAGTCCTCTTTTACTTAAGTCGACATTGTGCGTTTTGTTTTAAATTCAGATGCAATTTCTGTATCTCATCGTCTATAAGAAGGTCCAAAGGATACAGTAAACCTGACGTGAAGCATCGGAATCTAAAACTGGACTCACAGAAAGGGTTCAAATCATAGAAAGTGAGAGTGTCAGCCTTTTGTATTGAATTCGGATGCAATTTCTGTGTTTCATCGTTAATAAGAAGGTCCAAGGGATACAGTAAACCTGAAATGTAGCATCGTAATCTAAAACTGGACTCACAGGAGAGGTTCAAATCATAGGAAGTGAGAGTGTCAGTCCTCTTTTACTTAAGTCGACATTGTGCCTTTTGTTTTAAATTCGGATGCAATTTCCTTGTTTCATCGTCAGTAAGAAGGTCCAAGGTATGCAGTAATCCTGAAGAGAAGCATCGGAATCTAAAACTGGAATCACAGGAGAGGTTCAAATCATAGAAAGTGAGAGTGTCAGTCCTCTTTTACTTATGTCGGCATTGTGCCTTTTGTATAAAATTCGGATGCAATTTCTGTGTTTCATCGTCAATAAGAAGGTCCAAGGTATACAGTAAACCTGAAGAGAAGCATCGGAATCTAAAACTGGACTCACAGGAGAGGTTCAAATCATAGAAAGTTGGAGTGTCAGTCCTCTTGTACGTAAGTCGGCATTGTGCCTTTTGTATTAAATTCGGATGCAATTTCTGTGTTTTATCGTCAATAAGAAGGTCCAAGGGATACAGTAAACCTGAAGTGAAGCATCGGAATCCAAAACTGGACTCACAGGAGAGGTTGATATCTTAGAAAGTTAGATTGTCAGTCCTCTTGTACTTAAGTTGGCATTGTGCCTTTTGAATTTAATTCCGATGCAATTTCTGAGTTTCATCGTTAATAAGAAGGTACAAGGTATACAATAAACCTACAGTGAAGCATCGGAACCTAAAACTGAATTCACAATAGAGGTTCAAATCACATAAAGTGAAAGTGTCAGTCCTCTTTTACTTAAGTCGGCATTGTGCCTTTTGTATTAAATTCGGATGCAATTTCTGTGTTTCATCGTCAATAAGAAGGTCCGAAGTATACAGTAAACCTGAAGTGAAGCATCGGAATCTAAGACTGGTCTCACAGGAGAGGTTCAAATCATAGAAAGTGAGAGTGTCAGTCCTCTTGTACTTGCGTCGGCATTGTGCCTTTTGTATCAAATTCGGATGCAAACTCTGTGTTTCATCGTAAATAAGAAGGTCCAAGGAATACAGTAAACCTGAAGTGAAGCATCGGAATCTAAAACTGGACTCACAAGACAGGTTCAAAACATAGACAGTTTCAGTGTCGGTCCTCTTGTACTTAAGTCGGCATTGTGCGTTTTGTATTGAATTCGGATGCAATTTCTGTGTGTCATTGTCAATATGAAGGTCCAAGGCATACAGTAAACCTGAAGTGAAGCGTCGTAATCTAAAACTGGACTCACAGGAGAGGTTCAAATCACAGAAAGTGAGAGTGTCAGTCCTCTTTTACTTATGTCGGCATTGTGCCTTTTGTATTAAATTGGAATGCAATTTCTGTGTTTCATCGTCAATAAGAAGGTGCAAGGTATACAGTAAACTCGAAGTGAAGCATCGGAATCTAAAACTGGACTCACAGGAGAGGTTCATATCGTAGAAAGTGAGAGTGTCAGTCCTCTTGTACTTAAGTCGGCATTGTGCCTTTTGTATTAAATTCGGATGCAAACTCTGTGTTTCATCGTAAATAAGAAGGTCCAAGGGATACAGTAAACCTGAAGTGAAGCATCGGAATCTAAAACTGGACTCACAGGAGAGGTTCAAAACATAGACAGTTTGAGTGTCGGTCCTCTTGTACTTAAGTCGACATTGTGCGTTTTGTTTTAAATTCAGATGCAATTTCTGTGTCTCATCGTCAATAAGAAGGTCCAAGGCATACAGGAAACCTGAAGTGAAGCATCGTAATCTAAAACTGGACTCGCTGGAGAGGTTCAAATCACAGAAAGTGAGAGTGTCAGTCGTCTAGTACTTAAGTCGGCATTGTGCCTTTTGTATTGAATTCGGATGCAATTTCTGTGTTTCATCGTTAATAAGAAGGTCCAAGGGATACAGTAAACCTGAAATGTAGCATCGGAATCTTAAACTGGACTCACAGAAGGGGTTCAAATCATAGAAAGTGAGAGTGTCAGTCGTCTAGTACTTAAGTCGGCATTGTGCCTTTTGTATTGAATTCGGATGCAATTTCTGTGTTTCATCGTCAATAAGAAGGTCCAAGGGATACAGTAAACCTGAAATTTAGCTTCGTAATCTAAAACTGGACTCACAGGAGAGGTTCAAAACATTAGGAAGTAAGAGTGTCAGTCCTCTTTTACTTAAGTCGACATTGTGCCTTTTGTTTTAAATTCGGATGCAATATCTGTGTTTCATCGTCAATAAGAAGGTCCAAGGTAGGCAGTAATCCTGAAGAGAAGCATCGGAATCTAAAACTGGAATCACAGTAGAGGTTCAAATCGTAGAAATTTAGAGTGTCAGTCCTCTTGTACTTAAGTCGGCATTGTGCCTTTTGTATTAAATTCGGATGCAATTTCTGTGTTTCATCGTCAATAAGAAGGTGCAAGGTATACAGTAAACCTTAAGTGAAGCATCGGAATCTAAAACTGGACTCACAGGAGAGGTTCAAATCATAGAAAATTAAAGTGTCAGTCCTCTTGTACTTAAGTCGGCATTGTGCCTTTTGTATTACATTCAGATGCAATTTCTGTGTTTTATCGTCAATAAGAAGGTCCAAGGGATACAGTAAACCTGAAGTGAAGCTTCGGAATCTAAATAGGACTCACAGGAGAGGTTCAAATCATAGAAAGTTAGAGTGTCAGTCCTCTTCTACTTAAGTCGGCATTGTGCCTTTTGTATTAAATTCGGATGCAATTTCTGTGTTTCATCGTCAATAAGGAGGTCCAAGGGATACAGTAAACCTGAAGCAAAGCATTGGAATCTAAAACTAGACTCACAGGAGAGATTCAAATCGTAGATAGTGAGAGTGTCAGTCCTCTTGTACTTAAGTCGGCAATGTGCCTTTTGTATAAAATTCCGATGCAATTTCAGTGTTTCATCGTCAATAAGAAGGTGCAAGGTATACAGTAAAATCGAAGTGCAGCATCGGAATCTAAAACCGGACTCACAGGAGAGGTTCATATCGTAGAAAGTGAGGGTGTCAGTCCTCTTGTACTTAAGTCGGCATTGTGCCTTTTGTATTAAATTCGGATGCAAACTCTGTGTTTCATCGTAAATAAGAAGGTCCAAGGCATACAGCAAACCTGAAGTGAAGCATCGGAATCTAAAACTGGACTCACAGGAGAGGTTCAAAACATAGAGAGTTTGAGTGTCGGTCCTCTTGTACTTAAGTCGACATTGTGCGTTTTGTTTTAAATTCAGATGCAATTTCTGTATCTCATCGTCTATAAGAAGGTCCAAAGGATACAGTAAACCTGAAGTGAAGCATCGGAATCTAAAACTGGACTCACAGAAAGGGTTCAAATCATACAAAGTGAGAGTGTCAGTCGTCTAGTACTTAAGTCGGCATTGTGCCTTTTGTATTGAATTCGGATGCAATTTCTGTGTTTCATCGTTAATAAGAAGGTCCAAGGGATACAGTAAACCTGAAATGTAGCATCGGAATCTTAAACTGGACTCACAGAAGGGGTTCAAATCATAGAAAGTGAGAGTGTCAGTCGTCTAGTACTTAAGTCGGCATTGTGCCTTTTGTATTGAATTCGGATGCAATTTCTGTGTTTCATCGTCAATAAGAAGGTCCAAGGGATACAGTAAACCTGAAATTTAGCTTCGTAATCTAAAACTGGACTCACAGGAGAGGTTCAAAACATTAGGAAGTAAGAGTGTCAGTCCTCTTTTACTTAAGTCGACATTGTGCCTTTTGTTTTAAATTCGGATGCAATATCTGTGTTTCATCGTCAATAAGAAGGTCCAAGGTATGCAGTAATCCTGAAGAGAAGCATCGGAATCTAAAACTGGAATCACAGTAGAGGTTCAAATCGTAGAAAGTTAGAGTGTCAGTCCTCTTGCACTTAAGTCGGCATTGTGCCTTTTGTATTAAATTCGGATGCAATTTCTGTGTTTCATCGTCAATAAGAAGGTGCAAGGTATACAGTAAACCTTAAGTGAAGCATCGGAATCTAAAACTGGACTCACAGGAGAGGTTCAAATCATAGAAAATTAAAGTGTCAGTCCTCTTGTACTTAAGTCGGCATTGTGCCTTTTGTATTACATTCAGATGCAATTTCTGTGTTTTATCGTCAATAAGAAGGTCCAAGGGATACAGTAAACCTGAAGTGAAGCTTCGGAATCTAAATAGGACTCACAGGAGAGGTTCAAATCATAGAAAGTTAGAGTGTCAGTCCTCTTCTACTTAAGTCGGCATTGTGCCTTTTGTATTAAATTCGGATGCAATTTCTGTGTTTCATCGTCAATAAGGAGGTCCAAGGGATACAGTAAACCTGAAGCAAAGCATTGGAATCTAAAACTAGACTCACAGGAGAGATTCAAATCGTAGATAGTGAGAGTGTCAGTCCTCTTGTACTTAAGTCGGCAATGTGCCTTTTGTATAAAATTCCGATGCAATTTCAGTGTTTCATCGTCAATAAGAAGGTGCAAGGTATACAGTAAAATCGAAGTGCAGCATCGGAATCTAAAACCGGACTCACAGGAGAGGTTCATATCGTAGAAAGTGAGGGTGTCAGTCCTCTTGTACTTAAGTCGGCATTGTGCCTTTTGTATTAAATTCGGATGCAAACTCTGTGTTTCATCGTAAATAAGAAGGTCCAAGGCATACAGCAAACCTGAAGTGAAGCATCGGAATCTAAAACTGGACTCACAGGAGAGGTTCAAAACATAGAGAGTTTGAGTGTCGGTCCTCTTGTACTTAAGTCGGCATTGTGCCTTTTGTGTTGAATTCGGATGCAATATCTGTGTCTCATCGTCAATAAGAAGGTCCAAGGCATACAGGAAACCTGAAGTGAAGCATCGTAATCTAAAACTGGACTCGCTGGAGAGGTTCAAATCACAGAAAGTGAGAGTGTCAGTCCTCTTTTACTTAAGTCGGCATTGTGCATTTTGTATTAAATTGTAATGCAATTTCTGAGTTTCATCGTCAATTAGAAGGGCCAAGGGATACAGTAAACCTAAAGTGAAGCATCGGAATGTAAAACTGGACTCCCAGGAGAGTTTCAAGTCATAGAAAGTTAGAGTGTCAGTCCTCTAGTACTTAAGTCGGCATTGTGCCTTTTGTATTGAATTCGGATGCAATTTCTGTGTTTCATCGTAAATAATATGGGCCAAGGGATACAGTAAATCTGAAGTGAAGCATCGGAATGTAAAACTGGACTCACAGGAGAGTTTCAAATCATAGAACGTGAGAGTGTCAGACATCTTTATTTAAGTCGGCATTGTGCCTTTTGTATTAAACTCGGATGCAATTTCTGTGTTTCATCGTCTATAAGAAGGTCCAAGGGATACAGTAAACCTGAAGTGAAGCATCAGAATCTAAAACTGGACTCACAGGAGGGGTTCAAATCATAGAAAGTGAGAGTGTCAGTCCTCTAGTACTTAAGTCGGCATTGTGCCTTTTGTATTGAATTTGGATGAAATTTCTGTGTTTCATCGTCAATAAGAAGGTGCAAGGTATACAGTAAACCTGAAGTGAAGCATCGGAATCTAAAACTGGACTCACAGGAGAGGTTCAAATCATAGTAAGTGAGATTGTCAGTCCTCTTTTACTTAAGTCGGCATTGTGCCTTTTGTATTAAATTCGGATGCAACTTCTGTGTTTCATCGTCAACAAGAGGGTCTAAGGTATACAGTAAAATTGAAGTGAAGCATCGGAATCTAAAACTGGACTCACAGGATAGGTTCAAATCATAGAAAGTGAGAGTGTCAGTCCTCCTTTACTTAAGTCGACATTGTGCGTTTTGTTTTAAATTCAGATGCAATTTCTGTATCTCATCGTCTATAAGAAGGTCCAAAGGATACAGTAAACCTGAAGTGAAGCATCGGAATCTAAAACTGGACTCACAGAAAGGGTTCAAATCATACAAAGTGAGAGTGTCAGTCGTCTAGTACTTAAGTCGGCATTGTGCCTTTTGTATTGAATTCGGATGCAATTTCTGTGTTTCATCGTTAATAAGAAGGTCCAAGGGATACAGTAAACCTGAAATGTAGCATCGTAATCTAAAACTGGACTCACAGGAGAGGTTCAAATCATAGGAAGTGAGAGTGTCAGTCCTCTTTTACTTAAGTCGACATTGTGCCTTTTGTTTTAAATTCGGATGCAATTTCCTTGTTTCATCGTCAATAAGAAGGTCCAAGGTATGCAGTAATCCTGAAGAGAAGCATCGGAATCTAAAACTGGAATCACAGGAGAGGTTCAAATCATAGAAAGTGAGAGTGTCAGTCCTCTTTTACTTATGTCGGCATTGTGCCTTTTGTATAAAATTCGGATGCAATTTCTGTGTTTCATCGTCAATAAGAAGGTCCAAGGTATACAGTAAACCTGAAGAGAAGCATCGGAATCTAAAACTGGACTCACAGGAGAGGTTCAAATCATAGAAAGTTAGAGTGTCAGTCCTCTTGTACTTAAGTCGGCATTGTGCCTTTTGTATTCAATTCGGATGCAATTTCTGTGTTTTATCGTCAATAAGAAGGTCCAAGGGATACAGTAAACCTGAAGTGAAGCATCGGAATCCAAAACTGGACTCACAGGAGAGGTTGATATCTTAGAAAGTTAGATTGTCAGTCCTCTTGCACTTAAGTTGGCATTGTGCCTTTTGAATTTAATTCCGATGCAATTTCTGAGTTTCATCGTTAATAAGAAGGTACAAGGTATACAATAAACCTACAGTGAAGCATCGGAACCTAAAACTGAACTCACAAGAAAGGTTCAAATCACATAAAGTGAAAGTGTCAGTCCTCTTTTACTTAAGTCGGCATTGTGCTTTTGTATTAAATTCGGATGCAATTTCTGTGTTTCATCGTTAATAAGAAGGTCCAAGGGATACAGTAAACCTGAAATGTAGCATCGTAATCTAAAACTGGACTCACAGGAGAGGTTCAAATCATAGGAAGTGAGAGTGTAACTCCTCTTTTACTTAAGTCAACATTGTGCCTTTTGTTTTAAATTCGGATGCAATTTCCTTGTTTCATCGTCAATAAGAAGGTCCAAGGTATGCAGTAATCCTGAAGAGAAGCATCGGAATCTAAAACTGGAATCACAGGAGAGGTTCAAATCATAGAAAGTGAGAGTGTCAGTCCTCTTTTACTTATGTCGGCATTGTGCCTTTTGTATAAAATTCGGATGCAATTTCTGTGTTTCATCGTCAAAAAGAAGGTCCAAGGTATACAGTAAACCTGAAGAGAAGCATCGGAATCTAAAACTGGACTCACAGGAGAGGTTCAAATCATAGAAAGTTAGAGTGTCAGTCCTCTTGTACTTAAGTCGGCAACGTGCCTTTTGTATAAAATTCCGATGCAATTTCAGTGTTTCATCGTCAATAAGAAGGTGCAAGGTATACAGTAAAATCGAAGTGCTGCATCGGAATCTAAAACCGGACTCACAGGAGAGGTTCATATCGTAGAAAGTGAGGGTGTCAGTCCTCTTGTACTTAAGTCGGCATTGTGCCTTTTGTATTAAATTCGGATGCAAACTCTGTGTTTCATCGTAAATAAGAAGGTCCAAGGCATACAGTAAACCAGAAGTGAAGCATCGGAATCTAAAACTGGACTCACAGGAGAGGTTCAAAACATAGACAGTTTGAGTGTCGGTCCTCTTGTTCTTAAGTCGGCATTGTGCATTTGTGTTGAATTCGGATGCAATATCTGTGTCTCATCGTCAATAAGAAGGTCCAAGGCATACAGGAAACCTGAAGTGAAGCAACGTAATCTAAAACTGGACTCGCTGGAGAGGTTCAAATCACAGAAAGTGAGAGTGTCAGTCCTCTTTTACTTAAGTCGGCATTGTGCATTTTGTATTAAATTGTAATGCAATTTCTGTGTTTCATCGTCAATTAGAAGGGCCAAGGGATACAGTAAACCTAAAGTGAAGCATCGGAATGTAAAACTGGACTCCCAGGAGAGTTTCAAGTCATAGAAAGTTAGAGTGTCAGTCCTCTAGTACTTAATTCGGCATTGTGCCTTTTGTATTGAATTCGGATGCAATTTCTGTGTTTCATCGTAAATAATATGGGCCAAGGGATACAGTAAATCTGAAGTGAAGCATCGGAATGTAAAACTGGACTCACAGGAGAGTTTCAAATCATAGAACGTGAGAGTGTCAGACCTCTTTACTTAAGTCGACATTGTGCGTTTTGTTTTAAATTCAGATGCAATTTCTGTATCTCATCGTCTATAAGAAGGTCCAAAGGATACAGTAAACCTGAAGTGAAGCATCGGAATCTAAAACTGGACTCACAGAAAGGGTTCAAATCATACAAAGTGAGAGTGTCAGTCGTCTAGTACTTAAGTCGGCATTGTGCCTTTTGTATTGAATTCGGATGCAATTTCTGTGTTTCATCGTTAATAAGAAGGTCCAAGGGATACAGTAAACCTGAAATGTAGCATCGTAATCTAAAACTGGACTCACAGGAGAGGTTCAAATCATAGGAAGTGAGAGTGTCAGTCCTCTTTTACTTAAGTCGGCATTGTGCCTTTTGTTTTAAATTCGGATGCAATTTCCTTGTTTCATCGTCAATAAGAAGGTCCAAGGTATGCAGTAATCCTGAAGAGAAGCATCGGAATCTAAAACTGGAATCACAGGAGAGGTTCAAATCATTGAAAGTTAGAGTGTCAGTCCTCTTGTACTTAAGTCGGCATTGTGCCTTTTGTATCAATTCGGATGCAATTTCTGTGTTTTATCGTCAATAAGAAGGTCCAAGGGATACAGTAAACCTGAAGTGAAGCATCGGAATCCAAAACTGGACTCACAGGAGAGGTTGATATCTTAGAAAGTTAGATTGTCAGTCCTCTTGTACTTAAGTTGGCATTGTGCCTTTTGAATTTAATTCCGATGCAATTTCTGAGTTTCATCGTTAATAAGAAGGTACAAGGTATACAATAAACCTACAGTGAAGCATCGGAACCTAAAACTGAACTCACAAGAAAGGTTCAAATCACATAAAGTGAAAGTGTCAGTCCTCTTTTACTTAAGTCGGCATTGTGCCTTTTGTATTAAATTCGGATGCAATTTCTGTGTTTCATCGTCAATAAGAAGGTCCGAAGTATACAGTAAACCTGAAGTGAAGCATCGGAATCTAAGACTGGTCTCACAGGAGACGTTCAAATCATAGAAAGTGAGAGTGTCAGTCCTCTTGTACTTGAGTCGGCATTGTGCCTTTTGTATTAAATTCGGATGCAAACTCTGTGTTTCATCGTGAATAAGAAGGTCCAAGGGATACAGTAAACCTGAAGTGAAGCATCGGAATCTAAAACTGGACTCACAAGAGAGGTTCAAAACATAGACAGTTTGAGTGTCGGTCCTCTTGTACTTAAGTCGGCATTGTGCGTTTTGTATTGAATTCGGATGCAATTTCTGTGTGTCATTGTCAATATGAAGGTCCATGGCATACAGTAAACCTGAAGTGAAGCGTCGTAATCTAAAACTGGACTCACAGGAGAGGTTCAAATCACAGAAAGTGAGAGTGTCAGTCCTCTTTTACTTATGTCGGCATTGTGCCTTTTGTATTCAATTCGGATGCAATTTCTGTGTTTTATCGTCAATAAGAAGGTCCAAGGGATACAGTAAACCTGAAGTGAAGCATCGGAATCCAAAACTGAACTCACAGGAGAGGTTGATATCTTAGAAAGTTAGATTGTCAGTCCTCTTGTACTTAAGTTGGCATTGTGCCTTTTGAATTTAATTCCGATGCAATTTCTGAGTTTCATCGTTAATAAGAAGGTACAAGGTATACAATAAACCTACAGTGAAGCATCGGAACCTAAAACTGAACTCACAAGAAAGGTTCAAATCACATAAAGTGAAAGTGTCAGTCCTCTTTTACTTAAGTCGGCATTGTGCCTTTTGCATTAAATTCGGATGCTATTTCTGTGTTTCATCGTCAATAAGAAGGTCCGAAGTATACAGTAAACCTGAAGTGAAGCATCGGAATCTAAAACTGGACTCACAGGAGAGGTTCAAATCATAGTAAGTGAGATCGTCAGTCCTCTTTTACTTAAGTCGGCATTGTGCCTTTTGTATTAAATTCGGATGCAACTTCTGTGTTACATCGTCAACAAGAGGGTCTAAGGTATACAGTAAAATTGAAGTGAAGCATCGGAATCTAAAACTGGACTCACAGGATAGGTTCAAATCATAGAAAGTGAGAGTGTCAGTCCTCTAGTACTTAAGTCGGCATTGTGCCTTTTGTATTGAATTCGGATGCAATTTCTGTGTTTCATCGTCAATAAGAAGGTCCAAGGGATACAGTAAACCTAAAGTGAAGCATCGGAATGTAAAACTGGACTCACAGGAGAGTTTCAAATCATAGAACGTGAGAGTGTCAGACCTCTTTATTTAAGTCGGCATTGTGCATTTTGTATTAAACTCGGATGCAATTTCTGTGTTTCATCGTCTATAAGAAGGTCCAAGGGATACAGTAAACCTGAAGTGAAGCATCAGAATCTAAAACTGGACTCACAGGAGGGGTTCAAATCATAGAAAGTGAGAGTGTCAGTCCTCTAGTACTTAAGTCGGCATTGTTTCTTTTGTATTGAATTTGGATGCAATTTCTGTGTTTCATCGTCAATAAGAAGGTGCAAGGTATACAGTAAACCTGAAGTGAAGCATCGGAATCTAAAACTGGACTCACAGGAGAGGTTCAAATCATAGTAAGTGAGATCGTCAGTCCTCTTTTACTTAAGTCGGCATTGTGCCTTTTGTATTAAATTCGGATGCAACTTCTGTGTTACATCGTCAACAAGAGGGTCTAAGGTATACAGTAAAATTGAAGTGAAGCATCGGAATCTAAAACTGGACTCACAGGATAGGTTCAAATCATAGAAAGTGAGAGTGTCAGTCCTCTAGTACTTAAGTCGGCATTGTGCCTTTTGTATTGAATTCGGATGCAATTTATGTGTTTCATCGTCAATAAGAAGGTCCAAGGGATACAGTAAACCTGAAATGTAGCATCGTAATCTAAAACTGGACTCACAGGAGAGGTTCAAATCATTGGAAGTGAGAGTGTCAGTCCTCTTTTACTTAAGTCGACATTGTGCGTTTTGTTTTAAATTCAGATGCAATTTCTGTATCTCATCGTCTATAAGAAGGTCCAAAGGATACAGTAAACCTGAAGTGTAGCATCGGAATCTAAAACTGGACTCACAGAAGGGGTTCAAATCATAGAAAGTGAGAGTGTCAGTCGTCTAGTACTTAAGTCGGCATTGTGCCTTTTGTATTGAATTCGGATGCAATTTCTGTGTTTCATCGTCAATAAGAAGGTCCAAGGGATACAGTAAACCTGAAATGTAGCATCGTAATCTAAAACTGGACTCACAGGAGAGGTTCAAAACATTAGGAAGTGAGAGTGTCAGTCCTCTTTTACTTATGTCGGCATTGTGCCTTTCGTATAAAATTCGGATGCAATTTCTGTGTTTCATCGTCAATAAGAAGGTCCAAGGTATACAGTAAACCTGAAGAGAAGCATTGGAATCTAAAACTGGACTCACAGGAGAGGTTCAAATCATAGAAAGTGAAAGTGTCAGTCATCTTTTACTTTAGTCGGCATTGTGCCTTTTGTATTAAATTCGGATGTAATTTCTGTGTTTCATCGTCAATAAGAAGGTGAAAGGTATACAGTAAACCCGAAGTGAAGCATCGGAATCTAAAACTGGACTCATAGGAGAGGTTCAAATCATAGAAAGTTAGAGTGTCTGTCCTCTTCTACTTAAGTCGGCATTGTGCCTTTTGTATTAAATTCGGATGCAATTTCTGTGTTTTATCGTCAATAAGAAGGTCCAAGGGATACAGTAAACCTGAAGTGAAGCATCGGAATCCAAAACTGGACTCACAGGAGAGGTTGATATCTTAGAAAGTTAGAGTGTCAGTCCTCTTGTACTTAAGTTGGCATTGTGCCTTTTGAATTTAATTCCGATGCAATTTCTGAGTTTCATCGTTAAAAGAAGGTACAAGGTATACAATAAACCTAAAGTGAAGCATCGGAACCTAAAACTGAACTCACAAGAGAGGTTCAAATCACATAAAGTGAAAGTGTCAGTCCTCTTTTACTTAAGTCGGCATTGTGCCTTTTGTATTAAATTCGGATGCAATTTCTGTGTTTCATCGTCAATAAGAAGGTCCGAAGTATACAGTAAACCTGAAGTGAAGCATCGGAATCTAAAACTGGTCTCACAGGAGAGGTTCAAATCATAGAAAGTGAGAGTGTCAGTCCCCTTGTACTTGAGTCGGCATTGTGCCTTTTGTATTAAATTCGGATGAAAACTCTGTGTTTCATCGTAAATAAGAAGGTCCAAGGGATACAGTAAACCTGAAGTGAAGCATCGGAATCTAAAACTGGACTCACAGGAGAGGTTCAAAACATAGACAGTTTGAGTGTCGGTCCTCTTGTACTTAGGTCGGCATTGTGCGTTTTGTAATGAATTCGGATGCAATTTCTGTGTGTCATCGTCAATATGAAGGTCCAAGGCATACAGTAAACCTGAAGTGAAGCGTCGTAATCTAAAACTGGACTCACAGGAGAGGTTCAAATCACAGAAAGTGAGAGTGTCAGTCCTCTTTTACTTATGTCGGCATTGTGCCTTTTGTACTAAATTGGAATGCAATTTCTGTGTTTCATCGTCAATAAGAAGGTGCAAGGTATACAGTAAACTCGAAGTGAAGCATCGGAATCTAAAACTGGACTCACAGGAGAGGTTCATATCGTAGAAAGTGAGAGTGTCAGTCCTCTTGTACTTAAGTCGGCATTGTGCCTTTTGTATTAAATTCGGATGCAAACTCTGTGTTTCATCGTAAATAAGAAGGTCCAAGGGATACAGTAAACCTGAAGTGAAGCATCGGAATCTAAAACTGGACTCACAGGAGAGGTTCAAAACATATACAGTTTGAGTGTCGGTCCTTTTGTACTTAAGTCGGCATTGTGCCTTTTGTGTTGAATTCGGATGCAATTTCTCTGTCTCATCGTCAATAAGAAGGTCCAAGGCATACAGAAAACCTGAAGTGAAGCATCGTAATCTAAAACTGGACTCGCTGGAGAGGTTCAAATCACAGAAAGTGAGAGTGTCAGTCCTCTTTTACTTAAGTCAGCATTGTGCATTTTGTATTAAATTGTAATGCAATTTCTGTGTTTCATCGTCAATAAGAAGGGCCAAGGGATACAGTAAACCTAAAGTGAAGCATCGGAATGTAAAACTGGACTCACAGGAGAGTTTCAAGTCATAGAAAGTTAGAGTGTCAGTCCTCTAGTACTTAAGTCGGCATTGTGCCTTTTGTATTGAATTCGGATGCAATTTCTGTGTTTCATCGTAAATAATATGGGCCAAGGGATACAGTAAATCTGAAGTGAAGCATCGGAATGTAAAACTGGACTCACACGAGAGTTTCAAATCATAGAACGTGAGAGTGTCAGACCTCTTTATTTAAGTCGGCATTGTGCATTTTGTATTAAACTCGGATGCAATTTCTGTGTTTCATCGTCTGTAAGAAGGTCCAAGGGATACAGTAAACCTGAAGTGAAGCATCAGAATCTAAAACTGGACTCACAGGAGGGGTTCAAATCATAGAAAGTGAGAGTGTCAGTCCTCTAGTACTTAAGTCGGCATTGTTTTTTTGTATTGAATTTGGATGCAATTTCTGTGTTTCATCGTCAATAAGAAGGTGCAAGGTATACAGTAAACCTGAAGTGAAGCATCGGAATCTAAAACTGGACTCACAGGAGAGGTTCAAATCATAGTAAGTGAGATTGTCAGTCCTCTTTTACTTTAGTCGGCATTGTGCCTTTTGTATTAAATTCGGATGCAACTTCTGTGTTTCATCGTCAACAAGAGGGTCTAAGGTATACAGTAAAATTGAAGTGAAGCATCGAAATCTAAAACTGGACTCACAGGATAGGTTCAAATCATAGAAAGTGAGAGTGTCAGTCCTCTAGTACTTAAGTCGGCATTGTGCCTTTTGTATTGAATTCGGATGCAATTTCTGTGTTTCATCGTCAATAAGAAGGTCCAAGGGATACAGTAAACCTGAAATGTAGCATCGTAATCTAAAACTGGACTCACAGGAGGGGTTCAAATCATTGGAAGTGAGAGTGTCAGTCCTCTTTTACTTAAGTCGACATTGTGCGTTTTGTTTTAAATTCAGATGCAATTTCTGTATCTCATCGTCTATAAGAAGGTCCAAAGGATACAGTAAACCTGAAGTGTAGCATCGGAATTTAAAACTGAACTCACAGAAGGGGTTCAAATCATAGAAAGTGAGAGTGTCAGTCGTCTAGTACTTAAGTCGGCATTGTGCCTTTTGTATTGAATTCGGATGCAATTTCTGTGTTTCATCGTCAATAAGAAGGTCCAAGGGATACAGTAAACCTGAAATGTAGCATCGTAATCTAAAACTGGACTCACAGGAGAGGTTCAAAACATTAGGAAGTGAGAGTGTCAGTCCTCTTTTACTTAAGTCGACATTGTGCCTTTTGTTTTAAATTCGGATGCAATTTCTGTGTTTCATCGTCAATAAGAAGGTCCAAGGTATGCAGTAATCCTGAAGAGAAGCATCGGAATCTAAAACTGGAATCACAGGAGAGGTTCAAATCATAGAAAGTGAGAGTGTCAGTCCTCTTTTACTTATGTCGGCATTGTGCCTTTTGTATAAAATTCGGATGCAATTTCTGTGTTTCATCGTCAATAAGAAGGTCCAAGGTATACAGTAAACCTGAAGAGAAGCATCGGAATCTAAAACTGGACTCACAGGAGAGGTTCAAATCATAGAAAGTGAAAGTGTCAATCATCTTTTACTTTAGTCGGCATTGTGCCTTTTGTATTAAATTCGGATGCAATTTCTGTGTTTCATCGTCAATAAGAAGGTGAAAGGTATACAGTAAACCCGAAGTGAAGCATCGGAATCTAAAACTGGACTCACAGGAGAGGTTCAAATCATAGAAAGTGAGAGTGTCAGTCCTCTTGTACTTGAGTCGGCATTGTGCCTTTTGTATTAAATTCGGATGCAAACTCTGTGTTTCATCGTAAATAAGAAGGTCCAAGGCATACAGGAAACCTGAAGTGAAGCATCGTAATCTAAAACTGGACTCGCTGGAGAGGTTCAAATCACAGAAAGTGAGAGTGTCAGTCCTCTATTACTTAAGTCGGCATTGTGCATTTTGTATTAAATTGTAATGCAATTTCTGTGTTTCATCGTCAATAAGAAGGGCCAAGGGATACAGTAAACCTAAAGTGAAGCATCGGAATGTAAAACTGGACTCACAGGAGAGTTTCAAGTCATAGAAAGTTAGAGTGTCAGTCCTCTAGTACTTAAGTCGGCATTGTGCCTTTTGTATTGAATTCGGATGCAATTTATGTGTTTCATCGTAAATAATATGGACTAGGGATACAGTAAATCTGAAGTGAAGCATCGGAATGTAAAACTGGACTCACAGGAGGGTTTCAAATCATAGAACGTGAGGGTGTCAGACCTCTTTATTTAAGTCGGCATTGTGCCTTTTGTATTAAACTCGGATGCAATTTCTGTGTTTCATCGTCTATAAGAAGGTCCAAGGGATACAGTAAACCTGAAGTGAAGCATCAGAATCTAAAACTGGACTCAGAGGAGGGGTTCAAATCATAGAAAGTGAGAGTGTCAGTCCTCTAGTACTTAAGTCGGCATTGTTTCTTTTGTATTGAATTTGGATGCAATTTCTGTGTTTCATCGTCAGTAAGAAGGTGCAAGGTATACAGTAAACCTGAAGTGAAGCATCGGAATCTAAAACTGGACTCACAGGAGAGGTTCAAATCATAGTAAGTGAGATTGTCAGTCCTCTTTTACTTAAGTCGGCATTGTGCCTTTTGTATTAAATTCGGATGCAACTTCTGTGTTTCATCGTCAACAAGAGGGTCTAAGGTATACAGTAAAATTGAAGTGAAGCATCGGAATCTAAAACTGGACTCACAGGATAGGTTCAAATCAGAGAAAGTGAGAGTGTCAGTCCTGTAGTACTTAAGTCGGCATTGTTTCTTTTGTATTGAATTTGGATGCAATTTCTGTGTTTCATCGTCAATAAGAAGGTGCAAGGTATACAGTAAACCTGAAGTGAAGCATCAGAATCTAAAACTGGACTCACAGGAGAGGTTCAAATCATAGTAAGTGAGATTGTCAGTCCTCTTTTACTTTAGTCGGCATTGTGCCTTTTGTATTAAATTCGGATGCAACTTCTGTGTTTCATCGTCAACAAGAGGGTCTAAGGTATACAGTAAAATTGAAGTGAAGCATCGGAATCTAAAACTGGACTCACAGGATAGGTTCAAATCATAGAAAGTGAGAGTGTCAGTCCTCTAGTACTTAAGTCGGCATTGTGCCTTTTGTATTGAATTCGGATGCAATTTCTGTGTTTCATCGTCAATAAGAAGGTCCAAGGGATACAGTAAACCTGAAATGTAGCATCGTAATCTAAAACTGGACTCACAGGAGGGGTTCAAATCATTGGAAGTGAGAGTGTCAGTCCTCTTTTACTTAAGTCGACATTGTGCGTTTTGTTTTAAATTCAGATGCAATATCTGTATCTCATCGTCTATAAGAAGGTCCAAAGGATACAGTAAACCTGAAGTGTAGCATCGGAATCTAAAACTGAACTCACAGAAGGGGTTCAAATCATAGAAAGTGAGAGTGTCAGTCGTCTAGTACTTAAGTCGGCATTGTGCCTTTTCTATTGAATTCGGATGCAATTTCTGTATTTCATCGTCAATAAGAAGGTCCAAGGGATACAGTAAACCTGAAATGTAGCATCGTAATCTAAAACTGGACTCACAGGAGAGGTTCAAAACATTAGGAAGTGAGAGTGTCAGTCCTTTTTTACTTAAGTCGACATTGTGCTTTTGTTTTAAATTGGGATTCAATTTCTGTGTTTCATCGTCAATAAGAAGGTCCAAGGAATGCAGTAATCCTGAAGAGAAGCATCGGAATCTAAAACTGGAATTACAGGAGAGGTTCAAATCATAGAAAGTGAGAGTGTCAGTCCTCTTTTACTTATGTCGGCATTGTGCCTTTTGTATAAAATTCGGATGCAATTTCTGTGTTTCATCGTCAATAAGAAGATCCAAGGTATACAGTAAACCTCAAGAGAAGCATCGGAATCTAAAACTGGACTCACAGGAGAGGTTCAAATCATAGAAAGTGAAAGTGTCAGTCATCTTTTACTTTAGTCGGCATTGTGCCTTTTGTATTAAATTCGGATGCAATTTCTGTGTTTCATCGTCAATAAGAAGGTGAAAGGTATACAGTAAACCCGAAGTGAAGCATCGGAATCTAAAACTGGTCTCACAGGAGAGGTTCAAATCATAGAAAGTGAGAGTGTCAGTCCTCTTGTACTTGAGTCGGCATTGTGCCTTTTGTATTAAATTCGGATGCAAACTCTGTGTTTCATCGTAAATAAGAAGGTCCAAGGGATACAGTAAACCTGAAGTGAAGCATCGGAATCTAAAACTGGACTCACAGGAGAGGTTTAAAACATAGACAGTTTGAGTGTCGGTCCTCTTGTACTTAAGTCGGCATTGTGCGATTTGTATTGAATTCGGATGCAATTTCTGTGTGTCATCGTCAATATGAAGGTCCAAGGCATACAGTAAACCTGAAGTGAAGCATCGTAATCTAAAACTGGACTCACAGGAGAGGTTCAAATCACAGAAAGTGAGAGTGTCAGTCCTCTTTTACTTATGTCGGCATTGTGCCTTTTGTATTAAATTGGAATGAAATTTCTGTGTTTCATCGTCAATAAGAAGGTGCAAGGTATACAGTAAACACGAAGTGAAGCATCGGAATCTAAAACTGGACAAACACGGAGAGGTTCATATCGTAGAAAGTGAGAGTGTCAGTCCTCTTGTACTTAAGTCGGCATTGTGCCTTTTGTATTAAATTCGGATGCAAACTCTGTGTTTCATCGTAAATAAGAAGGTCCAAGGGATACAGTAAACCTGAAGTGAAGCATCGGAATCTAAAACTGGACTCACAGAAGAGGTTCAAAACATAGACAGTTTGAGTGTCGGTCCTTTTGTACTTAAGTCGGCATTGTGATTTTTTTTTTTGAATTCGGATGCAATTTCTGTGTCTCATCGTCAATAAGAAGGTCCAAGGCATACAGGAAACCTGAAGTGAAGCATCGTAATCTAAAACTGGACTCGCTGGAGAGGTTCAAATCACAGAAAGTGAGAGTGTCAGTCCTCTATTACTTAAGTCGGCATTGTGCATTTTGTATTAAATTGTAATGCAATTTCTGTGTTTCATCGTCAATAAGAAGGGCCAAGGGATACAGTAAACCTAAAGTGAAGCATCGGAATGTAAAACTGGACTCACAGGAGAGTTTCAAGTCATAGAAAGTTAGAGTGTCAGTCCTCTAGTACTTAAGTCGGCATTGTGCCTTTTGTATTGAATTCGGATGCAATTTCTGTGTTTCATCGTAAATAATATGGGCCAAGGGATACAGTAAATCTGAAGTGAAGCATCGGAATGTAAAACTGGACTCACAGGAGAGTTTCAAATCATAGAACGTGAGGGTGTCAGACCTCTTTATTTAAGTCGGCATTGTGCCTTTTGTATTAAACTCGGATGCAATTTCTGTGTTTCATCGTCTATAAGAAGGTCCAAGGGATACAGTAAACCTGAAGTGAAGCATCAGAATCTAAAACTGGACTCACAGGAGGGGTTCAAATCATAGAAAGTGAGAGTGTCAGTCCTCTAGTACTTAAGTCGGCATTGTTTCTTTTGTATTGTATTTTGATGCAATTTCTGTGTTTCATCGTCAGTAAGAAGGTGCAAGGTATACAGTAAACCTGAAGTGAAGCATCGGAATCTAAAACTGGACTCACAGGAGAGGTTCAAATCATAGTAAGTGAGATTGTCAGTCCTCTTTTACTTAAGTCGGCATTGTGCCTTTTGTATTAAATTCGGATGCAACTTCTGTGTTTCATCGTCAACAAGAGGGTCTAAGGTATACAGTAAAATTGAAGTGAAGCATCGGAATCTAAAACTGGTCTCACAGGAGAGGTTCAAATCATAGGAAGTGGGAGTGTCAGTCCTCTTTTACTTAAGTCGACATTGTGCGATTTGTTTTAAATTCAGATGCAATTTCTGTGTCTCATCGTCTATAAGAAGGTCCAAAGGATACAGTAAACCTGAAGTGAAGCATCGGAATCTAAAACTGGACTCACAGAAGGGGATCAAATCATAGGAAGTGAGAGTGTCAGTCCTCTAGTACTTAAGTCGGCATTGCGCCTTTTGTATTGAATTCGGATGCAATTTCTGTGTTTCATCGTCAATCAGAAGGTCCAAGGGATACAGTAAACCTGAAATGTAGCATCGTAATCTAAAACTGGACTCACACGAGAGGTTCAAATCATAGGAAGTGAGAGTGTCAGTCCTCTTTTACTTAAGTCGACATTGTGCCTTTTGTTTTAAATTCGGATGAAATTTTGTGTGTTTCATCGCCAATAAGAAGGTCCAAGGTATGCAGTAATCCTGAAGAGAAGCATCGGAATCTAAAACTGGAATCACAGGAGAGGTTCAAATCATAGAAAGTGAGAGTGTCAGTCCTCTTTTACTTATGTCGGCATTGTGCCTTTTGTATAAAATTCGGATGCAATTTCTGTGTTTCATCGTCAATAAGAAGGTCCAAGGTATACAGTAAACCTGAAGAGAAGCATCGGAATCTAAAACTGGACTCACAGGAGAGGTTCAAATCATAGAAAGTGAAAGTGTCAGTCATCTCTTACTTTAGTCGGCATTGTGCCTTTTGTATTAAATTCGGATGCAATTTCTGTGTTTCATCGTCAATAAGAAGGTGAAAGGTGTACAGTAAACCCGAAGTGAAGCCCCGGAATCTAAAACTGGACTCACAGGAGAGGTTCAAATCATAGAAAGTTAGAGTGTCAGTCCTCTTGTACTTAAGTCGGCATTGTGCCTTTTGTATTAAATTCGGATGCAATTTCTGTGTTTTATCGTCAATAAGAAGGTCCAAGGGATACAGTAAACCTGAAGTGAAGCATCGGAATCCAAAACTGGACTCACAGGAGGGGTCAAATCTTAGAAAGTTAGAGTGTCAGTCCTCTTGTACTTAAGTTGGCATTGTGCCTTTTGAATTGGATTCCGATTCAATTTCTTTTTCATCGTCAATAAGAAGGTACAAGGTATACAATAAACCTAAAGTGAAGCATCGGAAACTAAAACTGAACTCACAAGAGAGGTTCAAATCACAAAAAGTGAGAGTGTCAGTCCTCTTTTAGTTGAGTCGGCATTGTGCCTTTTGTATTAAATTCGGATGCAATTTCTGTGTTTCATCGTCAATAAGAAGGTCCGAAGTATACAGTAAACCTGAAGTGAAGCATCGGAATCTAAAACTGGTCTCACAGGAGAGGTTCAAATCATAGAAAGTGAGAGTGTCAGTCCTCTTGTACTTGAGTCGGCATTGTGCCTTTTGTATTAAATTCGGATGCAAACTCTGTGTTTCATCGTAAATAAGAAGGTCCAAGGGATACAGTAAACCTGAAGGGAAGCATCAGAATCTAAAACTGGACTCACAGGAGGGGTTCAAATCATAGAAAGTGA